>NC_139143.1:171469031-172021647 GCF_964270905.1 Leucopleurus acutus
CAAAACTACAATGAGATATCATCTCACACTGGTCAGAATGGCCGTCAACAAAAAATCCACAAACAATAAATGCTGGAGAGGGTGTGGAGAAAAGGGAACCCTCTTGCACTGGTGGTGGGAATGTAAATTGATACAGCCACTATAGAGAACAGTATGGAGGTTCCTTAAAAAACTAAAAATAGAACTACCATATGACCCAGCAATCCCACTACTGGGCATATACCCTGAGAAAACCATAATTCAAAGAGTCATGTACCAAAATGTTCATTGCAGCTCTATTTACAATAGCCAGGACATGGAAGCAACCTAAGTGTCCATTGACAGATGAATGGATAAAGAAGATGTGGCACATATATACAATGGAATATTTCTCAGCCATAAAAAGAAACGAAATTGAGTTATTTGTAGTGAGGTGGATGGACCTAGAGTCTGTCATACAGAGTGAAATAAGTCAGAAAGAGAAAAACAAATACAGTATGCTAACACATATATATGGAATCTAAAAAAGAAAAAGACAAAAAGGTCATGAAGAACCTAGGGGCAAGACGGGAATAAAGACGCAGACCTACTAGAGAATGGACTTGAGGACATGGGGGGGGGGGGAAGGGTAAGCTGGGACAAAGTGAGAGAGTGACATGGGCATATATACACTACCAAATGTAAAATAGATAGCTAGTGGTAGCTAGTGGGAAGCAGCTGCATAGCACAGGGAGATCAGCTCGGTGCTTTGTGACCACCTAGAGGTGTGGGATAGGGAGGGTGGGAGGGAGGGAGACGCAAGAGGGAAGAGATATGGGAACATATGTATATGCATAACTGATTCACTTTGTTATAAAGCAGAAACTAACACACCATTGTAAAGCAATTATACTCCAATAAAGATGTTAAAAAAAAAAGAATCTGCCTGCCAATGCAGGGGATACGGGTTCGAGCCCTGGTCCAGGAAGATCCCACATGCCGTGGAGCAACTAAGCTCTTGCGCCGCAACTACTGAGCCTGTGCTCCAGAGCCCGCGAGCCACAAGTACTGAAGCCTGCGCACCTAGAGCCTGAGCTCGGAAACAAGAGAAGCCACCGCATCGAGAAGCCCACGCACCACAACGAAGAGAAGCCCCTGCTCGCCACTAGAGAAAGCCCGCGCGCAGCAATGAAGACCCAACAACGAAGACCCAACGCAGCCAAAAATAAATAATATATATATATATTTTTTGGGGTACACGGGCCTCTCACTGTTGTGGCCTCTCCCGTTGCGGAGCTCAGACTCCGGATGCGCAGGCTCAGCGGCCATGGCTCACGGGCCCAGCCGCTCCGCAGCATGTGGGATCCTCGCGGACCGGGGCATGAACCCGTGTCCCCTGCATCGGCAGGCGGACTCTAAATCACTGTGCCACGAGGGAAGCCCTACAGGTCTATTTCTTGATCACAGGACCAAAACCACCTTGTATAACGATTACGGTTCTACAATGAGTCCTGTAATCAGGTAGGGCAAGTTTCCCCATTTTGTCTTCAGAAGTATCTTAGCTGCTCCATCAAAGTGTCAAGTTCCATGAAAAAAACTTCTTGGAACTTTTATTAGAATTACATTCAACCTAAAATACAAACTGGGGAGAACTGTCATCTTTATAATACTGACTTTCAATCCATGAATATCATATGTGTCTCCCATTTATTTAGGACTTCTTTATTACTTCTCTAATTGGACCATCTTGGTCTTTTAAACAGAGAGTTCTGGGGGAAACCTGATCTAATTTATTTTTATTGTGAATAAGAGATATCTGTATCCCTTTCTACCATTTTATTTTCCATTTTTTATTTCTTCCACTTTCCAGTTTTCTTTTTCTTTTGCCTTCTGTTGGATTTTTTTCTCATCCATTTTTCTACTAATTTCTATTTATTTTAATTCTTTCTATTTCTACTTTTTTATTGTCACCCCTGAAAGGCAAAAATGAATACTTTACCTGAAGTCTAAAGTTAATATCTTTACTCTCCTTCTTAATTAAACAAGAACTCTTGGAATGCTTTTACTTCAAACCCCTTCCCTACTTATATTTGAGTACTTTCCATTTTTACATCCACAAATAATATGTTATTATTGTTTTATTAGGTCAATCCTTCTTAAGATTTTCCCCAGTGGACATCATATCCTTCGCTCATCATTCCTCTTTGCATCTCTGACCTTGTTTCCAAGAAGCATTCTTCCTTCGACCTGAAGTACATCCTCTAGAAGTTCCTTTGGTGAGGTTCTGTGGCAATATATTTTCTCAGTTTCTTTGTTTGAAATTTTCCTTCTTTTAGACTTATTTTTTTAAAATATTTATTTATTTTATTTAACTATTTGGCTGTGCTGGGTCTTAGTTTTGGCACGTGGGATCTTCATTGCTGCGTGTAGGATCTTTGTTGTGGCATGCGGGCTCCTTTGGTTGCAGCGTGCGGGATCTAGTTCCTTGACCAGGGATCAAACCTGGGCCCCCTGCATTGGGAGCATGGAGTCTTAACCACTGGACCACCAGGGAAGTCCCTAGACTTATTTCTGAAATATGATTTTAGTGGGTATACAACTCTAAATTGACAGGTGTTTTCTTTTAGCATTTGTAAAATATTGTTTCACTGTCTTCTTGCTTTCAGTCCTGGCTTGACCAGAACAGCAAACAATCTCTCAAAATGTATATATGCTGCTAGAGGAAATTATGTAGTCTCAGGGTCCATTAGAAACACTTTTTCCGGGACTTCCCTGTTGGTCCAGTGGGTAAGACTCCATGTTGCCAATGCAGGGGGCCGGGGTTTGATCCCTGGTCAGGGAACTAGATGCCACATGCATGCCACAACTAAGAGCTCACATGCCACAACTAAAGATCCTGTGTGCCGCAACTAAGACCCAGCACAGCCTAAATAAATATTTTTTTAATAAAATAAAAATAATAAAGGAAATAAAGTAAAGTAGTATAGTTTATCTAACTACGAGGAAACCAGGAAAAAGCATTTAAAAGTCAAACTGACAAAAACAAGTAAAGAAAACTTGTCAACCAAAAAAAAAAAAAGTCAAAGGTACTTGAACTGGTACCTCTCAGGACTTGAATAGGCTACTTGCCTGCTATATGACCTTAATCTTCAACATAACCATAAGGTAGATATTACCATCCCCATTTTAAGATGAACTTAGGGTATATGGAAGGTTAAGTAGCTTATCCAAGGTCAATTACCTAATAAATAGTGAAGCCAGGATTTTTTAATCCAGGCAGCCTGACTTCTGAGTTTGCATTTAAACCATATACGATGTTGCCTGATCCTAAATCAAGGAATGTTAACTGATTTAAGATCTGTAAGAGGTTTACACTCTGCTAAACCAAAGAGCTGAGGAATTCCCTTGTGCAAGATATTCGTATGTTAAAAGTCCTGATCAATACAGGTTTCCTCTATCTAAAATTGTAAGATAATTAGAATTATTTAAAGCAACAAAAAAAGCACAGCCACTAGTCTAATATGTCTTAGAAGATTCTTCACCAGCTAAACTGCCAAGTGTTTTTTTCTTTTAATAGATAAATTTATTTATTTAGTTTTGGCTACGTTGGGTCTTCGTTGCTGCACGCAGGCTTTCTCTAGTCACATCGAGCAGGGGCTATTCTTCGTTGCAGTGCACGGGCTTCTCATTGTGGTGGCTTCTCTTGTTGTGGAGCAGAGTCTCTAGGAACGCGGGCTTAGTTGCTCCACGGCATGTAGGATCTTCCTGGACCAGGGCTTGAACCTGTGTCCCCTGCATTGGCAGGCAGATTCTTAACCACTGCTCCACCGGGGAATCCCGCCAAGTGGTTTTAAGATCATATAAAAATTCAACTAGGGGATTATGAACAAATGCATAACATAACTAACAGCAGGACGTTTCTAAAAAATACGGCAAACCCCTGATATGTGAATGGGTTCATTTCAATTTGCAAAAACTGGAAAGTTGCTCCCGCCATAAAAAATGGCAGGACAAGAAAGAAGGAAAGGCAGTCAAATCCCAAGACACCACCCCTCTTTTCATGAATCCTTGTATGCTCTTCATCCTCTTCCCAATACTATTCCACACCCCACCATCATCTCCAAATTCTTCTAACAAATCCCTCCAAAGTCCCCTTCTGGTTCTGCATATTCAGAAAAGGGTAAGAAATATATTGGTGGATTTTTTTATTCCATGAAAGCACTGATTACAAATGAAACTAGCCAAACAACAAATCAGTTAAATTACTTCATCAAATGCTAAAAATCTTGTTTTGCATGAACACTGCTTTAAACTAAACATCAGCCATTCATCAATACAAGGATGTGCTGGGCCACACAACATAGATAAAAGTGGATTTACAAAGGACAATCGACTATAATGTTTCTACTTCCGAGCCAAAACCATCTTTTTTTTTTTTTTTTAATATCAAGCAGATTTTAAAATAAAATTTTAGAGGTATATGAAAACCAGATTTGTCAATTTGGTTTACATTTAAGTTGTATCTGTGACAATGTCCATCAAATCTAGGGCAAATAATAAGAAAAGTAATTTTAGTTTTATTTTATATCTGCAAAACTAAAAGCCTTGATCTATAGTTTACCTAATAGATATTTAATGCTGCTGTTGCTAATGGTAGCCATAGTCTTGATGGTATTAACATTAGTGTATGAAAATCGTGAAATACAACTATCCCCTTCCCAGCTTTAGCAAAACCGTTCATGTGTACCAGCTTCCTCAACTTTAATAACCATGGCTAGGTCAATCTAGTGAGAGAAACACATAAGCGTGCACTGTAGACTAATAACTTCTGATATTAAAAGCAAAAATGGTTCTTTATCTCAATCACCCTAGTAATAGCCTTCATTCTTTGTTTCACTTTGTGTGTCCAAGATAGCCACAAGTTGCAAATACAGATATAAATGAGTCTACCAATATATGAACCATCAAGAATGAAAAGATTATCTTTCTGCCTTTTCTATTCCTTTTTATGGCACTTCCAAAATGCTAAACCCGTGCTCTGCAAAATAACCTTCTTCCTCCTGAGAAAGCACAACAAGTGAATATAATTATTCAGGCAAAAACTAAAGAACAAACATTTACTGGGTAGATGGTTAAGAGAACTCAGATTATTTTCCATTGAACAAATCAGCATAAATTAGTTTTAAATATCATTCACTCACACAAAACTGATTAGTCATTTTGGTCACAAAAGAGAATACTGCAGAATTTAATCTCCTTGTCCTTTTGGCTTCAAGTGGGATTAATAATACCTGACCTCAAAGAGTTGTGAGAATATCATGAAATAGTATTTGTTAAAAAAAAAAACAGTAAAAAATGAGCTGTGCCTGCATACAGTAAGTACTTAATAACTGTTCAGCTAAGCAAGTGGCTATTAAGAACCAATTATTGATAGATGCCAAGTACCGTGCCAGACAGTGTACAAAGAGAAGTAAGTTTATGGTCTTTAAACTTAAAAAGCAACACCAGTAAAGAAAAAGAGATGGTCATGTTAACAAATAGGTATTAATATAATATACATGCAATAATGTAAATACAGATAGCAAAGAAAAGGGTTCCCCCGCCCTTTCCTTTTTAACCACATGAGAAATAGGGCTGGACTTCCATGTAATGCTAAAGCTCACCCCACTCCTTGATTTTAGTTCCAAATCAAAACTCAAAGCAGATTTTAGCTGTCATGAGTCTAAGCTTGACCAGAATACATAATATCTACAAATATTATCAAGATGATGAAACCAATTTACATTGGCAGAGAAGGGACAATTTAAAGTATCATTTCCATTTATTCCTTGGACTTGACCGGAAAGCACACCATTACAGAAATAAACAAAATTAAGAAACAGTGTATCAACTGCTCTTCCAGAGTGATCTACAATTGCTCAGACAGATGCTACTACCTTAATGTAAGGAATTAACACTGTAATCTACATGTACCATTATTATCTGTCACCACAGAATCTACCCCTTTGACTGGAAATTGGAAAACTTCTAGTTTCTTAAAATAACTTTCTTTGCCATTTCTTAACTATTTTTGTTAATACTACATAGAAATTTGGCAGCTACAAATAGTTGGTTCACAAAGAACTTCATTTGTTTTTGCCTTATCAGAAAAATGAAACATTATAAAGAGATTTACAGATAAGTTAAAAATATAAATGGGATTTTAGCAGAAATAAAAAATACTGAAAAATTTAAAATAGAGATTTACAATCATGCTCTCAGTACAACAGTTTTACAAATGTCTTTTAAAAGGTCTGTTCAATAAAAATTACACTTGCAAAAAGATTACTTAATTTTAAGCACAAATAATGAACATCTAACATATTACTTAAGGGTAAAGACATAAAAATGGGGGTAATTTCCCTTTTTAAGAAAAACTGTAGGGACTTCCCTGGTGGCGCAGTGGTTAAGAATCCGCCTCCTGATGCAGGGCACACGGGTTTGAGCCCTGGTCCGGGAAGATCCCACATTGCCGCAGAGCAAGTAAGCCCGTGGGCCACAACTACTGAGCCTGCGCTCTAGAGCCTGCGAGCCACAATTACTGAGCCTGAGTGCCACAACTACTGAAGCCTGCGCACCCTAGAGCCCACACTCCGCAACAAGAAGCCTGCGCACTGCAATGAAGTGTAGCCCCCGCTCGCCGCAACTAGAGAAAGCCCGTGTGCAGCAATGAAGACCCAATGCAGCAAAAATAAACAAATAAATAAATTTATTAAAAAAAAACAAAAACTGTAACCTCCTCCTAGTTAAACAGTCCTTCTGTCTAAGTCCATTCACACTAAGCAGTATGAATCAGCTTTGAAACAGAGGTGTGGCTTACTGATAACCAAAAGTACTCTCAGGAAATATCATTAGTGAGTTATAAAGGACAGACCTCAGCAAGGGCAATTCAAATAGCCATGACAAAATCTACACCCAGAAAAATGTAGCACTGGCATTATGTATATCACATTTTGAGAAAATCCCCCAGAACAAAACATATTTTTAAAAGCTACAGTATTCAGTAATATATCAAATCTTCTTAAAAAACAGTTTTGGCAGTGAACATTAACTATGATGAAAATACTATTTAAAAAATCTCCAAAAATAACTTTATCCCCAAACTGAAAATGTAAAGAAATGAAATTCATATTTGTTGTCAACTTGACTTTTAAAATAGTTATGTGATGAAGACACATGAACAAATAAATGGAATGATGAGAGGGAATTCATTGAAGAAATACAAATGGTTAATAAAGATGAAAATATGTTCAACCTGATTATTAATAAGGAAAATGCCAATGTAAAGTGAGTTTTATTTTTATTTTTCTTGCCTATCAGAATGGCTAAAAATTTGAAGATTTAAACTATTCAGTTTGGCGGAGAGAGGAAGGAGAAAAGGAAAGATATTGATCAAAGGGTATAAGATAAGTAAGTTCTGGAGACCTAAAGTACAGCATGATGACTACAGTTAATAATAATGTATTGTATACTTTAAATTTGCTGAGAGTAGATCGCAAATGTTTTCAACACACACATGTGTGCACGCTGGTAACTGTGTGAGGTGATGGATATGTTAATTAGCTTGATGTGGTAACCATTTCACAAAGTATATGTACATCAAAATATCACACTGTATACCCTAAATACATACACTATTTATTTGTCAATCATATCTCAATAAAGCTGGGAAAAAAATGAATAAAATATCCAGTATTGATGGTATTCAAGAAACAAAAGCGGCAGTGGAAAAAAAAAAAAGCGGCAGTGGGTGGTGGCGGTGGTGGGATGAATTGGGAGATCGGGATTGACATATATACACTAGTATGTATAAAATGGATGACTAATAAGAACCTGCTGTATAAAAAAATAAATAAAATTCAAAAATTCAAGAAAAAAATAATACTAATGCATAGAAAAGTATTCTCATAAATTAACAGGTAATTTGATGTGTCTTTTTGGAGGACACTTTGGCAGTACCAATCAAATTTGTAAACCTTTGACCCGGCAATTCCACTTCTAAAGTACAGATATACTAGACTCAAAAAGATATTGTGGCAGTATTATTTATAATGGCAAAAACTCGAGATACCTGAAATGTCTGTCAACGGGAAAATGGCTAAAGAATGAAACCTTCATACATTGAATACCATGAAGACATTCAAAGATCTACTATGTCCTGACATTAAAGGATATACTCAACATATTGTTGAATGAAAAAAAGAAACAAGTTGCATAACGAAAGGTAGGATTATAAGGCTACACACCAAAAGGGTTCTCAGTGGAAGTTTGGAGGGGACAGGAGTGGGAATAAGAGAGATAGAGTAGGGTGATAAGGACTTTTGCTTTTTATTTTATGTACTTATATACTATCTGAATTTTTATTGTATATTTCCTTTACAATCAAAAATTATTTTTAGGGAATTCCCTGGCGGTCCAGTGGTTAGCACTCCACACCTCCATTGCAGGGAGCATGGGTCTGATCCCCGGTCAGGGAACTAAGATCCTGAAGAGCATGACCAAAAAAAAAAAAAAAATATTTTTAAGATTTGCAGAATCAGAATTAATCATCTTATTTCTTCTCCTGGAATACTTGAGACTAAAGTTGTGTTTTAGGCAAGAAAAGTTTCCCTTTAATAGATGAAGTTTGGTTAAATATATCTATACAGTGTTAGAAATGAAGTAAAAATGGTCAATGGAAAGACTGACAAATGAATTTTAAAAAATAGTTTCATAAGATACATGCACCTCCTATGTTCATAGCAGCACTATTTCCAACAGCCAACACATGGAAACAACCTAAATGTCCATCGACAGATGAATGGATAAAGAAGATGTGGTACATATATACAATGAAATATCACTCAGCCATTAGAAAGAATGAAATAATGCCATTTGCAGCAACATGGATGGACCTAGAGATTATCATACTAAACAAAGTAAGTCAGAAGGAGAAAGACAAATACCATATGATATCACTTATATGTGGAATCTAAAATACAACACAAATGAACATATCTACAAAACAAAAACAGACTCACAGACACAGAGAACAGACTTGTGGTTGCCAAGCGGGAGAGGGAGTGGGGGAGGGAAAGACTGGAAGTTTGGGATTAGCAAATGTTAACTATTATATACAGGATGGATTACATCAAGGTCCTACTGTATAGGAAACTATATTCAATATCTTATGATAAACCATAAGGAAAAGAATATGAAAAAGAATATATATGTATATGACTGAGTCACTTTGCTGTACAGAAGAAATTAACACAATATTGTAAATCAACTATACTTCAAAAAAAATTTTTTAAAGTTTCATGTATCCCTGGATCATACGATATCACGTATGAATATTTTTTCATGAAATAATATTGAGGATCACTATTTATAGGAACTTAATGTGGCATAACTGATGTTTAATAGGTTAACCCTTTTTTTAAAAAATTTATTTTGGCTGTGCTGGGTCTTAGTTGCAGCATTCGGGATCTTCATTGTGGCATGCGGACTCCTTAGCTGCAGCATGCATGAGGTATCTAGTTCCCCGACCAGGGATCGAACCCCAGGCCCCCTGCATTGGGAGCACGGAGTCCTACCCACTGGACCACCAGGGAAGTCCCAGTAGGTTAACTCTTTTAATCTCTTTTAATTAAAAAGAAGTTGCTCAACAACTGCTCCTTAATATTTTCCTTTCTGTTCTGCCCTCCAAAAGCACTAGCACATACTAAAATATTTTAGTTACCAAATCCTCTAAACCTTTTATTAATAATTCTTAATATAAGCACCCTGAAGATAGTTAAATGCTTGCTCTTCTCCAGAGAGTTAAGAGGCTAGAGAGAAGCTTCTGATTTTCTACAAAATAAAACAAATGTAAGCACAAAGAGGAAACAGTTTTAAAAATATAAAGAAATAGGGCTTCCCTGGTGGTGCAGTGGTTGAGAGTCTGCCTGCCAATGCAGGGGACGCAGGTTCGTGCCCCGGTCTGGGAGGATCCCACATGCCACGGAGCGGCTGGGCCCGTGAGCCATGCCCGCTGAGCCTGCGCGTCTGGAGCCTGTGCTCCGCAACGGGAGAGGCCACAACAGTGAGAGGCCCGCGTACCGCAAAATAAATAAATAAATAAACACAGACACAAAAGGTCAAATATTATGATTCAACTTATACGTGGCACCTAGAATAGGCAAATTCATAGAAGAGAAAAAGCAGAACAGAGGTTACCAGGGGTTGAGGGGGGAGGACAATGGAGAGTTATTTAATGGGTACAGAGTGTGGGATGCTGAAAAAGTTCTGGAAATGGATATTGGTGATGGCTGCACAACACTGTGAATGTACTTAATATCACTGAATTATACACTAAAGAAAGGATAAAATGGTAAATTTTACAGTTTGAAAAAGTTTGCAATCATTAATGCAGTTGCAGAGAAGCAGACTTCTTATTTATCTTATGCCATAATATGCAAATGCATATTTGTTTAACAGACCGGTCTTAGTGGTCTGTGCCTACAGTGGAAGGACAAAGCCCCTCTCCCAATTATACAAAGATATCCCAGAAGCCAATTATCTCTGGGATTTTATGTAAGCACATAGAATATGTAAAAGACTGTTTGTAAAACAGCCAATCTTAATGGTATCACCAATAGGTAAAAAACATCGTGGGACTTCCCTGGTGGTCCAGTGGTTAAGAATCTGTCTTCCGATGTAGGAGACGCGGGTTCAATCCCTGGTCTGGGAAATAAGATCCCACAGGCCACAGGGCAACTAAGCCTGTGTGTTCTGGAGCCCACATGCTGCAACTACTGAGCCCGCATGCTCTGAAGCCCCCGCGCCACAATGAAAGATCCTGCATGCTGCAACAAAGATCCCATGTGCCGCAACTGAGACCCAACGCAGACAAATAAATAAATATAAATAAATTTATTTTTAAAAAATTGTGTCTTTTTAAAATACTTACAGCAAAGATGCACTCATATCCTGAATCCTAATGCTCTCCCTCAAATGTAAATTCAGAGGAAGGGACGGGAGGCAAAGCTGAGTGTGTGCAAATAAAAGGAAGTGGAAAGTACTCTTCATACCTTCTGACTGGTTCTATCCAGTTATTCTTTGGTATCTACTGGCAGTATTTTTTTTTAACATCTTTATTGGAGTATAACTGCTTTACAATGGTGTGTTAGTTTCTACTGGCAGTATTTTTAAAAGGGGTTTATCCATGAGGGAGGGGAAGACAGGTAAGGCTACCCTCCTTAGGAACTCGCCTCCTTTCTACCTGTCACCCACAGGAAGAGGGGAAAAAGTATTTCAGGGCTCTACTTTTTAACCTTGATTAATAGACAATCAACCCACCCAAAGAACTACTATTTTCTATGAAACCCATTCCGAGGTAAATAAGAATAAAATACATCATCAACACGAATGTGAGAAAAATACTTCATATTTTTTTTAATATCCTTGATCCCTTATAAAGATTTTTAATTTCTAGTGACCTAGGTGGATATTAGTAGTGCAAGTTTAATAAGAACACTTCAATTTAGTGTCCTCCAAAGCTTAAAATGTCCTCACGAAACAATGCTACTAGAAATAACTGGATACGGGACTTCCCTGGTGGTCCAGTGGTTAAGACTCTGTGCCCCCAAGGCAGGGGGCCCGGGTTCGATCCCTGGTCAAGGAACTAGATCCCGCACGCTGAAACTAAGGCCCAGAACAATCAAATAAATAAATAAATATTTTTTAAAAAAGAAATAACTGGATAGCATTAAGAAAAATATTAACTTCACGCTGGTCAGAATGGGCATCATCAAAAAATCTACAAACAATAAATGCTGGAGAGGGTGTGGAGAAAAGGGAACCCTCTTGCACTGGTGGTGGGGATGTAAATTGATACAGCCACTATGGAGGTTCCTTAAAAAACTAAAAATAGGGGCTTCCCTGGTGGCGCAGTGGTTGAGAGTCCGCCTGCCAATGCAGGGGACATGGGTTTCTGCCCCGGTCCGAGAAGTTCCCACATGCCGCAGAGCGGCTGGGCCCGTGAGCCATGGGTGCTGAGCCTGTGCGTCTGGAACCTGTGCTCCACAACGGGAGGGCCACGGCAGTGAGAGGCCCACGTACCGCGAAAAAAAAAAAAAACCAACAAAAAGACTAAAAATAGAACTACCATATGACCCAGCAATCCCACTACTGGGGATATACCCTAAGAAAACCATAATTCAAAAAGACACATGCACCCCAATGTTCACTGCAGCACTGTTTACATTAGCCAGGTCATGGAAGCAACCTAAATGCCCATCAACAGCAAATGGATAAAGAAGATGTAGTACATTATATACAAAGGAATATTACTCAGCCATAAAAAGGAACGATACTGGGTCATTTGGTGAGACGTGGATGGATCTAGAGACTGTCATACAGAGTGAAGTAAGTCAGAAAGAGAAAAACAAATATCGTATATTAACGCATATATGTGGAACCTAGAAAAATGGTACAGATGAACCGGTTTGCAGGGCAGAAATTGAGACACAGATGCAGAGAACAGATGTATGGACACCAAGGGGGGAAAGCGGCGGGGTGGTGTTGGTGTTGGTGTGATGAATTGGGAGATTGGGATTGACATGTATACACTGATGTGTATAAAATGGATGACTAATAAGAACCTGCTGTATAAAAAAATAAATAAAATAAAATTCAAAAATTAAAAAAAACAAACGTTTTTTCCCACACCTCAAAATTAATTTTTCAAAAAAAAGAAAAAAGAATGGGAGAAACAGAAGTTGAGAAATTAATATTTGCTCCACCTATGGAGAAACAATTTTCTAATAATGGAAGAAATTACAAAGGAACCAGTGAAGAGCTATGGCATGAAATATTTAGATTTCTGTACAAAACAAAACAAAAATAAAAATGAATATCTCATGGACTTCCCTGGTGGCACAGTGGTTGAGAATCCGCTTGCCAATGCAGGGGACATGGGTTTGAGCTGTGGTCCGGGAAGATCCCACATGCCAAGGAGCAACTAAGCCCATGTGCCACAACTACTGAGCCTGCGCTCTAGAGCCCATGAGCCACAACTACTGAGCCCAAGTGCCACAGCTACTGAAGCCCGTGTGCCTAGAGCCTGTGCATCGCAACAAGAGAAGCCACCACAATAAGAAGCCTGCGCACCGCAACGAAGAGTAGCCCCCGCTCGCCACAAACTAGAGAAAGCCTGTGTGAAGCAATGAAGACCCAACACAGCCAAAAGTAAATAAATAAATAAATTAAAAAAAAAAGTCAACAAGGACCTACTGTATAGCACAGGGAACTATACTCAATATTATGTAATAACTTATAAGGTAAAAGAATCTGAAAAAGGATATATATGCTGTACATCTGACATGAGATATTTTAAATCAACTCTATTTTAATAAAAAAAAGATTTTTTAAAGAAGTAAAATAAAGGAGTTCCCTGCTGGCCTAGTGGTTAGGATTCCGAGCTTTCACTACTGTGGCCCAGGTTCAACCCCTGGTCGGGGAACTCCCACAAGCTGTGCCGCAAGCTGTGCGGCGTGGCCAAAATAAATAAATGAAATGAAATGAAAAAAATAAATAAAATATTTTAAAAATCAAGCACTATGTAAATGTTCATACCTGGTGATCCAGTAATTTCATTTTTTAAATTTATTTTTTATTGATGTGTACTTGAATTACAGCGTTGTGTTAACTACTGCTGTACAGAAAAGTGACTCAGTTATACATATATATACATTCTTTTTCATATCCTTTTCCATTATGGCTTATCACAGGATATTGAATATGGCAGTAATTTCATTAAAAAAAAAGTTACACGTACAGAGACCTATGTGGAAATATTATTCACAATGGTTAAATAAATTGAAGCCAACAATATAGGAATCCTTTGTTCAGTTGTTCTTTAATTTTTTTTTTTTTTAATTTGGCTGCGCTGTGTGGCTTGCCAGATCTTAGTTCCTGGACCAGGAATTGAACCTGGGCCTACTGCAGTAAAAGCACCAAGTCCTGACAACTGGACCGCCAGGGAATTTCCCTTAGTTCAGTTTATTTTCATAAACAGGCACTGTTTAGTGGGGAGAATAAAGAGGTAAATAAGCTACAGAGGGAAAAGTGCCCTGCAAAGACATGGACAAAGTGCTCTGGGATCACTCAAGGTAAGGATGAATCATTAACCTTCTAAGCCAGTTTTTGACACTGTACTTCCAACCTAAGTGCAAAGAAGAGAACAGGTAGCTGGGTAGATAGAATCAAGTACGTTGGTTATCTGCTAGATATCTGCAGGGTCAAGGCGGGCTAAGACAGTTCTCTATAAGAGATTTTGTTGAGTTCCATCAGAATTAGCCATGCACAAAGGAAACAAACAAATGAAGCAATGTACTTAAGTTCTGTGAGATAATCATAAAATTGTTATCTACCCTTAAATAAAATACAGTCAACAACTATTTTAAAAATATTCCTGGAAATTTGGCTAACAAGTTCACATTTGAGAGAATAAATGCAGAGAATCTTTAACAATGGAGGGGTTTTTTTTAAGTCACAGATATGATTCAAGATTTGATTTTAATGTATACCTGAAAAAATATCCAGCAACATCATATACTACAAACAAATTTCTAAATTCAGTGCACTGATAGTACATACCCTGAGAGGATTCCCTTACCCACTCAGTACCCTGGAAGTGAAGGATGCACTTTAAACCAGTTCTCACTCCCTTGTACAGCACTAATCACAGTACTAATCCCTTTTTCTTTGCCAGCTATAATCATATCTTTTCTCATATTTACTAAACACTATACAGTTTACAAAGACTTCTCATATACATTATCCCATCTGACACTTTTGAAGAAATAGTTACTAACTCTGTTTTATAAATGAGGAAACTTAAAGTTCAAGGAGGTCAGCTGACTTGGATAGTCACAGCTAAGAAGTGATGGAGCTGGAACTAGAATGCAGGTTTTCAGACTCCAAAGGTAGTAAATACATTGCATTGAGTAACTATGTCAGAACTTTCAGATTGTCAAAACAAACACCTGGTGCTTTTAACACAATAGAGAAGTTCAACTGAAAACCAAGCTTGAATCTGAAAGCTGTATGGTTTCAATCATCTCTTCCCTAAAAATCAGTCACTAAACACACTTCCTTTCCTGAACGCCTCGGAATACCATAAAAATCCTAGAATTTGAGAAATCAACTAAACCAGACCCTTTTAGAGATGAGAAAACTGAAGCATAAGACTTGTGACTTGCTCCGAGCCTCCCATTACAACATAGTTTGTCTTTTTTTAAGGCCCACATCAACAGTACTGTATTCAAGAAATGTCTGAGAATGGAGGAGACAGAATGGATGGCCGACTGGCTAATTTGTCTGACCTTGGTGGGGCCCTAACTGAGGTTCAGCAGCCCTTTTGCTCATCTCTGGTGGGCTCCCTTACATTTTCCATGACTGCTATTCCAAACTTTTAACACTCTCTGAAGTCCTCTAGCCCACTCTATTCTTTGATCATTCTGCAGATAACTTAACTCATTCATTCAGAAAGAAAGATTTTAAACAAAGAAGTCATCAGGCATTAACAGACCCTACAAGGCAGAAATTATTGTTCTAAACTTTGAAGTCAAAATATATCTGGGTTCCAGATCTCTTCAATTACTTAAAAGTGCCTTTGGGAAATTTAATCTCTCTGAGCCACACCTCCTTCAGCTGTCAAATGGGAATGCCCACCCAATCTACAAAACTTTTGTAAAATTAAATGAAATAGCACATAGAAAAGTACCTAGATCAGTGTCTGGGTACAAAATAGGCTGTTGGTAACTTACTCCAATTTCAATGTCCACCTCCGTCACTTCAAATATATCTTCTCCCATCCTTTCTTCATGTTTCATTTTCAAGGCTCACCTCTCTATGAGCTTTGATTTTATTTCCTCCCAATGTTTCTCTATTATCTTCCTTTTCTTTTGCGCAGATCTTCAATATCTAGCTCTCTGCTGGCTCCTTTTCCTTTACCTTCAAACATGTCAAATCTCTCCCATTCTTTAAAATCAAAACAAAATCAAAAAAAGGCCCTCAATCCTACCTCCTATTTAGCACTTACTCTAAATATGCTCCTAAACCCTCTAAGATAGCAAGCAATTACCTCAAAACAGATCAGCTTATGTCAATTTCCTGCTTAAAAACTTTTGATGGTTTAGCAATTCCTTAAACATAAAGCCTGAAGTCTTCTTTTGGCCGTGCCACCACACAGCTTGCGGGATCTTAGTTCCCCGACAAGGGACTGAACCCAGGCCACAGCAGTGAAAGTGCCGACTGCTAACCACTGGACTGCCAGGGAATTCCCATAGCCTGAAGTCTTCAACAAGCATTCTGAATCCTTCTCAGCACCCAGCCATTCCTTTCACCGGCCATTGCACTTTTCAACTTCTCAGCCCCACTGGTCCAGAGATCCCTAAGTATTCCATAACTTTCTAGAATGATATGTGTATGTTTCCTTTCTTAAAAAATATTTAATTATGTATTTATTTATTTGGCTGCACCAGTCTTAGTTGTGGATGTGAGATCTTTCAGTTGCGGCATGTGGGATCTTTAGTTGTGGCATGTAGGTTTTTAGTTGCGGCATGCAGGATCTAGTTCCCTGACCAGGGATTGAACCCAGGCCCCATGCATTGGGAGTGTGGAGTCTTAACCACCGGACCACCAGGGAAGTCCCAGCATATGTCTCCTTATATGCAGTTTTCTGGGGTGAAAATCTATTGCTATTCTCAAATTTTCTAGAGGGGGTACCTGAACCAAAAAATGTAAAAACCCACTGCAATATCCTCTAGCCACACCAGACACACACCTTATACTTCAGCATCTCCATTCCTATGCTCAAACTGCCCCCTCTGGCTGGAATAACCTTAATAGTAACTGTTCTTATTAATCCCTCAAGAACAAGCTCCAAAATCACTTCCTCTGTAATGCCTTCCTTCACTGTCTACCAAAACAGAATCATTCAGTCCCTTACCTATAGTATAACACATCCCTATTTAATACTCACCAGACTACTAGGTGTTGTAATGTTGTAAGCTTTAAGGCGGGAGCTATATACCTTCACATCTTTGTACCGCCAGAACATAACCCAGGTCCTAGCACATGATGGGCAAAACAAAATCTGCTGAACAATTTTGGCACTCAACTGCTCCTGCCCACTTCTGTTACTCATTCACCAAACATTTATAAAGTTCCAATGAAATACCTGGAACTGTGTGCCAAGCAGTAAGGATGTAGACTAGGGCATGGTCCCTGACATTAAGGCAGTTAACTGTGACAATATAGAATAATAATGGTCTTATTTGATAAGTGCTATTTAAAAAGGTCTACATGAAGGGCTATGATAGCCCATGTGAAGATGTGACTAACACTCACAGAAGGTTTAACAATGGGACATCAGACTCTCTCAGAACACAGAATGCAACTACTCTCTTTGTCTTTTTTTTAAAAATTAATTATTTGTTTGTTTTTTATTTTTGGCTGTGTTAGGTCTTCGTTGCTGTGCACGGGTTTTCTCTAGTAGCGGCGAGCAGGGGCCACTCTTCGCTGCAGTGTGCAGACCCTTCATTGTTGTGCCTTCTCTTGTTGCAGAGCACGGGCTCTAGGCCTGCGGGCTTCAGTAATTGTGGCACGCAGGCTCAGTAGTTGTGGCTCGCGGGCTCTAGAGCACAGGCTCAGTAGTTGTGGCGCACGGGCCTAGTTGCTCCGCAGCATGTGGGATCTTCCAGGGCCAGGGCTCAAACCCATGTCCCCTGCATTGGCAGGCAGATTCTTAACCACTGAGCCACCAGGGAAGCCTTGTCTTTCTTTATAAACAACATTTCCCCAATGTTCCTTTTCCTTTTCTAATAGCAGTAACAATAACTTACCACAGGAATGTGAAGGGTACAGTGCAACCAAATTTTTATCCTACTCGATTCTGGAAACAATTCCACAAGCTAGGTAGAGCAGGAATCATTACACCCATGTTAAAGATGAGAAAACTAAAGTTCAAAGAGCTTACTGATCAAAATTGCACAGTAAATAAGAGGGGATTTATTTAGTACTTATTTACAGTCTTACTCCTCCCTTTCAAACCTAATCAGTTTGTAAGCCCCAGAGAGAAAAGATTTGTTCTCACTGCTTTGTCCTCAGGGACTACAAAGGTGCTTAAAACACAACACGTGGGGTTTGCCTGGTGGCTCAGTGGTTAAGAATCCGCCCGCCAATGCAGGGGAGACGGGTCCAAGCCCTGGTCCGGGAAGATCCCACATGCCGCGGAGCAACTAAGCCCGTGTGCGCCACAACTACTGAGCCTGCGGTCTAGGGCCCGCGAGCTACAGCTACTGAAGCCTGCGTGCCTAGAGCCTGTGCTCAGCAACAAGAGAAGCCACTGCAATGCGTAGCTTGTGCATGGCAACGAAGCTCAACACAACTACAGAAAGCCCCAACGCAGCCATAAACAAATAAATAAAATAAATAACTTCTCTTCTTAAAAAAAAAACACACAACAGGCTTTCAATAAATATTTGTTGACTGAATTGATTTGAAAATACAGCAGACCAACAGCAAAAAACACAAAGGAAAAAAGCTCCTTCCCATTATGATGGCATAATAAAAGATTTAAAACAGGCTTCTACTAGTTAGAAAGGCTATACTAATTGTATTGACTCAATTCCACTGGCATGTAATGCATTTTACCTAAGAAGAATTTAAGTAAGGGAGGTGAAGTAGGTTTTTATTTCTGATGTCACATTCATGGCATGTACTGACATAAACCCAGGCTTAAACTGCAAGTTTGAAACTGATCAAAAGTTTTTATTAAAAGCAAAAACTAAGAAAGCATTTTCTTGAGTTTTGACTCTCTGGCTAGAAAAATGTCTGAATATCAGTTCCTTCTGTTATTTTCAGCGGCTGACGCTGCCGTATATACGTTCTCCAATATATTTCTTAATATACCTTTAAGCAAAGATTAGTTAAACCCTTTCAGTAAATAAAACATTCAATAACCATTAGTCAAAACCACAGCCCAATAACTCACCACCCTTCCCCACCTCCAGGGCTCCATAAAGTTGCCATTCTGCCTGGGCACAAGGTAACACAGCATACCATAAGACAAGGTGACGGAACCGATGTTCAGTATGGCAAATTGGGTCTGTGGTCCTAGAAAGTCCAGTTCCTTATAAATCAGGGGCTCTGACTGAAAATATTTCCATACTTTTCTCCAATATTTAAATTTCAGTGAATCACAAGCTGTTGATAGTGTTATGATAAATAACTGCAATAGGCGTGAGGTAACGGATAGAGCCCTGGATTTGGAACACGGTTTACTCTACTATTTCCTATCCAGGTTAACTGTGTGACCCCCGGCAAGTCAGTTAACATTTCAGAGGCTGTCAATTTAACATTTTACAGCTGTAAAATGAGAGAACCACCACCTCACAGAACTGCACAGTGAAAATTCAATTATATAACATATATGAACAGTTTTCAAAAATAGCACTGCGGGAATTCCCTGGTGGTTCAGTGGTTAGGACTCATACTTCCACTGCAGGGGGCACGGGTTCAATTCCTGATCGGGGAACTAAGATCCCTCAAGCCAGGCAGGGAGACCACCAAAAAAAAAAAAAAAAAAGCACCGATAGCACTATCATCCTTACACAATATTACTAACACAATCAGAGATTCTCAGAGTAAATCACTTGCATTAAGAGATATCAAACAAAGTAATAAAGTACAAAGGGGTTTATTTGCCTACGTGACTAGGGTGGGAATTTTACCTATATAACTTAAATAACCTTCCCTGATTCATGTAAAGGGATCCTGGTTGTCCTCATTTCAGAGACTTGAAAGACTAACGTATTTTTCAAGAGAAGTATCTGCAATGGCTTTTATTTTAAAAGCTTTACCTTAAGCTGAACCTAGTCTTCCAACGGGACATACACAAAGATACCACTAACAAAATGTGATCAAACCCACAAAATTCACCAGTCGCAGTAAGGATCTACTACCTCTCCTCCCTCAAACTGGCTTGATTTCGATTACTTCTGTAGCTTTCTAGAAGCCACTAGGTTTCTGGTTTCTTTATAAAGCAGATCCTTCTATTAATGGACATTTGCTTTCAACTCTGCGTTTTCAGCAGAAGTGAAAATGGATTTGAGGGGAATACAGGGCGTGGAACTGGGCGGCTGGATGAAGTACTGTGGTCTTTTTCTGCGTGCAATGGATGAAGAGGCTGCTCGCCGCCCTATAAATCACTTTCTCTCCTCCGAGATTCTAGCGGTGTGTGAACTACCATTCTGACCATCCGCACCGGTTCTGATTCCTCGATCACAGCAGCGACCCATACGGACTTCGAAGCAAATTCGATCCCTTCCCGGTTTCCTGGGGAGGGGGGCTCACTTCTTTCCCATAGGCCCATCCCCCCTCCAGAAAAATGCCTGGAGATTAGTGCCCTGAAGCCAACCGGGACTGACGTTTAAGAGTTGGACAATAACCTCGAGGTTTCAATAGAAACCCCGTCCGCCTCGCCTTGGCTCCGAAGCCTCCGATCTGCCCAGCTGGGATGCAGAGGTATGAGGGAAGACAGGTTTGAAAAGTGGACTTTGACCCGATCTGGTTATCGTAACCGGATCCCCTGTCAGGGACCGGACCCTGTCAGGGACTGGCCCGGCGGGCTCCCCCGAGGCGGCGACCCCACGCCCGGGCACAAAGGGGCGCAAAGCAGCCGAGACAAAAGGGCCCAGCCAAGTCGCGGTGGGCGGAGAGGGCGAGCCTGAGCGAGGCGCGCCGCAGGCGGAGAAGCCAAGGCGGAAGGTTGTGGGAGGGCCGAGGAGGAGGCGGCGGCCACCGCCCGCCCCGCCCTGGCTCGAAGCGACCACCGCCCGGCCGTTACCCCGGCCCGGCCGTTACCCCGGCCCGCACCGCCACCCTCTCGCGGACCTGAAAGCGTGGCCCGAGCCTACCAGGCGCCCGCAGCCCGACTCTGTGCACTTTCCGCTCACTTTCCCTTGCTTGCCGAACTCACCCGGGGCGTCGCCGCCGCCTCCGCAGTGGTTTCCCCCGGAAATCCTACCTGGCCTGCCGGCCGCCAGGCTGCAGCCAGAGACTTCGGCCCCCGGGGAGGGGGGGTGTGGGGGGGAAGGGAGCCGGCGGGACAGAGAGGGGTAGGAAGTGCCGCCGCGGGGGCTCATGGGACTTGTAGTTCCAGGAGGAGCCAGCTGTGCCGCGGGCCGGACAAAATGGCGGGAACCTCTCGCCCTTAGTTCTGGGCGGCCGGCCCCACACGGCCTCTCTGGGCATGCGCCGCCCCTTCTTGTAAAAGAGCTTGGGCACCTTTCCTGCTATGCAGGAGGGCAAAGGTCTTTGGACTTGGGAGGAGAGAGTTCAATGCTGGGTTTCAGGGAGTGCCTAAGGAGGGAGCTGATGAAGGTGTGCTGTTATAGAAATCTGTGCCCAGTCCCTGTCTGGCTAAAGTTCAGTTATAATCTCCGCAAAGGAAAAAGCTATTGAGGGCCAGTTACTGAAGTGCAGTAAACTTAGAAGCAAGTTACCCTCAATTTTGTGCATAAGGAAGAAACCCAGGAATCATTTTTATCTCCTTCAGCCTATTAAGTCCAGTCATTTTACATCCCAGTTCCTTACCAGTTTTTCCACTACCATCTTTCCAAGGGGAGGTACCATCACCTTTCCAAGTTTCTCTAGTTTCAGGCCTCCAGGCAGTCACCGTCCAAACACCTTCCTTCCTGCTGCCAGAGGATCTTTCTAAATGCCAAACACATTGTGTCACAACCCAAGTTAGACCTAAGTGTAAAACCTAAAGCTACAAAACTTTTAGAGGAAAACACAGGAGGAAATCCATGTGACTTTCAAACACACAATCCATAAAGGAGAAAAACTGATAAGCTGCACATCATCAAAATTAACACTTTTGCACTTTAAAACACGGTTATGAAAATGAAAAGACAAGCTGCAGACCTGGATGAAAGAGCAGCAAAACCTATAGCCAACAAAGGACTAATATCTAGAACACACAAAGAACTCTTTCAACTCAAGACAAACAACCTAGTTAAAAAAAAAAAAAAATGAACAGAGACACTTTACCAAAGACGATAAATGTACGGCAAATAAACACATAAAAGATGTTAAGGAGGGCTTCCCTGGTGGCGCAGTGGTTAAGAATCCGCCTGCCAATGTAGGGGACATGGGTTCGAGCCCTGGCCCTGGAAGATCCCACGTGCCACGGAGCAGCTAGGCCCATGCACCACAACTACTGAGCCTGCGCTCTAGAGCCCACGAGCCACAACTACTGAAGGCTGTGCACCTACAGCCTGTGCTCCGCGACAAGAGAAGCCACCACAATGAGAAGCCCCCGCACTGCAATGAAGAGTAGCCCCCGTTCGCCCCAACTAGAGAAAGCCCGCGCGCAGCAACGAAGACCCAACGCAGCCAAAAATAAAATAAATGAATTTATTAAAAAAAAGATGTTAAGGAAATGCAAATTAAAACCACAGCAAGATAACGTTACACACCCACTGGATTGGCTAACATAAAATAGACTGGCAGTATCAAGTGTTAGTGAGAATGTAGAGCAATGGGAATTCTTACTCACTGCTGGCTGGATTGTTAAGATGCTACAACCACTCTGGGAAACAGTTTGTCAGTTTCTTTAAAAATTAAATATATACCTACCATATGGCCCAACCATTTACTGACTATAGGTATTTACCCAAGACAAATGAAAGCATACATCTGCACAAAGACTTGAACATGAATGTTCATGGCAGCTTTGTTACTAGCCAAAGACTGGAAACAACTCAAATGTTCTTCACAATGCAAATGGATATTTCCACAATGGAACACTCTTCGGTAATAAAAAGGAATGAGCTACTAATACATGTAACATCATGATGAATCTTAAAATAATTATACCGAGTGAAAGAAGTCAGACAGGGACCTCCCTGGTGGCACAGTGGTTAAGAATGAGCTTGCCAATGCAGGGGACACGGGTTCGAGCCCTGGTCCGGGAAGATCCAACATGCCGTGGAGCAACTAAGCCCATGTGCCACAACTACTGAGCCTGCGCTCTAGAGCCTGCGTGCCACAACTACTAAAGCCCGTGCACCACCACAGTGAGAAGCCCGAGCACCAGGACAAAGAGTAGCCCCTGCTCGCCGCAACTAGAGAAAGCCCGTGCGCAGCAACGTAGACCCAATGCAGCCAAAAATAAATAAATAAATAGATATTAAAAAAAAAAAAGAAAGAAAGAAGTCAGACATAAAAGAGTATATTCTCTATGATTGCACTTACATAAATTCTACGAATTATCGTGACAAAAGCAGATCGAGTGGTTGCCTGGGGACCAACGAGGCAGAAGCATGACAGGGAGGGATAATAAAGGGGATGAGGAGGAACTTCCCTGGCGGTCCAGTGGTTAAGACTCTGCGCTTCCACTACAGGGGGTGTGGGTTCCATTCCCAGCTGGGGAACTAAGATCCCCCAAAGTAAAAATAATAATAATAAATAAAAGGGATGAGGAAACTTTTGGGGTGACAGATGTCAACTGAAAAAAGAAATACACAACCTAAAAGTTGAGAGTTATGTTTTATTTGGTGTACAAAACTGAGGACTTAAGCCCGGGACACAACATCTCAGATAACTCTGAGAGGCTGCTCTGAAGAGGTAAGGGGAGACCCAGGATATATAGGAGTTTTTGCAACAAAGACCAGGTAGTAGGAACATCAAAAGATTATGGTTAATTAAAGAAAACCAGATGTCTCAAGTTAAGGAACTTAGCATTTTTCTATATATGGAGAGATGAAAGAGTCTGGGCTCACTGAAATCATTCCTTTGGTATGCACCTCAGGTATCTGGGGCCAGCATCCTGTGCTTTCTCATCCTGAGTTTCCTCAGCATGCTAGATGGCGGGCATCCTGTTTCTATCCTGAGTTCCCTTGGGGCTCACCATCCAGGAGGCTGTAATGTGATGGTTTGATGGCTGCAACATCCTTTGTTTACTGATACGGCAAGTAATATTTTTAATTCGCACAATAACACAGTAATTAATTGTGTTAATTATCTTGATTGTGCTTATGGTTTCAAGGTTTGTGCTTATGGTTTTTGCCACAGCACGGCAAAAACAAAAAAAAAATCAAAACTCATCAAACTACATACTTTAAATATATGCTGTTTATTGTTTGCCATTGATACTCCACTAAACCTGAAAAATAATATAGTCAAAAAATTGTCCAGTGATTAAGACTCCGAGCTCCCAATGCAAGGGGCCTGGGTTCCATCCCTGGTCGGGGAACTAGATCCTGCATGCCACAACTAAGAGTTCGCCTGCTGCAGCTAAAAGATCCCGCATGCTGCAACAAAGATCCAGTGTGCTGAAACTAAGACCTGGTGCAGCCAAAATAAATAAATAAATATTTTTAAAAAATTGTTTTTAAAAAAGAAAGAAAATTCTTCAATGGCTTCCTAGTACCCTAGGATAAAAGCAAAAATCACTGCATAGAAGCTCTAACTGTGAAGCTTCAGTATCATCCATGAGGAAGGGGACTAATAGGGATGGCAATTGTGAAATTCCAGGTAACTAATAATGGTGGTAACAGTAGTAGTAGCAGTAAAGTAGTAATAATAAAACTGCTGGGACTTCCCTGGTGGTCCAGTGGTTAAGAGTCCGCCTTCCAATGCAGGGGAAGCGGGTTTGAGCTCTGGTCTGGGAACTAAGATCTCACATACCATGGGGCAACTAAGCCCGTGCCGTGCAACTACTGAGCCCTTGCACTCTGGAGACTGCCTGCCACAACTAGTGAGAAGCCCGCATCCCTCAATGAAAGATCCCACGCGCCGCAATTAAGACCCAATGCATCCCAAAAAACCACAAACAAACAAACAAAAAACAAACAACTGCTACTTTTTCTTGAACATCTGCCATGAACCAGGTATTTTACATATGTCTTAATTAGGACTCCCGCCAGAAAACAGAACCAAGACAACTACTAGTTGCAGGTAATTTACTTGGAATGTGATCCCAGGGATTTAATGTGAAAGTACAGGGTAAAATAGGGAAGGAAGAAAGGCCAACACAAAAGATGCATTACCAAGGTGTTCACTGCTGTGGGTACCTGGGGCTAGATCCTACCAAAGCCATCTGAGGATTTCCTAGAATGCTTCTCAGCATGGTCCACCTAAGGACTGCCATGAAGAAGCATTTATCCATTGACTCCCATCCCCCATTGTTTAGGATGGCCCAGGGGCATCAACTCCCCTCCCACTTCTGGGTGGGCTCCCACTGTACTGTTTTCTGCAGCTTCATCTAGAATCTAAGGTAGGGCTGAGATGACAGAAGGCAAAAGAGGTCCCACACCATCCCCTGCAAGACTCAGATTTGCCCATGCTCTACATTCGATCCAGTCTATCACCTAGTCTTCAGTAATGGCTGGCTACAATCTCAGTGGTGCTCATAATTCTTTGCAAAATGTACATTGTGCCGTATGCCTTTTGTGCCCTATAAACACTATACTCAACCATATGGATGATTCTCACAAATAATATTACGTGAAAGAAGCCAGACCAAGTAGTGTATACTGTATGATTTCACATAAATAAAACACAAAGCAGGCAAAAATAGTCTGCTGAAAGTTGGGACAGCAGCTACCCTTCCAAGTGGAAGAACAGTGTCTGGAAGAGGGTAAAAGGACATTTTTTAAATGCTGGTAATACTCTGGTTTTTGATCTGGGTGCTGGTTACATGAATATATTCAGCTTGTAAAAATTAATCAGTGGGGTATGTATAATTTTCTGCATATGTCTGATACTCCTGATATAATTTTTAGCTGGAAGGTGGCCTCTCTTGTCTTCTGAGAGACCAATTAACCATAAAGACTATATCTAACTATTAATATTTCTGGATTTGGGGCTTTGGGGCACTACTGAAACATAATGTTAATTTAACAGCACAGGCTTTGGCAATAGAGAGTTGTTCTGTCCCTTTCTGTGTGCAATTGGCTAAGTTATTTAAACTTGTTAAGATTCAGCCTCCACACTCCTGTTTCTCTTCAGATCGAATAAATTTTTCACCTTTTACTAAAAAAAAAAAAAATTCAGTTTTCTCGTTGTACCATAGGAAACATAATAGTACCTAATATATAGGTTGGTGTGAGAATTAAAGTAACCCATAAAGTACCCAGCATTGTACCTGGTTTAATGCTCAAAAAGTATTAATAATAACTGTTATGGTAGGCAATATTAGTTTTCATCTTTCTATTTTTTTTAAGCTTCCAAATTTTCAACAATGAACATTGACACAGGCTGCAGGTGCAGGAATGTTCATTGTAGCACTGTTTGAAATGGAAAAAAAAATAGAGACAATCTAAATATCTATCTACTGGATAATGGGCAAATTAATTGTGATATATTCATAATACAGAATAATTCAAAACAGTTAAAATGAATAAACTCAAGCTACTGGTTATCAACATGGATAAAACAAAATGTTGAGGGGAGAAGAAAGCTGTAGATAGATACAGCTTGATACCATGTATATAAAATTTTACAACGTGCCAAGCAACACTATGTACTGTTTAAAGGTTCATATATACATTGTAAAAATATAAAATCATGTGTGGAAATAAAATATTCAGGTAGGTGATTACTTCTTGAGGAGGAAGGAAAAGATTGGGTGAAAGAGAGGATACATTGGGGCTTAACACATCTCTCTTATTTTTTTTCTTAAAAAAAACTAAGGAAATAAGGCAAAAGGTTAAGATTTGACAAAGTTGGTGAAAGGTACTTGGATGTTACATAAACCTTTTTTTATCTGCTTCTTGAAATAGTTCTCTATTAAAAAAAAAAGCAAGCATGGGGCAGAGCAGTGTGCAAAATACTCTTTTTTTTTGTAAGGAGAAACAATTTATTTATATCAACAACTGCTATTATGCCAACCTGAAATCAATGGCTTTGGTGGGGAAGTGAAGTATTGGGTTTTGTTTGTGGGGTTTTTGGGGGGCGCCGTGCGGCTTATGGGATCTTAGTACCCCAACCAGGGATTGGACCCTGTAAATTTCATTCTTTTTGGTGTTCAGCTCTATGAGACAAATGCATATACCTGTGTAACCACCACCATAATCATTTAGGTAAGAACTGTTCCATCACCCCGGAATATCCCCCTGTGCTATCTTTTGTAGTCAGCCTCTCCTCCTCACTCAACCCATGGCATCTACTGATCTGTTTTCTGTTCCTATAATTTGGGTTTTTCCAGAAAGTCATATAAATGGAATAAAAAACAAATAGCTTTCTGAGTCTGGGTACTTTCACTTAGAATAATGCATGTGCGATTCATCCATGTTGTCTCATGTCTCAGTATTTTGTTCCTTTCTACTGCTGAATAGTATTCCATTGCAGTGATGTACCATGGTTTGTTTTTCTATTTACCAGTTTTAGGGCATTGGGATGGTTTTCAGTTTTTGTTGACTGTCAATAAAGCTCCTATAAACATCTGTATACAGATTTTTGTGTAAACATAGGTTTTTATTTCTTTCAGGTAAAGAACTAGGCATGGGATTGCTGAGTTGTATGGTAAATGTATGTCCAACATTATTAGAAAAACAACCAAACTCTTTAACAAAATGTTCACACCATTTTGCATTTCCACCAGCAAGAACTGAGAGCGCCACTTGCTCTGCATGCTTATCAGCATTTGGAATTGTCAGTTGTTTTGAAAATAATTAGTATTTGTTTTCAGCCATTCCAACATGTGTGTAGTGGTCTCTCAGCAAAATATGCATTTCCCTAATGCATAACAATATTCAGCCTCTTTTTTTTTTGGCCTTGCAGCATGCCAGGCAGGATCACCAGGGAAATCCCTATCTGTACATCTTCTTTAGCCAAGTATTTTTATTAGTCTTGTGCCTTTTTAATTAAAATTTATTTATTTGGCTGCATTGGGTCTTAGTTGCGGCAGGCGGGATCTTTGTTGCAGTGCGCAGACTTCTCCCTGGTTGCGGCGCAACGGCTCTAGAGCACACGGGCTTAGTTGCCCTGAGGCACGTGGGAATCTTAGTTCCCTGACCAGGGATCAAACCCACGTCCCCTGCATTGGAAGGTGGATTCTTAACCACTGGACCACCAGGGAAGTCCCGTGCCCATTCTTTTACTGGGTTATTTTCTTATTATTGAGTTGTGAGAGTTCTTCATATATTCTAGGTACAAGACCTTTATCAGATATGCAATTTGCAAATGTTTTCTCCCAGTCTGTGGTTTGTCTTTTCATTCTCTTAACAATATCTTTCACAGAGCAGAATTTTAAAATTTTGATAAAGTCTAATTTGTCCTTCCCCCCCCACCTTGTGAATCATGTCATATCTGAGAAATCTTTGCCTAACCTGAGATCACAAAATGTTCCCCCTAAGTTTTCTTCTGGAACTTTATAGTTTTAGGTTATCATTTATTTTTTTCAAAGGATAGATGCATATTCTCTTATATCCATATTCTATACCTGGAAGAATACACAAGCTTTTCTCTGGGGTGGGAAAATCATGTGATTTGAACGTGATAGAGAAACTGACTCTAAACTGTATACCCTTTTGTGCTATTGAATTTTTCCTTAAATGTACACATTACTGTACCTTAAAAACAAAAACAAAATAGGGAATTTTTTTAAAAAGCTAAGATCTCAGGACTTCCCTGGTGGTGCAGTGGCTAAGACTCTGCACTCCCAATGCAGGGGGCCTGGGTTCAATCCCTGGTTAGGGAACTAGATCCCACATGCCTAATGAAAGATCTTGAGTGCCTCAACTAAGACCTGATGCAGCTAAATAAATAGATAAATAAATATTAAGAAAAAAAAAAGCTAAGATCTCAATATGTGTTGGGGACTACTGAAACCCAGTTCCACCTAACACAGTTTAAAATCACCACAATGGTTGCTGGACTGAATGACTTCACCATAGTTTCAAATCCTGAGATCTTTTCTTTCACAAACTGTGAAGGGCTCCCAAATCCTGACAGTCCTTACTGGGCTGAGAACCAAGTCCAATTAACTGGCAAAGAATTAACTGGGCCAATCACTCAGTAAAATGCAAATGAGTGAGTCTGACTATATAAAGCTTCCTTAACCTTTCTTTGAACATTGCAGAATTGAGGCTGTGGATGTTGCTGCCACCTGCAGGCCACATCTGCCAACAGCAGGTTCATGGAAATAACCCACGCGGATCCCTCTCTCACATGAGTCCTCTGTGGGACTCTGGATTGGAGAAACAGGGACTTATACATTTTTCTTTTTGCCCGTCAGACCACTACTCTGCTACAAACACAAACCGGTGACAGGAGTTCCTAAGTGTGGGGACTGTGGTCTCAGATTGTCTGGGTTTGAATTCTGACTCTTGGGTAAATCAGAGACCAGTCTATACCTCAGGTTCCTCATCTATGAAGTGGAGATAATAGTAGCTCCTTTGAATAGATGTGAGGATTGAATCGGATCATTTAAAGTGTGTAGCTGGGGCTTCCCTGGTGGCGCAGTGGTTAAGAATCCGCCTGCCGATTCAGGGGACACGGGTTCGAGCCCTGGTCCGGGAAGATCCCACATGCTGTGGAGTAACTAAGCCCGTGCGCCACAACTACTGAGCCTGTGCTCTAAAGCCTGCGTGCCACAACTACTGAAGCCCGCGTGCCTAAAACCCGTGCTCCACAACAAGAGAAGCCACCACAATGAGAAGCCTGTGCACCGCAACGAAGAGTAGTCCCCGCTACTATAAAATAAATTTATAAAGTGTGTAGCACACTGCCTGGCACTTAGTGAGCACACAACCAATATTAAGAGTTGTTGTTAGGCAAACCTGCAGAAGCCTCTCCCATTCTAAACTGACAAATTGGGTTTTTTTTAAATAATTACTTTTTAAAAATAAATTTGTTTACTTGTTTATTTTTGGCTGCATTGGGTCTTCGTTGCTGCACACGGGCTTTCTCTAGTTGCAGCGAGCAGGGGCTATTCTTCATTGCGGTGCACAGGCTTCTCATTGCGGTGGCTTCTCTTGTTGCGGAGCACGGGCTTTAGGCATGCATGCTTCAGTAGTTGTGGCACGCGGGCTCAGTAGTTGTGGCTCACGGGCTCTAGAGCGCAGGCTCAGTAGTTGTGGTGCATGGGCTTAGTTGCTCCCAGGCATGTGGGATCTTCCCGGACCAGGGCTCGAACCCGTGTCCTCTGCAATGGCAGGCAGATTCTTAACCCCTGCACCACCAGGGAAGTCCCTGACAAATTGTTTCTCGACACACGGTAGTGCAAGAAACTACTGTGTGTCAAGAAAAGACCTTTAATACCTGGCTGCACCACTTACAAACTGTGACCTTGGGCAAGTGTCTTAACCTCTCTGAACTCTATTGGCCTCACCGGTGGTTTTGGATATTACATGAACTCATCTATGTAAAGCACCAACCACAGTGCCTGGCATGGAGTGGACAGTTAATAAATAGAGTGATGATTAACACAGGAATAGTTACCAAGTATAGCCAAAGGTTGAACAGGTCAGGTTGCAAACAGGCAGGCCACAGGCGGTCACTAACCTACAGATATTTTGGTTGGCCCTCAGTGTGTTACAATTTTTAAATTACTTGCCAGCATTAAAAACAGAAATTTCACATGTAAGTCGATTCTTAACTTCTGTTTTTATAATGTGAAGCTCTGACTATATATCACACCAGATCTACAAGGAAGATGGCATATAACAGGGAAATCTAATTTCTTTCAAGGGAGCCACTTAATGCTCCCTGAAGAAGTGATATTGAAGCTGAAACATGAAGGTTGAGTAGGGGTTAGCCTAATAGAGTGGGGACGATGCTCCCAGCACAGGAACTGGCAGGTCTAAAAGCCTGATTCAGGGAGATTAGTGCCTTCAGGGCACTTCAGGTAAGTCTGGTGGCTGGAGGACAGTGAAGGGAAAGGTGGGAAGAAGATGAAGCTCCAGTTAGCACCTTAAGGATTTTGGACTTTATCGTGAGGATGAATGTAGTTCAAGGCTGGAAGCTGGGAGGTAGCCAACAGGTAGCTGGTAGCCAACAAACTGAGGGGCTAGACAGGGTCAGATGGATTAGGGTCACGGGTCAACAGTGAGCAGCTGAGAAAGCAGAGGAGTACTAGGGCATTATAGGATCCCTATCTAGAAACTCTGGGCATACATAGGATAGCCTGTCAGGTGTGGTCTGGCAAAGGGCAGACTTTACAAAGACCAAGCTAAGCAGGACGCCAGGGTGAATCTCCTTTTTTTTTTTTTTCTGTTGCGGTACGCGGGCCTCTCACTGCTGTGGCCTCTCCCGTTGCGGAGCACAGGCCCCGGACGCGCAGGCTCAGCGACCATGGCTCACGGGCCCAGCCGCTCTGCGGCATGTGGGATCTTCCCGGACCGGGGCACGAACCCGTGTCCCCTGCATCGGCAGGCGGACTCTCAACCACTGCGCCACCAGGGAAGCCCGCCAGGGTGAATTTCTTATGTTTATTTTAATAGTGGAAAAATGAGAAGAATTAAGATTTGGCCAAGGACATATGTCAAACGAGATACAGAACTAGATTCACAACACCTATCTCTAATTTGCTGCTTTTCTCACTATATTAGTTTTCTCAAGGTGAATAAACTCAGCACCAATACTGTGTTGTTGATAATTATATAGGCCATTTATTGAGAGCTTGCTAAATGTTAGGCTCTGTGTTTTTGTGTATTATTATCTCATTATTTCATTCAGTTAACAAATATAGTCCACCCAAAATATTATGTATCAAGGGACTGTTAGGCACTGGAGACACAGGAATGAATGAGACAGACACCATCCCTATCCTGTGGAAGCTCACAACCCGGAAAGGAATTGAGTAGCTGAAGAAGTAATTACAAAGGGTAATTGGCAGACACTGGAGTGAGAGTACAACAGTGAACCCAACCTATCATGGGTGGCAAAGAAGGCTTTCTGGAAAAAGTGACAGTCAAGCCGAAAAGGCAGGAGTGAAACTCAGGGGAACACTGTTCCAGGAAAGAGAACAGCACATGGAAGGCACTAGTCTCACCACAGGCTGATGAAACAGGCGCTATGATTATCCCCTTTTCACAGATGAGAAAACTGAGGTTCTAAGAGAGATGAAGTAACTGACCCACTAGACGGTGCTGGAGCCAAGATGTAAGCCTGGATCTACCTAGACCAAAGCTCATTCTCTTAGCTGCTAAACTAGATATTTCTATTAGTTTTTATGTTCCTTCAAAGGGTCATGTGAGTGGAATGGAATATTAACTGAGATGCCTGCAATGCAGGAAGTTGAAATAATGGCTTACAAACTATGCAAGCATGTCTGTGTCAGGTTTAGCTGTCTGTTTTGGAATGACAGCTATTTAGTGACACAGCTCCTGTCCTAATGTCTGAATAGATGTTCAGTTCAACTGAATATGGTTCAACAGCGATGTACTGAGTGCCTACTGTGTGCTAGGAATGGTGCCAGGCATTGTCAGAGTTACAGAGATGATGAGAAAAGTTTCCAGGTACTAGGCTAAAGATCATGTTAATCACTAACAAATTTATAGGTTTTTTGTTTGTTTTGTTTCATTTGTTTTTGTGGCCGCGTGGCATGTGGGGTCTTAGTTCCTTGACCAGGGTTCGAACCCATGCCCCCTGTAGTGGAAGCACAGAGTCTTAACTACTGGACCACCAGGGAAGTCCCAGTCACTAACAAATTTAAAAAGGTAAATAACAGGGCTTCTCTGGTGGCACAGTGGTTAAGAATCCGCCTGCCAATGCAGGGGACAAGGGTTTGAGCCCTGGTCCGGGAAGATCTCACATGCCGCGGAGCAACTAAGCCCATGCGCCACAACTACTGAGCCTGCACTCTAGAGCCCGCGTGCCACAACTACTGAAGCCCACGTGCCTAGAGCCTGAGCTCCGAAACAAGAGAAGTCACCACAGTGAGAAGCCCACGCACCACAAAGGAGAGTAGCCCCCGCTCGCCACAACTAGAGAAAGCCCGCACGCAGCAACGAAGACCCAACGCAGCCAAAAAAACCAAAAAAAGTTAAGTAACAAAGCCATAATCCTGGCAGTTAGAAACCATAGGTAACTTATCATAACAGCTGCCAGGTTTTGAGCGTTAACTACGTGCCAAGCACTGCATGAGGCACCTTAATGAAATTACAAGTGATCGTAACTACAAACTAAAAGCCCACACTGTGAGACCGTGCAGAGGAGTTTACATGTATTATCTCTTTTAACCCATGTTCATTCTATAAAGCTAATATCATAGTATTAACATTAATATTGCCCATTTACAGCTGAGGAAATTGAGCTTTAGAAATTTTTGCCTGAGATCCCAGCGCTAGTAAATGGAAGAGCTATAATTCAAACCCAGGTCTGCCTGACTCCAAAACTTGGGCTCTAGACCATTGCACCACACCACCTCTGCAAGGAGAGTCAGTTTGTAAAAATCCAGGGGAATGTGGTATGATCTGCATAGCTAGGTACATATCCAGACAGGAGAAATAAATATAGGTGCTTTAAAAACCCTCTAGGGGGAGTAGAGAAACAGGGGGAAAAAATAAAACAAAATAATGTATCTAGTCATTAAACACTAGTTAACCTCTAAATAGAGAGTCCACCCCAAATAGTTATACTGCTCTTTTCTATCACTTCATTGTGCTTAAATTTGCCTCTAGAATTATCTTTAAATTTAATTAGTAGCTAAAGCTGAGAATTTTTGGTATCAAGATATATCTCTTTTAATTCTTTTTTTTAAAATTAATTAATTATTTATTTTTGGCTGCGTTGGGTCTTTGTTGCTGCATGCGGGCTTTCTCTAGTTGTGGTGAGCTGGGGCTACTCTTCTTTGGGGTGCGCGGGCTTCTCATTGTGGTGGCTTCTCTTGTTGCGGAGCATGGGCTCTAGGCGCGCGGGCTTCAGTAGTTGTGGCATGCGGGCTCAGTAGTTGTGGCTCACAGGCTCTAGAGCGCAGACTCAGTGGTTGTGGTGCACGGGCTTAGTTGCTCCGCGGCATCTTCCCAGACCAGGGCTCAAACCCGTGTCCGCTGCATTGGCAGGCGGATTCTCAACCACTGCGCCACCAGGGAAGTCCCTCCTTTAATTCTTGTTTTACATCTGTGTGCGAAAGAAAAGAAACAATTTCATAAAAGTCAGTGTCAAGCAAATAAGTGACCCCCATTAAGGATGGGGGTACAAGCTGTGCTGTGCTTTGTAAACTGGGAGGAAAGAATCCCTTGCAGCAGGCAGCCATCAGCTGTGGGACATATGAACATCCTGTCTCCGTGATTATTTGTGGCTGTGGGCAGGGAGGTATGCAGCCTCATTCCAGACGTTCAGATATAGCCAGAAGTGAAATCTATGTAGCTAAGGAAGTGCCCAGAACTGGCTCTGTGACACATGGACTGGGAAGATCGTTGCTGTGTTCAAACATATGGATGTTTGCGTTTCCATCTGCTTATTTACCCTTTGTCCCAACATAAAAGGCCATAAATGAAACTAATATTCACCTAGTGCCACTTTTGTTTGTTTGGTTTTTTGGCTGCGCCCCGCGGCATGTGGGATCTTAGTTCCCTGACCAAGGATAGAACTCAAGCCCCCTGCATTGGAAGCATGGAGTCTTAACCACTGGATCGCCAGGGAAGTCTCTACCTAGTGCCACTTTGAATATGCTATGTTACTGTCTCTTAACAATTCATTTAATACTGTTGAAGTGAGTTCAAAGAGGTAGAACACATAGCAGCTTCTATCACAGCAACTATAACAAATTATTTATTACAATTATCATATTACTAAAACAATAATGATAGCTTCCATTTATTGAGTGCACACTCTGTGCCAGGAACCGTACAGGGCACTCATACATTATTTCATGTAATCTTCACAAAAACCCTATGGTATAAGGACTATCACCCATTTTACAGAAAAAGAAACAGACATTCAGGAGGTTAAGCAACTTCCCAAGGTCACACAGAGAGCAAGTGGCATCTGTTTCTTTGTCCATCTTCTCACCGATTACTGTAAATTTCTTGAGGGCAAGGACTGTGTCTTACTCATCTCTGTATTCCTAGTCTCTAACACTGTGTCTGGCACAGAGCAGGTAGAATTCAGTACATATTTTTGAATAAATGAAAGAACAAACAATATTTCCCCAGATAAGCGGGAGAGCTACCATTGGGATTTAGGTCTTTTGTCTTTAAGTCTCGTGTGCTTTCCACAATCACAGATGCCTACCTAAATCAGGATCCTGATTAATCACTCACATGCCTCTTTTACTCTGGAAATTCCTATTAGACACTTTCCATATGAGTGTGATAGAGTGATTCCACTTCTAGGCCTTTATCATACAGAAATACTAACACATGTCTATAAGGATATATTACTAGAGTGCTTACTATTGGTATTTCAGGAAAAAATTTGAAAAAAATAATGTCCATCCATGGAAGAGTGATTAAATGGAACATCGATTCTATGGAATATCATATAACTTCAAAGAGAGTAAGGTAGATCTCTTTCTACTAAGGCAGAAGAATGGACACAAGATTGTATTAAGTAGGACAGGCAGGTTTTGGAATATTAAGTATGGTTTAGTGTGCATAATAATAATCCTGTCTTCCACATTTATTGCACACCTTGTTTCAGGCTCTCTGTGAAGTGTGTTACATGTATTACCATATTTCACTGAACCTAAGATAATTGTTTACTGAATGTTTACAAGATACTTGGACCTGTGTTAACATTCTGACTCCAGAGATATAAAAATCTGGAAAGAATGTGTTTCTTAAAAACAATTAAGTATGGTATTTTGCTTAATCTTCACAATAGTATAAAGTAGATACCATCATTTCTCCCATTTTGCTGATGAAGAACAGAGAAATCCAAGTAAATTGCCTGTGTGTAAATAGTAGAATGTGGTATAATTCCATAAAAACAAAAGAAAAAAATTAAAGCGTTCTGGATAAAGACAGTGAATATAATTTCTCATGCATGTAATTTTCCTTTCCACTTCCTCCCCTCCCAGTCCCATCGCACTAAAACTTCAGTATAGGATTATTTTAAAGAATAAGGAAAGGGAGAGGGGGTAATAAATACAACAGAATTTTGCAGGTGAGAAAGCAAATGAATGAGTGTTAAAAGGCCCGGCAGACCCAAGAATGTGGAATCCTGGACCAGAAACTGGAGAAAGCTGAGAAGCAGCCTGGATATGTTCAAGAATTAACCAGTGGTATCCCTGGAGGTGGGGGTGAAGAACAGCTAAACTAAGAAGGACTAGCTGAAGGTCAGTTGGCTTCCCTCACCGTACCCTCCAGGTGACTGCCCCTCCTCCACCTCAGCAGAAGTATGGGGGGTATTCTCTTGAGAGAGTAAAACAATCTCTGGAGTAATACAGGTCACCAGGAGCAGTTAAGAGCATCACACCGAGAAAGAGGCAATCAGTAGAGTTTTTCCACACTCTGCTCCCGGAATTCTGGTAGCCAACCTTTACCTCCTGGGAAGATGTATCTTCTTCTTTGGGGAAAATAAAGCCCAATATGAAAGATGTAAAGATAATGACACTGAGGTCTTCCAGCTAATGGTCCCTCATGGTCATTGGTTCATGGACAAATGACCTCATGGTCAATGATTCTCCCCTTCATGCACAGAGTTTCCAATCAGCTTTTAGTCCCCCACTTTTAGTCATGAGCAGAAAGCCAAGGATTATGGGACACGAGGATTTCCTCTAACAGGAAAGAAAGAGATGAAAACAAAGAGAAGAAAGAAACTTGGAAGAGACTGAGACAATGCAGAGAAAATTAATTTTTTTTTTTTTGCGGTACACGGGCCTCTCACTGCTGTGGCCTCTTCTGCTGCGGAGCACAGGCTCCAGACGCGCAGGCTCAGCGGCCACAGCCCACGGGCTCAGCCACTCTGCGTCATGCGGGATCCTCCCGGACCGGGGCACGAACCCGCGTCCCCCGCATCGGCAGGCGGACTCCCAACCACTGCACCACCAGGGAAGCCCGAGAAAATAAAATTTTTTAAACTATCATGCATAGCCTCAACTAGAAGAAAAGATATCTGAATATATGAAAAAAATAGCAATAAACAATAATAAAGAATATTCAGAAGGGAAAAAAAGTTCTTTGAAATGAAAAAAACATGAAAGCAGAAGCAAGAGTCCAATAGAAAGAATGGAAGATGAAGTTGGGGAAATCGCCTAGAAGTAGAGCAAAAAGACACAGATATGGAAACTAGGAGGAAAAAAGATACGAAAATTAGAGAACCAGTCAAGGAAGTGCAACAGTTGAATAAAAGTTTCATAAAAAGAATATATAAAAAAAGAGTTGAGGAAATCATAAAATAAGGAGTACCCAGGACAATAAATGAGAATAGACCCACATTAAGACCCACACACTGTGAAATATCAGAACACTGTTGACAAAGACAAGATCCTATAATCTTCTAAGAAGATAAGAAACTGGTCCCAGATAGAGGTTCAGGGATCAGAGTGGCTTCAGACCTTCAGACCTAGAAGTAGAAGAGAAGGGAAGAATACCTTCAAAATTTCTGAAAGATGATGATTTTCAACCTAGGATCCTATACCCTGTTAAACTATCAATACCATCATTAAAACATATGGATAAGACAAAATCAGATATACAAGGTGTTGGGAATTCCCTAGTGGTTCGATGGTTAGGACTTGGCGCTTTCACTGCTTGGGCCTTGGTACAATCCCTGGTCGGGTAACTAAGATCCTGCAAGCTGCACGGCCTGGCCAAAAAAAAGATATACAAAGTGTTAAAAAACCTTACTTCGGACTTCTCTGGTGGCATAGTGGTTGAGAATCTGCCTGCCAATGCAGGGGACATGGGTTCGAGCCCTGGTCTGGGAAGATCCCACATGCCGCGGAGCAACTCAGCTCGTGTGCCGCAACTACTGAGGCTGCATGCCACAACTACTGAAGCCCGCATGCCTAGAGCCCGTGCTCTGCAACAAGAGAAGAACTTACTTCTAGTGCATTCTTTCATAAGACATGGTCACCAAAACTAGAGGGCAAAAAAAGATAGAGAAAGTTATGGAGTAGATGATAAAAGTTCTCATCACAAGGGAAAAAAATTGTGCAGTGATGGATGTTAACTAGACTTACTGTGATCATTTTGAATGTATACATACATTGAATCATTATGTTGTACACCTGAATTAATACAATGTTATATGTCAGTTAAATCTATATTTTTTTTTTTAGAAAAGAGAAAGAAAGTTATGGGATTCAGGGAACAGGAGAGTCAACATAGGAGAGAAGCAAAGAGAATTCCCAAGTGGCTGTAAGGAACATTCTAGGATGACAACTGTGCTCCAGACATAGCATCTGGATGCCACCTATCCAGACTGGAGCACTATGACTCAAGAGAGAGACACACTGAAGACTGTTGCATTCAAGAACTCTGCTGCTCTTGTATCCTCTTTTGTGTCTACCTCAAAGTAACAGAACAATCCCTCAAAATCTAAGTTGTAACAAAGTGGAGTGTATTTCAAAGAGTAGAAGATGATGTGATATATATATATATATATATATGAATATTACTTAGCCATAAAAAGAATGAAATAATGCCATTTGCAGCAACATGGACGGACCTAGAGATTATCATACTAAGTGAAGTAAGCCAGACAGAGGAAGACAAATATCATATGATATTGTTTATATGTGGAATCTAACCAAAAAAAATGATACAAATGAGCTTATATACAAAACAGAAATAGACCCAGAGACATAGAAAACAAATTTATAGTTACTAAAGGGGAAAGGGGGGGAATAAATTAGGAGACTGGGATTAATATATACATACTACTATATATAAAATAGGTAACCAATGAGGACCTACTGTACAGCACAGAGAAATATACTCAATATTTTGTAATAACCTATAACGGAAAAGAATCTGAAAAAGAATATATATGTATATATGACTGAATCTCTTTGCTATATACAGGGAAAAGAATCTGAAAAAGAATACATACACATATATATATATATATATATATATATAAAATGACTGAATCACTTTGCTGTATACCTGAAACTAACACAATATTGTAAATCAACTATACTGAAAAAAAAAGAGTAGAAGAGACTCTGCTCTACTTTGTCACATATTTGTCCCCTGGACCCCAGAGTAGCTCTGCATGAGAACTGGAATGGAACAGGAAAAAGCTTTAACCTACAACCCCTTTCTCTACATGAATCTGATACAGACATGTCCTCAAGGCTCACGTTGGGACTAATGTCATACACAGACATCAGGCTGTCTTCCCTATGCAAGCTTTTCTCTTCTTCCTCATCACTATAGCCCTCCATCCCCACCCCGATAAACTAATGCAAGTAATAAGAGCAGGACTGCATAGCAAGTGAGCCTTGAGTCAGACAACCTAGGTTAAAATCTAGTTCTACCTCTCACAGCTGTGACCTTGGCCATGATTCTCCATGAGTCTCAGCTTCCTTACCAGTAAAATGAAGATAATAATGTCTGTCTCAAAAGATTGCTGAAAGAGTTTAAGATGCGACAGTTTTTGCGTTTTTTTAGCACAGTGCCCAGAACACAATAAGTGCTTAATAAATGATTAACATTGATTATTACCTGTAGGCCACCTATCTTATCAGGTACATCTAATAAAGACTGAATTTCAGGAGTGGTCCCAGTTTAAGGTCAGTCTGGGGCCCACAACAGTATTATGCCTGGTTCTTTAAAAACAGGACACACCTTATACGTACAAATGAATGTTGTTTACTTCAAGTTGTCATTACCTTGGAGGCAGTGCACTTATTCCAAGGATGCTTCCACTCTCCAGAACATTTTTGGGGTACTCAATTTAGAAATTTCTTCAGGGTCTATGACACATTCTTCTGAATATCCTCATCAGTAGGAAATCTTCATCTTCTGTAAAGATAAATTCAATGTTTGAAATAATCAGAAGTTGATGAATAAATAGGGTACAGGGGAAGATGAAGTAAGACTAACTTTCTTATATAGCTTTTACATGGATTTTATCCTTTTATTTTATTTTTGGCAGTGCGGCTTGCGGGATCTTAGCTCCCCCACCAGGGACTGAACCTGTGCCCTCAGCAGTGAAAGTGTGGAGTCTTAACCGCTGGACTGCCAGGGAATTCCCAAGGATTTTATCCATTTAAAATAAACTAATTTTTAAAAGATAAAAGCAATAAAGTCCAATTAGGGCTTCCCTAGTGGCACAGTGGTTAAGAATCTGCCTGCCAATGCAGGGGACACGGGTTCGAGCCCCGGTCTGGGAAGATCCCACATGCCATGGAGCAACTAAGCCTGTGCACCACAACTACTGAGCCTACGCTCTAGAGCCCATGAGCCACAACCACTGAGTCCACGAGTCGCAACTACTGAAGCCCGCATGCCTAGAGCCTGTGCTCCGCAACAAGAGAAGCCACCACAATGAGGAGCCCGCACAACGCAACGAAGACTCAACGCAGCCAAAAATAAAATTAATTAATTAATTAAATAAATTATTTTTAAAAAAGTCCAATTAGACTACTAAAACAAAAAGGAAAATTACCCATAGCTTACAATACAACTGCTATCATTTTGGTGCATTTTCCTTATCTTTCCTTAATATACAGTTTTAAAAATAGTAGTAATAGTGTACATATCATTTGTAACATGCTAACCTAATTTAAATTATGTCATAAGCATATTTTCATGCTGCTGTAGAGTCCTCATAATAATATTTTTAATGGCTGCATAATATTTCATCCAATGGATATGGCAGAATTTACTTAACCACTTCTCTTTTGCTGAACATTTAGGTTGTTTTAAGTGTTTTATTATGAAATATATGTACATTTCCTCAAATTTTTGCTTATTTCCTCAGCCTGGATTACCAGAAGTGGGAATGTTGGATCAAAGGGTATGAGGATTTGATGGTTCTTGATAGTTACTTCCAAATTGTTTTCCGGTAGGTTTTCACTAATTTATAATGCCAAGGAAACAGTAGAATACCCATTTCACTGCATCTAAAACAAGAACTTGGTATCACAATTTTAATAACTTAGGAGCTAGAAAAATATTTCATCTGAACCAGTTTTAAAGTCAAGTGGTTTGGGGCTTCCCTGGCCCCAGTGGTTAAGAATCCACCTGCCAATGCAGGGGACATGGGTTCAAGCCCTGGTCCGGGAAGATCCCACATACTGTGGAGCAATTAAGCCCATGCACCACAACTACTGAGCTTGCGAACCACAACTACTGAGCCTGAGTGCCACAACTACTGAGCCCACATGCCTAGAGTTAGTGCTCCACAAGGGAAGCCATTGCAATGAGAAGCCCGCGCACCGCAAGGAAGAGTAGACCCCCTGCTGGCCGCAACCAGAGAAAAGCCCACGCAGCAACGAAGACCCAATGCAGCCACAAATAAAAAAAAAAAAAAAGCAGAGCACAGACAGGGTGAAAAAGTCCAGATACCCATTACTCCCCTACGAAAGCAATGATCTCTTACTGGTTTTTTTTTTTAACTATTATTACTTTTCAGTTACATAAGAAATATACATTCATCATTTAAAAAAAAAAAGACAGGCAGAAACAATAAAAAGTACAGCTTATTTCCAACACCAAACAAAGACCATTACATTTTGAAGTACTTACCCTCACACCATTTTCTCTATAGAACATGTTTTATAAAAAATAGCACACCAGGGAATTCCCTGGTGGTCCAGTGGTTAGGACTCCATGCTTCCACTGCAGGGGACACAGTTTCTTTCTTTTCTTTTTTCTTTTTTTTTTCAGGGTATTAGGGCAAACAGGGTCACCTAGAATCTATTCAAACGGGAATCAGCACTTGGACAGAAATCACAGTTCAACAGCAAAAACTTTCTCTTCTAAGGGCTAAGCCACGGCCCCTCCCCACTGCCATCTGCCCATAGCAATTATCCCTGTCTGCTCTCCAGCTTCACAGCCCCTGCCCTGCCTGCCCTGGCTGAGCCAGAACTCCTGACCCATCACAAGAGGGGGTGGGAGGGCCACAGGAGCTCAGCTTCTGCACACCCAGGTGGACCATGGCCTCCTGGCTAAGCAGGCACCACATCTTCCCTGGCGCCCTCTGAGGTCTCAGCCTCTGGCAGCATCAGATCTGAGCCAAGCTGAGCCTCCTGAGGACGGTGGGGATGGGGGCTTCTGGGGGAGTAGAGGGAAGGAGGGCCAGGGCTGGGGAAAGGTGCCTTCCAGCTCCCGGCCCCCACCTAGTGCAGAGGCCCAGAGACCTGACTCTCCTGATCTTGCCCCGGTGTCCCCTCCGCAGAAGGTCAGTATATCTTCTGCCGACTGGGTGGAATGGCCCCTTTGATGAAGGAGAAGACAACCAGGATCCCTAAGCGTTTGCCCCGCTTGCCTTTGGCGAAGTGATTGGAGACCGCATCATCTCCAGGCTGCATGGTGGCAGGCAGGACGTTCTCCCCAGCCGACGGTGACACAAAGAATGCAAACGGGATTATCCACAGACAGAAAGTGAAATAGGCCAGGACCTCTGAGAAAGGATAATATTCCTCTGCAAAAAACTGAAACGCTAGGTAATGATTCACCACCAGTAGCCCACAGGACAGGATGAAGTTAGGCGAGGTGAGCATGATGAAAGGGAAGGTCTGGAGGAAGCCAAAGTAGACCAGGTAGACCAGGAAGAGGCCTACGCCAATCATGTAGGTGGGGAAACGCTCAAAAACATAGAGGCCAATCAGCACAGCTGCGGAGAAACAGACCCTATATTCTATGATCCTGCTGGTGGCCACCGTGTATTCTTCTAGCAATTCTGCCAGGTAATAGAGTCCGGCTGCAATGGCCAGCGTGATGAAGGCCACCTGGCTGAAGAGCGACAGCCAGCTCAGCGCATACATGAACCACGTGGCGCCATCGCCTGGGCCGCCCGCCCCCCGACAGCCGGGATGGGCCTGCGCGCTCCGGCTCCGGTGACACGGAGCCGCCGCGTTCCCGCGCCCGGGACACAGTTTCGATACCCAATTGGGGAACTAAGATCCTGCAAGGTGTGGGGGGGGAAAAAAAAAAAAAAAATATATATATATATATATATATATATATATATATGGCATACCATACACGTTGTTTTTAAACTTTTTTTCCCCCCACATAATAATTATAGCTCTCTACATAATGTTTACTATGGGTCAGGTACAATTCCAAGTAGTTTTTTTTTTTTTTTTCGGTACGCAGGCCTCTCACTGTTGTGGCCTCTCCGGTTGTGGAGCACAGGCTCGGGACGCGCAGGCTCAGCGGCCATGGCTCACGGGCCCAGCCGCTCCGCAGCATGTGGGATCCTCCCGGACTGGGGCACGAACCCGTGTCCCCTGCATCTGCAGGCGGACTCTCAACCACTGCACCACCAGGGAAGCCCCCAAGTAGTTTTACATGTAATAATTCATTTAGTCCTCATGATAATTCTATAAGGAAGGCAATACTAGTACTCCCATTTAATGATGAGACTGAAGCAGAGAAGTAATTTGCCTAAGGTCACAAAGTCAATAGGTTAACGAACTGGCACATTTTTCCATGTTGCTAAATTCATTTTCCACACATTTTCTTTTTTTTTAAATGGCTGCACGATATCCATGCAGCCATTTTGTGGATGAAGTATCATTTAATTATTCCACTTCCTTTTATGAGACATCTAGATTATTTCCATTTTTTGATTTATACACATCACTAACATGGTGATGTAGTATAAGATGCCTTATACTATACCTTTGTGCACAATCCTTAATTATTTCCTTAGGCTAACTGCCCTCAAGAACAGTTGCATTGATTTTTCTTTCCTCCAAAGGGGTGTTCCTTTCTCTATGTTCTCCATGACCTTAAATGTAAATTTTATCACTTTTGCCTACAGCAACATTTTATAATTCATTTTACCAGTTCTGAGAAATAAATCCAAGCACTAAAGGATGAGTGATTTCTCTAGAGTAAAAGAGTCAGGGTCTGAAATCTACCCCCTTTCCATGCTCTTCTGCTTTTTACAGATGCTGAACCTCATGGCTTATACACTAACTCATCGCAGAGGAATGAGGAGTGTTAACCTGGGACAAACCAGCTAATGCAGGCAAGATTCTTATGGTCTACAAGTCAGCATTCACTAATTCACTCACTCATTCATTCAATAAATATTTGAAAGGTTAGTATATGAGTAGTACTAAGCAGGGGTTACGGGGTTCACAGAAAAAAATATTTAGAACAAGGCTAAATAAAACATTTAGCACATAACCTGGCACACAATAATTGCTCAATAAATCAGTATTTATGTCAGGCACTCTGCTAAATGCCAAGTAAGTGTATTATCCCCTTTAATCTCTACAACAACATCCAGGAACTGTTGTGGTTTTTTTTTAATCATCCCCATTTTGCAGATAAGAAGACTGAGGCCTAGAGAGATTTACCCAGCTTGAGCAACATATTTGTGGTGTTCAGATTTGAACTGAAGACTCCAGAGTCTGTGCTCTTAGCCATTATATTATATTACAAAACACAATTTCTCCCCTTAAGAAGCATATAGCCTTATTAATAATACTAAAATTGAAAACAGCTATCAAGTGTTAAGCACTTATGTGCCAAGCACTGTGCTAGGCCTTTATGCATATTGATCATGTAATTCATATGACAACTCTATGAAATACTCTTGTAATTATGCTTGTTTTATAGATGAGAAAATAGATATTCTGAGAGTTTAAATAACTTGCCCAATATACAAAGAGCTCTTAAATAGTAGCACTAGAAGCCAAGATATACAAAGAATTACTGTACAGGGAACATGATGAAATGTAAAACAAGTGATGCTACTCGGCTACCATCAAATTTCAGAAGTCACAGGAAAGAGACTTTGTGACCTTCTTGTGTTCCAGGAATCATCACAGAAGGATAGAAAGGGAAAATCCTGGCGGTTTGTCAGGCCCTGTGTTGAAAGCCTTTACAAAGGTCTGTTCATTGTATCCTCTTTGTGAATGTATTATTATTCTTCTAAATTTGACAGACGAGGAAATGGATTCTCTGGAAGGTGCTGCATATGTCCAAGGTCACATAGCTAGTAAATGGCATAGCTAGGACTGGAACCTATTTGTCTCTCAAATCTGAGCCCTTAAGCACTGTGTTACATGCTTTCCATTATTTGATCTTGCTTTTTGGTTGTGTAGGTGTCACATAGCCAGAGATGAGTGGAAAAGGCAAAAGTGAAAGGGTATTAAGGAAGATAATACATAAGCAAGAGTATTGAGTTACATCCAAGAAAAAGGAAGCAGACCTTCTTGTTCAGTGCTAAAGATTCATTTGTTTTGGGAAGGAGCCCTTTGTTTGCATACCTTTGGTGACTACACAAACTGTATAAATGTCTGTTTCTGCCATTATAATGGGAGCTATTAAAGACAGGGACTGTATCTTAGCCTGTGCTGTAACCCAGTGTCTAGCATAATGCTTAGCTTGTAGTTCCAGCAGGGAGGTTGGAAAAATAGGGAGTAGTCACATTGCATAGATCTCTGGATGGCAATTAAGGTAGTCCACGGAGCAAATACCCTAAACAAAATAATAGGTGCTCAAATCCAACAGGGCATTTAAAGGATAAAATCATGATGCATAGGAGTTATCCCAGGAGTACTAGGGTGGCCCAACAGCAGAAAATCTCTCAATATAATTCACCACATTGATGGACCGAAGGGTAAAAATTATGATTTTTTTCATACTTAGAGAAACTTGATGCAGTAGCATTAAGGTCAGGACTAAGTCGTGGATGCCCATTATTAGTGTTAGCTAGAGTCTCGGAGAGTCTGGCCAATTCTTTTAGATGAGAAAAAGTGAACGATGTATGTACTCTTTTGCTTGCCATTCTTGCCAATGATATGATAGTCTATATGGAAAACACAATATAATCAACAGGCAAACTATCAGAACTATAAAAGAGTTATTGTCAAGTTTGCAAGAAAAGAAATCATCTTACAAAATTCAATAGTGTTCTTCTCTATTAGGAATAACCACCTTAAAAATGTAATAAAAAATATAACACAATCTACAGTAGCAACTAAAGTCTACAGCAAATATCTGCAAACTCTTTCTGTAAAGAGCAAACAGTAAATAGTTTCTGTTTGGCAGGTCATGTGGTCTCTGTCGCAGCCATTCGACTCTGTCACTGTTGAACAAAAGCAGCCATAGACAGTATTAAATGAATGAATGTGGATGTTCCAAGAAAATTTTATTTACAAAACCGGAGCACAGGCTGACATGCCCAGGTGTAGTTTGCCAACTCCTGGTCTATAGTAATTGGCCTAAAAACTGTGGACTGAAGAAAAACGCATGACCTAAAAGTTGCAAGTTAAGTTTTATTCGGGACCTGAGGACTAGAGCCTGGGAGACAGCCTCTCAGATAGCTCTGAGGAACTACTCCGAAGAGGTAAGGAAGGAGCCAGGATATATAGGAGAGTTTTTGCTGAAAAACCATGTAGACGAACATCAAAAGATTGCTGCTAATCACAAAAGACAAACATCTCAAGTTAGTGATTTTAGAACTTTTCTACATATGGGAAGATGCAAGATTCTGGGCTCACTGAAATTTTTCCTTAGATATGCAGCTTAACTCTCTAGGGCCAGTATCCAGAGCACAGAATATTTCCTATTTTCCTCTATCCTGAATTCTCCTCAGGGTGCACTGTTGTGGGTGTGGGGAGGTGGCTGTAGTGCCTGATGCCTTGATGGCAGGCAACATTTATTGTTTACTGGAATGGCAGGCAAACTTCCCTTACCACAAAGCAATGCCTAAGAAGTTTATCAAGGAAAAAAAACTAAACTCCATTCAGGGACATTAGAAGGCCTGAATAAATGTCATAATTCAAATAACTTCAGGAGTGTAAAGATTTTATTCATTTGTTTAACAAATATTCAGAGTGGCCACCATACGCCAGGCATTGTTCTGGGTACTAGGGGTGCAGCAGAGAACAAAACAGGGCACCTAGCCTCACGAATCTAACATCTTTAGCAGAGAAGCAGTGATTAAATAATCTAAAGTTGGATAGTAATAAATGCTATGAAAAAGATTAAATAAGAGAAAGAAAGAGTGATGAGGAGTGAGGGTGCTACTTAATTTAGGATGGTCAGGGAAGGCCTTCCTGATGTTTCAGCAAAGAACTGAAAGAGGTGAAGGAAGCCTGCCCCATTGAATTCTGGTGAGGGAGTGTTCCATGCAAAGATGTCAGTTCTCCCCCAAATTAATCTATATGTGTTCAATGAAATTCCAATAAAAATTCCAGTAGTAGTGTTGAGAAACTAAAACCCACTCTAAAATGAATATGAAAGAATAAAGGTCTATGAAAGCTAAGTCTATTTTCAGAGGGAAATAAAAGTAGGGAGACCTGCCCTACTGGTAGAACTGGCTCTACCACGAAGCCACAGTAATAAAAATATTGTGTTGCTGGCACTGAAACAAAGAAAAGGATCAATGGAATAGAATGGAGAGCTTATAAATAAAGTATATACATGGGAACTTAATATGTGATAAAGGTGGCATCACAAAACACTGGAAAGATTGTTTTTCTGACAGTTATATAAAAACAAATTCACTGTATAGAGAAAAAAGCTGAATTTTTACTTGAAACTATGTTAAAAGTGGACTCCAGATGGATTAAAGACATAAATGTGAAAGTTAAAACTATAAAGCTAATATTAGAAAATACAGGAAAATCTGTTACCCAGGTGTAAATAAAGACTTCCTAAACAAGACTCCAAATTCTAAGGTCAAAATTTAGGACATCTGCTTAATTAATGACATCACAAAGTTAACATGAAGGTTGCAGACTGGGAGAAGGTATTTGCAATGTTTAAAACAAACACGGAATAATGTCTAGAATATACACACAATTCCTACAAACTAAGAAGAGAGGAAATCAAATTTTAAAAAAGTAGGCAAAGGATATAAATAGGTACTGGGAGAAAGTATTTGCAGTGTTTAAAACAAATAAAAGAAGGTCTAGAATATACAAAGAATTCCTACAAATCAACAAGACAGGAAATCAAATAGGAAAATAAGCAAAGGATATATAAATACCTTAGTTTCACATACTAAGCATACAAAAAAACAAAAAAGAAAAAAAAGGCTCAAATTTAATTATAATCAGAGAAATGCAAATCAAGACAGCCAAGAGCTGCCACTTTACTTCCACCAGACTGGCAAAAATTAATAGCACTTATGCTTGTTTTTGTTAATCTGTAGACAAAGACTTATAGATGGGTGCAAAAATAAATCCTCTTTTGCAACCTAGAACTCATTGTTCAGTATGAGTTTTGATACAGATAAGAAGGAACATGGTACCTGAAACAGATTCAAGTGGTGGGGGTATTGATAAACACAAAGGTTGCTTCCAGGACTATAGAATTGATACTTTAAAAGCTTAAGATATGTGGGAAATTAGCAGCTACGCTGATTTAGTACTCTCATGTTGACATGAAACAAAGATGACTTCCTTTTTTAGGTTTTTATCTTGAGAACACAGTGTCTGGACTTTAAAAAGGTATTGGCATATCCCAACGATCTGTACTGTTCTAAGCTATGATAGCTTAGGAGTGAACATGATTTGAACCTAATGCATGTTTAGAGGGTGTCTAAAATTCAGAAGCAGGCAGATCCATTTCCTCTGACCCTAAACATGGTCCAAAAGTAAATTGCTTGAGGAAATTGGATCCCAAAGATCACAGGTGGGGAATTTTGAAGTATGTCCATATTCCATTGGAGATCAAAGAAGCCCAACTAAAAGAATGGGAGACTGACTGACTGACATGACAACTGTGGACTGAGGAAAAATTCTTTTTGAAAGGGCTATCTTGAAGAGTATGACTCAGACACTGGAGGAACTAAGGTGATCGGCAGTGGAAGGAATCAGAACGTGTGAAATTCCTTAAAAATTTATTGACTTAAATAATTTGCCATATATAAAAACATAAAAAAAGAAAAAGAAAACTGGAAAAAATGAGAAAGATGCTAACACCGAAGATTGGTGGTTATGAGTTCTTGTGTACTGGTGATAGGAATTAGCACAGCCATTCTGAAAAGTAACCTGGCCATTTTTGGCAAATTGAGCACGCCCAATTGCATAGTTCAGAGGAATATTCACGTCAGTATACAAACTTGCTTATTTTTGCTTTTTTTTTTTTTGCCGCTGTGCAGCATGGCATGCGGGATCCTTAGTTCTCTGACCAGGGATCGAACCCATGCCCCCTGCAGTGGAAGCGTGGAGTCTTAACCACTGGACCGCCAGGAAAGTCCCTAATTTTGCATTTTTAATAGTAATCGAGAGTTGAAGGCAATCTAGAGTTCTATCATCAAAAGAGTGAATGAGTAAAACATGGTGGATGAACAGTGGTTATATACCTAGAGCTAGGCCGCTGGAGTTGAAATTCAGGCTCCACCACTTACAATAGAAGTAAAAATTTGAGTAATCTGCGCCTCATTCCTTTTTTTTTTTTTTGAGATACGTGGGCCTCTCACTGTTGTGGCCTCTCCCGTTGCAGAGCACGGGCTCCGGATGCGCAGGCTCAGCGGCCATGGCTCACGGGCCCAGCTGCTCCGCGGCATGTGGGATCTTCCCAGACCGGGGCACGAACCCGTGTCCCCTGCATTGGCAGGCGGACTCTCAACCACTGCGCCACCAGGGAAGCCCCAAGGCCTCATTCTTATCTACAAAATGGGAGTAATAATATCTACCTCATAGGGTTGTTGGGAGAAGTATGAGTTAAAACATTTAAACCATCTGAAACAGAGTTAAGCACTATTTAAGTACTAATATTACTGTTAACATGAAAGCATATGCAAGTTCAAAGTTGTAAGTTAGGTTTACGTATAGCAGTAAGAGAGTATCACAAAAGCAATAATAATTTTAAAAAGTAAGAAAAAGAACATTTATTTATTTTTGGCCGCGTTGGGTCTTTGTTGCTGTGCGCGGGCTTTCTCTAGTTGCAGCGAGCAAGGGCTACTCTTCGTTGTGATGCATGGGCTTCTCATTGCCGTGGCTTCTCTTGTTGTGGAGCATCGGCTCTAGGTGCGCGGGCTTCAGTAGTTGTGGCACGCAGGCTCAGTAGTTGTGGCTTGCGGGCTTAGTTGCTCCACAGCATGTGGGATCTTCCCCGACCAGGGCTTGAACAAGTGTCCCGTGCATTGGCAGGCAGATTAACTGCTGAGCCAGCAGGGAAGTCCCAAAATGGAACATGTATGGCATAATATCATTTATGTGGATTGAACATACTTACATAACTCTACATATTTTACAAGACAAGCATGACACACATACATTGAACAGATCAGAATGGGTGCCTATAGGATAGAATGAGAGTAGAGTTGAGGAATAAAGTGGAAGACTACAAAATAAGAAAGGGGCCTTACTTGAATCATCCTGCTAATATGCTATGAAAGGAGGAACAAGACTTACTCATGAAATCTGCAACTGAAGGGGGTAAAAGCTATCTTGAAAATATGCAAGGGAAAGCCAAGAAAAGGATCCCAGAGCCAGAGAAATAACCAGCTAACCAACTTGGAAGCTACCCTATCTTTGAACTTACCCTTAAATGAGATAACACCATCCTTCCCGTTTAAGGCAGCTTTGGATAGGTTTTCTGTTACTTGCCCAAAACCTCTTAACAGAGTATTCATATGATCTTTCGAGTGGCAAACCAAGGTCCAAAGAGAATTATGATCTATCCAATGTAATACCTCAACTGGGGTATTATCTCAGTGGAGGTTCCAGAAGAAAATGAAAATTTTGAGTGACCAACAATTTTTAAAAGGCCAAACTCTACAAGTGGGCTTCCCTGGTGGCACAGTGGTTTAGAATCCACCTGCCAATGCAGGGGACACGGGTTCAAGCCCTGGTCCGGGAAGATCCCACATGCCGCAGAGCAACTAAGCCCGTGTGCCACAACTACTGAGCCTGTACTCTAGAGCCCTCGAGCCACAACTACTGAGCCTGCGTGCCACAACTACTGAAGCCCGTGCGCCTAGAGCCCATGCTCCGAAATGAGAAGCCCATGCACCGCAACGAACAGTAGCCCCCACTCGCCACAACTAGAGAAAGCCCGCATGCAGCAACGAAGACCCAACGCAGTCAAAAATTAAAAAAAAAAAAACTCTATAAGTATTAAAATGATCAACATTTATCCCACTCAGAACTGTTATTTTTAAAAATCCATTAGAAGTCAAATGATAAATGGGAAATTATATAAAAGCTGTTTACAAATTAATAAAGACAAACAATGAAGAAAAGGGAATTCACATAAGAAAAAAATGTCCAATAAACATATAAAAATTTAAACCTCATTGATGAGTATTTTTAAAAGAAAATTAAAACCAGTCACCATTTATCATCAAATGGGAAAAATAAGTTTTCACCGTCACACCCACCTTTGGCAACTGTGTTGGAAAACTGGTAGGAGTGAAAACTGGGACATTTCTGGAAGGCATCTGGCAATGCATGGTGGAAGACTGAAAACAAGGCACACTCTTTGACTCAGCAGTTCCCTAGAATTTATCCTGAAGAATCATCATGGATGACAACAGAAATTTAATTAAAAACACTAGCATCACAGGACAGTTTATAAAAGCAAAAAATTGGGATCAAACTAAAATTCCCAAAGTAGGGGAATCAATTAAGTTACAGAAAATCCAAATGATAGGATACAAATAGCAGTTACAATTATCAGTATTTAAATACAAGCTCTGCTAATTTGTAGCTGTATAGCTCAGGGAAAGCTAATTACTCTCTCTGTACCTCAGTTTCCCTGTAAAAAATGGGTCTGTTGCGAGGATTAAATTAGTAAACATACTTAAAGCACTTAGGATAGCGCTGACACATAAGAAGAAAAAAAATTTTTTTTTAACAGAAGAGGGACTTCCCTGGCATAGCGGATAAAACTCCATGTTCCCAATGCAAGGGGCCCAGGTTCAATCCCTGGTCAGGGAACTAGATCCCACATGCATGCCGCAACTGAGTTCACATGCCACAACTAAGGAACCTGCCTGCTGCAACTAAGGAGCCCACGTGCCGCAACTAAGGAGCCCTGGAACTGCGACTAAGTAACACGCCTGCTGAAATTAAGACCAGGAGCAACCAAATAATTAATTAATTAATTTTTTAAAACCCCAGAAAAACATTGTCCCAGATGCCTAACGTCCCAGAAAGATGTTAATGATAAATTAAACAAGAAAAGGAGATTACAAACCAGTATATATACAATATTTTTCCAAAATAAATATATCTCATATATATAAATTTCCAAAAATAAAGACTAGAAGGATATAAAACAAAATAAATAGTATACCTCTTTGAATAACAGGATTACAGGTTATTTTTCTTATTTTTGTCAGAATTTAAATTTTTTTCAATAACAAATATGTGCTACTTTTTTTTTTTTCTTTTGTGGTACGCGGGCCTCTCACTGTTGCGGCCTTTCCTGTTGTGGAGCACAGGCTCCAGACGCACAGGCTCAGCGGCCATGGCTCACGGGCCCAGCCGCTCCGTGGCACATGGGATCTTCCCGGATCGGGGCACGAACCCGTGTCCCCTGCATCGGCAGGCAGACTCTCAACCACTGCGCCACCAGGGAAGCCCATGTGCTACTTTTATGAAAGGTAAACTATCACCTCTATCAAAATTAAAACAAAAAACTGTCATATTTTTGCTCCAGTTGATGAGTCTATCCCAAAGTAGCAGGGTAATGGGGTAAAGAATCAGAATGATAGACATTTCTCTTTATAGCCTTTATTACTGCACAATACAAACTCAGTCTCTGTTTTACAAACCTTACACACAAATGGCAAAACAATTAAAAGATTTTTATTCCCCAAAGCTATTTTATTCCAGTTTCCCCTCTTTATGCAGAGGGATTATCTAGATTCTCCATGTCATCCTTAGCCTTTAATTTAGAAAGGCTGTCACAAAAGTGAACTGGCCATAGGAGGAAAACAGTGCAAAGAACCAACTAAGTTCTCATTGTCCTCCTTCCTGAGGGAAGAATGCCTGGCTAGCAGTGGTGAAATAGGGCAATTATAACATCTTCTTTTTTTGTAACAGCTGAGGACAAGCCCCAGTGGTGGACAGACTGCTTTGTCACATGAGCCTTTTGGGGTCTATTTTCTCTAGGTGAACCAGAGGTTTCAGCTGCTCTGCAAAGTTCCTCATGTCATCAGACACCACATCCTGCCCAGCTGGTGCAACAACACTTAGTTCCACAAGGTAGGAGAGTGACAAGGCCTCAGTGTTGTCTGTGTTCCCTGGTGTCAAGATGCGGAAGATCTTGTACACCACGATCTTCATGATGCCCTTACGGAACAGGTGTCCCCTGGCAACAAACTCATGGTCCATGCGGAAACCCATTTCCATCAGGAAGTCAGTAAGGTTCTCAGATGTTGCAATGTCCACGCAGTTACGCACCAGGGCATGGCGGTTCTTGTCTCCCATTTCTGGCTGTCCCAGGTAGCGCAGATGCCAGGGTGCCCCTGCCCTATCCATAGAGCGTCGAGCCCTTAGAACAAACGGACTGGCCTGCTGGCCCTTAAGGAGGAATACCATCTCATGGTCAAGGAAAGTCTCTGGTTCCATGTTGTCACACAAACCACGAAGGCGGTGGATGAGGCTTTCCAAGCTGTGATCTAAAACACTTCCTGAAGAAGGAAAAAAGTACCATTGAGTCCCATCTTTCATTCTGGGTAATGGAAATAGCAAAAGATTGAAAAAACTTACATGAAAAATCAGAACAGTTTAGTGCAGTGTTTTGTAAAGCACAGGCCCAATATATGAGATGTTAGAGGGGTTATACTGCCAAGATATTATATAACAAGTTAATCCCTTTTCAATTTTTTGCATTGTCTTATTTGGTACTAGAATAGTTAGGCCTTCTCTAACAATGCTAACCTCCAGTGGGCTTTGGGCCTTAACAGGCAACAGTATCTACCTAGAAAAATTATACTGGTTTGTCATTTATTTTAAAAATTATCTTCTAGTCTCAGAAAACAAAAGTTTTCCATTGATAGAAAAAATATAACATTTCCTTTTTATGTAATATATTTAAGTAAAAGAGAATGAACTGCTTCAGAGAAATACACTGTCCTTTGTTCTCATCTTATTCTTCCTCCTGGCAGCATTTCACATGGTTGTTATACCTATTTTGAAATCTATTCTTCCCTTGGCCTCTGGGACACAAATCTCTCTTGGTTCTTCACCTAATTCACTGACCATTCCTTTTAAGTCATCTCTGCTGGGTCTTCATCTTCCCAAAATATTGGAGGATCCTAGGACTCAATCTTGGTCTTTGTCTCTATCAAAAATCTCCTCCTCCCTCAGTGACCTAATTCAGCCCTATGGGTTTTTTTTGTTTGCTTTTTTGGGGTTTTTTGCAATACGCGGGCCTCTCACTGTTATGGCCTCTCCCGCTGTGGAGCACAGGTTCCGGACGCGCAGGCTCAGCGGCCATGGCTCACGGGCACAGCTGCTCCGCGGCACATGGGATCCTCCCGGACCGGGGCACAAACCTGTGTCCCCTGCATCAGCAGGCTGACTCTCAACCACTGCGCCACCAGGGAAGCTCTCTTCTTATATATTTTTAATTTAATTTATGCCAGCTAGTATCTTTATTATTTTCCTTTTACTTTTATTGAACTGTTCTTTTTCTAATTTCTTAAAAGGATACCCATTGATGTTTCTTTCTTTTTTTTTTTTTTTTTTTTTACGGTACACGGGCCTCTCACTGTCGCGGCCTGTCCCGTTGCGGAGCACAGGCTCCGGACGCGCAGGCGCAGCGGCCATGGCTCACGGGCCTAGCCGCTCCGTGGCATGTAGGATCTTCCCGGACCGGGGCACGAACCCGTGTCCCCTGCATCGGCAGGCGGACTCTCAACCACTGCGCCACCAGGGAAGCCCAGCCCTATGGTTTTAAGTGTCATTTATGCTCTGAGGACTACCATATTTATATCTCATGAACTACAGACTCATACATCCAACTGTCTACCTAACTTCTCCACTTGGATGCCTAAGACATCTTCATCTTAACATGTTCAATATCAACCTGTTGATTTTTCCTCCACAATCTTACTCCTCCTGCAGTTTTCCCCACCATAGTAAATGGCAACTCTCTGCTTCCAGCTGCCCAACCAAAAACCACATAATCAGCTTTGACGCCTTTCTTTCTCTCACATCCTACATCCGCTCTGCATTTTTTAAATATATGCAGAATCCAGTTTACTCAATCATTTCCACCTAGTCCAAGTCTCCATCATTTCTTGCTTGGTCTTTGCAGTACCCTGCTTCTATCCTTGCTTTTTTCTTCTCTCCTCCATACAACAGCCAGTTGGTTTTTAGGACATAAGGCAGATAATGACACTTCTCTGCTCAGAACCCTCCAATGGCTTCCCATGTCACTCAGAATAAATCCGAAATTCTTTACCACGGTCTACAAGGCCCTATAAATTGTGATCTCTGCTACCTGATGTTGATTATTTCCTTCTACTATCTCCCAGATCACTCTCTCCAACCACAGTGATTTTCCTGCTGTTTCCTAAAAATGCCAAGTGTCTGACAATGTATTTCTCTTCAGAGACCCTTCCCTTAGTCCCTACGCTTAGAATGTTCTTCTCTCAGACACCTGCATATCTCACCCCATCACTTTGTTCAGATCTTTGCTCAAATGTCACTTTATCAGAGATCACTTTTCTCATTGCCCTAAATAAAATAGCATTATCTCCTTCCAATCTCTTTCCACTTCCCTGCTTTACTTTTTAGCATTAGCACCTCAATTTTTTAGTCATATTTCAATATATCAATTATGTATTGACTTTTTAACATATTTCTTCCTCTACTGCTGATACTTACTCCAATGCTAGGAATATATTCATTTATTGACTAAATCTGTTAAAGTAAATAAAAATATACTACTGTAACTATGGTAAATATTGACAGTGGGACTCAAATGACTACATTTTTGGAAATGGGTAGTGTTGGAGGGAAAGCAACAGCTCAGGTCCCTGTGATCATAGGACAGATGATGACGGGAGCAAGGAATGGGTCCTACATTGGATACGTTGTGTCCTACATTCAGGACAGTGTCAGACATGTGTTTTTTCATACTTCAAACATTTAAGGAGCTTTGTAAGTGCTGGTTCCTTCAACATATACTTATTGAATACTGTGCCAGGCATCATGCTAGGAAGTAGGGGGTCCAGCCCTCACAGAGATTACAGTTTAGTGGGGGAAACAAAAAATGAATAAGTAAACAATTAAACAGAAATACAGGGAAATAAAAGGGAGATGGGAGAGAGGAACTGATGGGGGTGGAGAAGAGGAGACCTCTCTGAGGACTTGGAGTAGTCAGAGAAGGTCTGTCAAAGGGAAGGACAACTGAGCTGAGGACTAACGGATAAAAATAAAATGGCTATTTGAAGGGCTGGAACAAAGTATAAGGGCAGAGGAAACAATGCAAAGGCCCAGGAAAGGGCCTGGGGAATTCAAAGAAATGAAGGGATATCAGTGTGGCTGAAGTGTGGTAAGCAAGATGGAAGATGATAATGAACTGAGGATTTGGGATGGGCCAAAGCACACAGGTCTTATGTACAGCTCATGCTGAAGGCTGTATTCTATTCTAAGGCCATTGGGAAACTATTAGCTCCACATTTTATTCTCCACACAACAGGGAAAGAGATGACTGGATTTACATTTTAAAAAGATCATTCCAGGAAAACTGGTATAGACTCTTCAACAAGACGTGGTCATGGGGAAAAAAGTGGGAATGAGGGGAGACTGGTCCAAGTTAAAAGAGGCTTAAGAGACACAGTTATCAAATGTAATGCATGAAACATGATTATATCCTGGATACAAAACACATTTTGAGGGCAAGATAGGGGGAAACTTTTGAATATGGACTAGATATTAGATGCTATTAAAAATACATTATTAATTTTTTAGATAATAATGATGGTATTGGGGTTATGAAGGAAAATATCCTTGTTTTTTATTTTTTAGAGATGCATACTGAAAATGTTTTGGGGTAAAATGTTATATCTGAAACTGTCGTTTTTTTAAAAAAATTTTTTGGCTGCAAGGCATGTGGGAGCTTAGTTCCCCAACCAGGGGTCAAACCCGCACCCCCTGAAGTGGAAGTGCGGAATCTTAACCACCGGACTGCCAGGGAAGTCCCTGAAACTGTCTTTAAAAACAGCAAAAGAAAAAAGAGAAAGCAAATATGGCAAAATGACAGAAACTGAAATCTGGATGACAGAAATGGAGTGTTCGTTATATTAGTCTCCACTTTCTTTATGTGTTTTTTTTTTTTTTTTTTTTGCGGTACGCGGGCCTCCCACTGTATGGCCCCTCCCGTTGCGGAGCACAGGCTCCGGACGCGCAGGCTCAGAGGCCATGGCTCACAGGCCCAGCCACTCCGCGGCACGCGGGATCTTCCCGGACCGGGGCACGAACCCGTGTCCCCTGCATCGGCAGGCAGACTCTCAACCACTGCGCCACCAGGGAAGCCCCCACTTTCTTTATGTTTGAATATTTTTAATACTAAAACAATTTTTTAAAAAAGACTACTAGCTGTTGTGTGAGAAGAGAAAGACGATCAAAAGTGGAAGCAATGAAAAAAAAATGTGGAAGCAATGTAATAAGTACAGGGTTACTAAAATAGTTCAGGCAAAGGATGATAAACCAGGGTGTGGTACTGCAGGTTGAGAAAAGACTTATTTAATACATATTTTGGAAGTAAAATGAATAGGATTAGAAATGGACTACATGTGGGGGTAAAGTAAAAAATGGACATTGACCCCTGAATGCATGGCTCAAGCAACTGGTGAATGACAGTGGCACTTACTGAGATGGGAAAGCCTGAAGGAGGTGCAGCCTGAGGAGTGAAAATTAACAACCCTATTTTGTTCACAGTAAGTTACTAAATGGATGATCTGAATTAAAGTCTAAACTCTTGCACTAAACATTGTATGACGTCCTGAAAATCATTACCCCCTCTGGGTCTTGAGTTTTCTCATCTGGGAAAGTTACTTCACTTCTATTTCCTGATCTATAAAATGGAGCTAGTTAACAGTATCATAGAATTACCATATGATCCATTAATCTCACTTCTGGGTATTTATCTGAGAGAATTCGAAGCAGGATCTTGAAGAGATATTTGCACACCCATGTTCACTGAGCATTATCCACGATAACCAAGAGGTGGAAGCAACCCAAATGTCTGACAGATGAATGGATAAAGAAAATGTGGTACGTATATACAATGGAACAGTGTATATATACAGTGGTACGTATATACACTTCAGCCTTTAAAAGGAGATCCTGTCACATGCTACAATATGGGTTAACATCGAGGACATTATACTAAGTGAAATCAGCCAGTGATAAAACGACAAATACTGTAATGATTCCACTCATATGAGGTTATCTAAAGTAGTCAAAATTAGAAACAGAAAGTAGAAAGGTTGTTGCCAAGGGCTGCAGGGAGGGGAAAGGAGGAATTAGTGTTTAACGGGAATAGAATTTCAATTCTGCAAGATGAAAAAGTTCTAGAGATCAGCTATATAACAATGTGAAATACTTAACACTACTGAACTGTATGCTTAAAAATGTTTAATATGGTAAATTTAATGTTATGTATTTGTGACCATAATTAAGGGTTAATTGGAAAAAAAAAAGGTGCCAGAAATTATGCAGGCTGCCTTTGTAGAACAGCTTCTCATCTCTGCGAAGCTGAACAGAAAAGAGGAAAACAAGCTCCCTGGTTCACTCACCCTGCAGCAGGTACTCCATCATGTTAATGGTGCCCCCGGTGACAGGCATCATGGTGACTGGAGGTGCCTCCATGTTACCTCTTTAAGTTGAAAACGACAGAACTGGACTCGGAGTCCCCCGTCAAGTAAACACAGGATACACCTGGAGAAGAGTTATACTTGTTAATACATCAGAGAGGTGGAGAGACACCAGATCTGCTTGGGTCATTGGCCTTGACATGAAAAGATTCATTCATCCATCCATTCAAAACTTTTTGAGTAACTGCTATAGGCCAGTTTCAGGAACTGATGATACAGAAATACACAAAGGAGGCCTGATCATGGAGTTACAGCATAATCTTTTAGTCTCCAGGTCTAAAATCTCTAACCGTTTTCTGTGCAATAACTAAGTCTCTCACCCTGGAACTCAATGTCTTCCTTCTAAAACGGGGCCAACGATATTTAACCCCCAAGGCTTTGTTGCTCAGACGACAAAACGCACCTGCAATAATAGACGGATTGAAAGGTGACTTAAAGAATCTTGTCTACCCCTCAATTTATAGATGAGGATATTGAGACTTGGGGAGGAGCCCAAGGACACACAGTAGGTCGGTGGCAGAACCTAGACCAGACTAAAATCTATGCGTTCCACCTCTCTGAATCAAACGCCTTTTAAAGCTAGCCAAGCGGAAGTTCTTTTAATTGATGGTTTTGGTCCTCTTAAGCCAGCGTCAACGCGTGCCCACTTACACCAAAAACACACCTCAGGGCTTCCCTGGTGGCGCAGTGGTTGGGGGTCCGCCTGCCAATGCGGGGGACGCGGGTTCGATCCCTGGTCCGGGGGGGGGGGTCCCGCATGCCGCGGAGCAACTGGGCCCGTTTGCCGCGTCTGCTAAGCCTGCGCTCTGGAGCCCACAAGCCACGGCTGCTGAGCCCGTGTGCCACAACTGCTGGGGCCCGAGCGCTTGGAGCCCGTGCTCTGCAAGGAGGGGCCACCGCAGTTAGAAGCCTGCGCACTGCGACGGAGAGAAGCCCATGCGCAGCAATGAGGACCCAGCGCAGCCAAAAATAAATAAATTAAAAAACACACACACCTCAGCGCGCGTTCTAGCCTCTTCTCGCAAAGCGAGGAATTGTATCCACCAGAGCACCTCTGAGCTTTTCAGCGACAATTAGCCCCCAGCCCTAAACTTGAAGACCCTGGGAGAGGGTTAGACTTCCCTCTCCTCTTCCCACTTCCGGCAAAAAAGGGTTCGTTGCTCAAACCTCTAACACCACCACTCCGCGACGTAAGGGTGCCGAGAGGGCATAAAAATCCGCTCTACTGTCCGACAAGCAGAAGCGCATGCGCAAACTGCGATGCTTCGGAGAAGCTGGCGGCTTGCTTTCGAACGTTCGTCTGGGAGTTACAGGGAACCTTGACGTCATAGGCCGTCCTCCAGGAAAATATTTATTTTTTTCTGGTGTGACGACCTGGAGATGTCCAGGAAATCTCTTGAACTGACAGGGGGAAAGGAGAGCTTGGGGATGAGAGCTGCAGAAAAAGAGAAGAGATTGTTGTAAAACAAAACTTCTTTTGGTTGGGTACGTGAAGATAAAAAGGAAAGACACCTTTTACTGCTTAGCAAACTGTTCTGAACAATTGGGGAGCTCAGTAATACATTTAGTATTTGTTCACTGTTCTGTGTTTATTTTACCTCAATTTAAAAATATTGGGAGGTAAGTAAATTCAATGAATATTTATTGAACCCTGCTTATGTTCAAGCATATAAAATGCAGGCAAAGAGTGAGCTGGAGTGAGGTGATTGAGGCACTCTCCTGGAGGGAAAAAATTTAAGGGGGCACCAAAAAACTCAGTAACAAATAAAAAATTTTTAATGCAATATTTTACAAATTTAATGCAAAAAAAAATCCTTTATGAACAAAGTGTCAGAAATTTAAAGTTGATATTCATAACAGCCCTATGACCCTAGTACAATTACGGTAATTTTATAGATGGCGAAACTTAGGCAACAAAATGTAAAATAACACCAGAGGGAGTTGAGAGGCTGGGATACAAATTTAAGCCGCTGACTTCAGAACCCATGCTCTTAATTTCTACACTATACAGCCCCTTCTCACTCCAGTTCCCCTGCTGTAACCCACAATATCTCCCACTCATTCACATTTTTGAAAACATTCCTATAACATTTGCCCAAATTATAGCTGGCATTTGAAAAGTAGCATTAAATCAAATTAAAAAAATAATAATGGGTAAGAAATGGGCAAACAATATGGTAAAACTTGGACAAGGCTTAGGAGCTATAGGGATGGGTTTCTGTGATAAGGATGTGAGGCCTGGAGCTTAGGATGGAACTCACTTCCGTCTTTTGCCAGTACCCAGCTGTGCAACCTTGGGCAATGCACTTCCCCTCTCTGAGCCTCAGCTTCCTTTTTTATAAAATAGAGTTAAAAATAGTACTTTCTAAGAGGGAGGTTGCAAAAATAAAATGAGATATTTATGAAACACTTAGCATAGTTCCTGGCTTATTGCAGGCAATCAATAAATGGTAGCTATTATTATTCCACTTTATATTTCTCATTTGAGCAAGCACATTCTATCTTATTGAATATATTTTGTGCATGTCTCATCTCCCTAGATAGATTATAAACATCTTGAAGGGAGGAATCATGTATTTTCTTTTTTTTTTTTTTTTTTTTTTTTTTGCGGTACATGGGCCTCTTACTGTTGTGGCCTCTCCCGTCATGGAGCATAGGCTCCGGACGCGCAGACTCAGCAGCCATGGCCCACGGGCCCAGCCGCTCCGCGGCATGTGGGATCTTCCCAGACCGGGGCACGAACCCGTGTCCCCTGCATCGGCAGGAGGACTCTCAACCACTGCGCCACCAGGGAAGCCCTATTTTCTTTATATATATGTGTATCTTAGCTCAGGCTGCTATAACAAAATATCATAAACAAGGTGGCTTATAAACCACAGAAATTTATTTTTCACAGTTCTGGAGGCTGGAAGTCTGAGATTGGGGTGCCAACATGGTTGGGTTCTGGCGAGAGCCCTGTTTTGGGTTGCAGGTTGCCAACTTCTTGTATCCTCACATGGTGAAAACCAGAGCAAAGCAAACTCCCTCAGGACTCTTATAAGAGTGCTAATCACATTTACGAGGGCACTTCCCTCTTGACCTCATCTAACCCTAACCACTCCCAAAGGCCCTACCTCCTAATACTGTCACATTGGGGAGTAGGGTTTCAACGTAAGGATTTGGCAGGGGGACAAAAACATTCTATAACAATGTGTTTTACATGTAGTGGGTGTTCAGAAATTTTGTTGAACACATCACGATAACTACCAATTATTGAACAGTTAATATACCCAACTTTATATATGTATAAATATGTCAAATACTGCTAAAAGGTAGATATTACCATCTCCACTTTACAGAGGAGGAAAAAGAGGTGAAGAGAGGTGAAGAGACTTGCCCAAAGCCAAATCGCCAGCAAATGGCAGAACTCAGGTTCAAATTCAGTTCTTTCATTCAGAAACCTATCTCTCTACCATGCTACCTTCTGAATTCATGGGCTCTTTCTCCACAGTTAAGTTCCCCAATTATTACAATTAGTGGCAACAAAGGAGGAGAGAAGTCCATACATTGTTTCCTAACCCATCACTAGGCTGGGCTCAAAGGATTAAGACTAGCCCTTGGCCAGTCTTCATCAGAACTGCAGACCATCAACACGGTTTGTAGCACACACTCAGCTTTCTAGAATGGCCTGATAGAAATGAAATAGATCTACCCCTGTGTTATCTGCAATGCTAGGATATCAACCTTAGTGTTACAAACTAGTGTTTCCCCAGGAATGGCTGCTTCCTATATGCATAGCCCTTTGGAAAAGGTATAACTGTTTCTTTTCAACCTAATTGTCTCCAGCATCCTCATAAGTTCATGCTATTCCTCCAGTCAGAGTAAAAGCCAAAGCCCTCATTATGGCTACACGATCCACCCTCATCACCTGTTACCTCTCTGACCATCTCCGTCTGTGCCTGCCCCCGCCCCGTCTACTCTGCTCTTACTAGAACATGTCAAGGATGCTCCCATCTTAATTGTTATGCAGTCTGCCTGGAGCTCTCCTTTCCACTGAACTGCAGGATTCACTCCCTTGTTTCCTTTTGGTCTCTGCTCAAATCTTTATTAGGGGGGCCTTCCGTGATCACGTATTTCAAATTGTAATCCACTATCTGCCCTGTCTTCCCCCATACCGTGCTGTATTTTTCTTCACAACACATTTGACTAGGTGACACACTGCCTGCTTACCAGTTTACAGCCACGAGCACTTGAAATGTGGCTTGTTCAAACTGAGATAAGCTATCAGTGTAAGATACACACCGGATTTTGAAGACTTACTATGAAAAAAATGTGAAATATCTTGATAATTTTATATATTGATTAGAGGTTGAAATGATATTTTGATAGCTAGGGTTTAATAAAATATTATTAAATTATTATTAAATTTAATTTCACCTGTTTCTCATTATTTTCTCATTATTTTATTCTCACTAGTATATGTAAAATTGCATATGTGGCTCACATTACATTCTATTGAACAGCACTGCTATGGGATCTAGATTTGAAGGTATGGCTTTAGAGCCAGACAGATCTAGGTTTGAATCCTGGCTACTGCTTATGAGGCCCTAGGCAAGTTATTTAAACTCTTAGGCCTTCGGCAGTGCCTGGCACATACTGTATGTTGTTGGTATGTAAAGAATCAGAGTTATCATGAGGAGAATGGTTTAGGAACTGGGAAATATTTAATTTGGAAAAGACTTGGAAGTGTGGAACATAACATCTATCTTAAAGTATATAAAATTATAACAAAGCCAGGGGAAGAGGAGGGAAGAGGAATAGTTTACATTTATTGAGAATCAGGTGCCAGATACTTTGTACATATTTATCTCATTTAAACCTCACAACAATGGTGCTTGAGGGAACAGAAACCAAGTTACTTGCTAATAACCGGTAGAGTCAGGATTAAAACCCAGATTGTCTGCCTCCAGAGATTTTGCTTACAGTCCTAAGCCACTCTGCATCCTAAGAAAAATTTAACTAATTTTGAGTAGTTCCAGAGGACAGGACTAGAACTGCTGGGTAGAAGTCATAGGGAGACAGATTTCGGCTCCATGTAAGGAACAATTGGTCATTGTGATGATGTCTAGTAATGAAAAGGACTGCTTGGATGAGAAGTAAACTCCTTTCCAGTGGAAATATTGAAGCAGAGATTATGGTGGAAAGAACTCTTGCCTGGAGTGGGAGATTGAACTGTTATTTCGCCTCGATTCTTGAACACTAGCCACTCTTAAGCCACAGCATTTACTTAAAAACAGAGTTCCAGGCAGTGGAGAAACACCTCCATATACATGTACATATGTATTATAAGACAAAGCCTGATAAACATGGGCACAAAGTACATCTTAGAATTGAAAAAATATGGTAGTTGAAACTTACAATTTCATAATTCATAGAGACACGTAGCCTTAGTAATTCTTCACCTTTGGATTTTTTTCCTATTATGAAAACCCCAACACCATTATTAATAGTAACCATCATGAGCAAACACCCAATGACAAATAATAAATAATACAATTCTGGCTCTTACGGAGTTTGGTTTGCAGAGAGACATGTAAAACACCCCAGGTTATTTTGTGCCTAGTATTCTTCACTGGCTGCTGACTCAAGGGTTCACCTTCCTACCCCACCCTCATACGACAGGCAGCATCAGCCATTTCATCCTCTTAATCTCAAGGTGGAGACCTAAGAAAGTCTGTTGCAAAAGGGTAATTGTCCTATTTACTTGCTCCTTTCCACTTAGCCCAGCCAACCCAACCCCAGCCTCTGGTTGACCAGGTGTCGAGGTGCCTCAAGGGGATAGGTTATAATAGTTAATGTATTACACATATCCATAAAAGATTAAAGATTAGCTCTATTTTAGCTGAACTGTAACTGTCTGTTTGGGTTTCTCCCCTCTCAGGTCTGTCTGGGGAAGTCAGTGTTGTTTTCTATCTGAGGATAATTAACCCACTGGGTCTCGAATTTCCTAGACAGAGGCCCTTGAACAGCTCGCCTTTAGTGTGGGCTTACTGGGTACCGTACCAGGCTCTGGGGTAAGCACTTTCTGTGAATCTGGATCCCTCATTTACTCCTCACACCTGCCTTCTAAAGCAGGTGGTGTCCTTCCAGTCTCATAGCTGCGAGAATTGTGAGTCTGCCATGTGGTATCTTTGGAAGTAAAAGGTTTTGTTTCTGGTCCCCTAAGATTCATCATCATTAACCCCTTCTTTAGGTCAGAGGATCATATGCCATCATATACACTATCAACTCAAACCTTTCCTGGGGGAACACTCTGTGTACAGCCCAGAGGAGACAAAGAAGCCCAAGGGAGTTCCATGCAGAAGCAAAAGGGCCTGGGTTAACACACTAGTGCTTAGCATTTAAGACGGGCCTTGGCATCAGGCTACTTGGGTTAAAATCCTATCACTGTCTAGCCATGTAAGCTTGGGCAACGTACTTTGCCTCTGTGAGGCTCATGTTCTCATTTCTCCAATGGGGAGAAACTAGCACTTCCCTTTAAGGTTGTCATGAGAATGGACTGATTCACTTGGCAAATAGCAAGTATCAATAATAATTTTAACTATTCCAATTATGATTGTGGGATTCGGACTCTATTAAACACGGGTTAAAACCAAATAAACATGGGTCATATCTGGACTCAGCTGCATACTGGTGTGTGGCCTTGAGCCAGTCACTTAATTTCTCTGAGTTTGTTTCTTAATCTGTAAAACAGGGAGATGATCCACTTGACAGGATTGCTGTGAAGAGTACAGATGGCACATACAACGTGCTGAGCGTGTAATAAATATTTTCAGACAGTGCCTTCAAATAGTTTGGTTGAGGAGGCAGGGCATAAACATTAAAAATGGGACAAATGAAAATGTTAAGGAGAATTGGCATGTCTCTATATGGACACAGCAAGGCTAGCTGTGGTATACAGTTTAGTCAATACTTATTACGGGTGCACCGCAAGCCGGGTGGGCATTGTACTGGGCTCTTAGAATATGAGTATATGCAAGACAACCTAAATCCACACCCCGACAGAGCCTACATTTTAGTGATAAAACATTACATACCATGAAAAATGGTTACAAAAGAAATAATGTGAAAAAGACTTATATTGTCAACTAAAAAAAGGCAGTTACAAAATCCTACGTGTGATATGTTTTTAACTATATAGTCTCCAAAGCATCCGTGCACAGAGGAAAAAAACCAAAACACTCTAATGCGAAGAATAATTGGTTTTGGTTAATGAGGCCAGAGATTATTTTTCCCTCCATTTGTCCCTGTTTTCCAAATTTTTGATGAGCGTGTGTTACTTAAAAAGAAAAAAAAGCTTTAAACAAACCAAACGTCCATCCATAGGTAAATGGATAAACAAATTGGGATATATTCATACAACACAATAGTATTCAGCAATTAAAAAAAAAAGAACAGGGCTTCCCTGCTGGCGCAGTGGTTGAGAGTCCTCCTGCCGATGCAGGGGAAACGGGTTTGTGCCCCGTTCCAGGAAGATCCCACAGCCGCGGAGCGGCTGGGCCCATGAACCATGGCCGCTGAGCCTGCGAGTCCGGAGCCTGTGCTCCGCAACGGGAGAGGCCACAACAGTGAGAGGCCCGCGTACCGCAAAAAACAAAAAAAAGAAAAAAGTACTGATAGACAAATCTAAAAACATTCTGAGTGAAAGAAACCAGACACAAAAGAATATATAATTTGTGATTCCATTTATAAGATATTCTGAAACAGACAAAACTAATCTATAGTGAAATAAATGAGATCTCTGCTTGCCTGGATTAAGGAACGGGAAGGATTAATTGCAAAGAGATACAAGGGAACTTTTTTGGAATATGGAAATATTCTATATCTTAACTGTGGTGGCGGTTACTGAGGTGTGTATATTTGTCAAAACGCATCAGGCTGTACATTTAAATGGGTGCATTCGAATTGTACGTTTATCTATCGCAATAAAATTGATTAAAATAATGAACAAAATTTCGTTTTTTTTCTGGTTACAAGAGCATTTCCTGCTTATTGTGAGAAGTTCTAATATTTTAGAAAAAAGTTCAAATATTTAGGAAAAAGTTACTTTCTCCATTTTGAGAAATTGGAGCGTCAAAGCAACTTTAACCACAGGGTTTGTACACAGTGAATATTGGTAAATCAAAAAACAGAGTAGGAGAGAGAATTAACCCCATGAGGAAGCAAAGAAGAGTGAATAGAATGTTACACCCAGTAAGAACAACAGAAATCCAGGAGAAGTCCTGCTGGAGGATGAGGCCGTCAGGGGTGACAAGACAGGTGTGTGACCCCTAATGACACGCCCCCACAGGTGGGAAGGAAGTGAGAATGGAGGTCGGAATAGGTGAACTGATAAGGAATTGTGTGTCACTGGCTTTTCTACTTGCTCTTAGGGTTCTATCTTTCCATTCCCTTGGGGGAAAGAGTGAGACTGTGGCAATGACAAAAATCATGATGGCAGAGAAAAGCTGAGAATAAATGAAGGAGGAAGTGGGCACAGGGTCCTTGGTAATGACCAAGTCAACCAGGGAGCTAATTCCCAAGGACATTGTTGTCCTTCCTGCTTGGCCAGTATCGTTGATTGATTCCCCCATTTGTCCTTCGTGGATAGACTTGTATCAGTCAGCAATTACGCACCAAGAACCCATAGAAAGTCCCACCTTGGCATTCTTTGTGGATGCAAAAATGGTGGAAGACTCAGGTCCCAGTCCCCACTACAGTGGGAAAAAGAAAACTAGTAATGACACTTAATAGTTCACATGTGCACAGCAATGTTAAGTTCACCAAGTATTTTTCATTCATTTCAGTCCAGTCTCCCACCATCAGGCATAAGAGGTAAGAGGAGGGGCAGTGCGGCAAAGGAGAAAGAGGCAGACATACCCCACCTAGGCTGAGATGCCAACTCCACCTCCTATAAGGCGATGACCTCAAGCAGTGACATCCTCTCCTATGGCCACTATGAAGATAAAGAGACATGTATATGACATACCTAGCACAGTGGTATGTACTGTGACTGGATTGCTGGTACCATGGTCATCCCAATTTTACGGATGTGGACGTGGCTCAATGGAAGCCATGAAAAAATTGTAAGCAAGAGATGAGACTTTCTGAGAAGTCTCCAAGTTGGAAGACTCCTTCACCACTGTTGTCTGCTCTTCCCCCGGAATGGGCTGTTCAGGAAAGAGACCATGCCCAAGGGGTGATTTAGGGAAAGCCCTGCTGACATGAAAGCATAGGATCTTAGACTTAAAAGTGATCAACTCCAGGAATTCCCAGTGGTTAGGACTCAGTGCTTTCACTGCCAGGGCCCAGGTTTGATCCCTGGTCAGGGAACTAAGATCCTGCAAGCCGAGTGGAGCAGCCGAAACAGAAAAAGGGATCAGCTCCCTCTCCCCGACCCCACAGCATGGATGGGGAAACCAAGGCCCCAGCGAGCAGAAGGGACTTGCCTAAACGAGTCAGCATAGACTGTCGATCCCTGAACAGTGGCCAGACTTTACTCTTGCTATTTCCTTCTGAACCCAAGCTCTCTAGTCATACAGATTTGGGGTCGATTCTTTATTTTTATTTTAAATATATATATATATTGATGTATATATGTCTTTTTTTAAAGTCTTTATTGAATTTGTTACAGTATTGCTTCTGTTTTATGTTTTGGTTTTTTGGCTTCGAGGCATGTGGGATCTTAGCTCCTCGACCAGGGATGGAACCCGCAACCCCTGCATTGGAAGGCGAATCTCATCAACTCAGACCACCAGGGAAGTCCCTGGGGTCTATTCTTGACCCTGCACTAACTAGCTGTGGGTTGTAACATCTCTGATGCTCAGTACCTGCATTTGTAAAATGAAATAATAGCATCTCACTGGTTTGCTATAAATATTAAATTATATGGTGCATGTCGAGTGCACAATAATTTAAACATGTGTACATTTCCCATTTTACAGATGAGGAATTGAGGCTTGTTGAAACTTCCCTTGGCTCAGGATTGTACCTAAGGTCAAAGAGTGAGCCTAGAAGACACTGAAGAAACCTCTGGGTGAGGACTGGGGCTGCACAGGGTGAGCCAAGCTCTCCTTGCCCCTGTGAGTGGGAGTCACCCTTCTGTTCAGGAGCTCAAGAAGACACTAGCCACCCACGGTGACCTTCCCTGACTCTGAGGTCTCAGTGCATAAACAGGTTGTGAAACAACCTGGGCAGTGACTCAGCCTGGGGCCTGTTCTGCTGGTCAATGCAGACAGGCTGGGGCTGTTTGGTTGAGCCTTGAAAGGACATCATGTCTGACAAACATGTTGCTTGTCAAAGCCCTGATGACGGTGTCAAGCGCAGACTGTGAACTCTGGTCCCTGAGGCGTCACAGATGACTGAACTGGGGTGCTTGAGTTGTAGACAACATCTCCTGGTTGTTATTCTGGTCTAACAACCACCCAGGGCCAATGTCATGAAGAGGGAAATAGAGGCTGGGGAGCCTCTATTTCTCAAGAGGCAGCTTGACATTTTGGCCAGGGTCTAAGCTTTTGGTGTCCACATTGTACAGACCTGAGTTCAGATTCTGACCCTGTTGCCTATTGTCCTTGTGACCTTGGATGGATGGCTTACCCTCGCTAGGTTTCAATGTCCTTATTCTACGTAATGCCCACCTCACAAAATTGTCTTTTCAAGATAAAAGGTGTAAATTTCCTGAAACATGGAAAACACTCCATAAGTTGTTATTAGGATCCTGCCCCCAAATCTGCCTCTTTCTCCACTTCAAACTGAAATTACCCCTCCGGAGCTGAGGGTTTACACTATAGTGTCACTTTTCCACTCAGCCAGAAGTGGTGAAAAAGCAATCGGTATCACTCTCACAGATACATGCCCAAGGACAGTTGTATCATTTCTATTCTGTTGATTACTGGATTTATTTCCTACTATTAGAAGAGAAAGAGACACTTTTAACCAAGGGGTGTGGTAGGTCAAAAATTGGTCCCCAAAGACATGCAGATCCTAATCTCTGGAACCTGTGAATGTTACCATATATAGCCAAAGAGACTTTGTAGATGTGATTAAGTTAAGGATACTGAGATGGAGAGATTATCCAGGTATGCCTTAAATGTAATCACAAGTATCCTTATGAGAGGGAGATAGAGGAATATTTGACTGCAAAAGAGGAGTAGGCGGGCTTCCCTGGTGGCGCAGTGGTTGGAGAGTCCGCCTGCCAATACAGGGGACACGGGTTCGTGCCCCGGTCCCAGAAGATCCCACATGCTGCAGAGCGGCTGGGCCCGTGAGCCCTGGCCGCTGAGCCTGCGCGTCCGGAGCCTGTGCTCTGCAACGGGAGAGGCCACAACAGTGAGAGGCCCGCGTACCGCAGGAAAAAAAAAAAAAAAGAGGAGTAGGCAACGTGATGACAAAAGCAGAGATTGGAGTGATGTGACAGCAGGTCAAAGAATGCAAGCTGCCCCCAGAAGATGGAAGAGGCAAGGAATGAATTTTTCCCTGGAGCCTCCAGAAGAAATCAGCTCTGCCAAACCTTGACTTTAGCCCCATAAGACTCATCATTTCTGACTTCTGGCTGCCAGAACTGTAAAAGAGTACATTTCTGTTTTTTTTTAAGTCATTAAATTTGTGGTCATTTGTTACAATTGCAATAGGAACCTAATCCAAGGCTGTGGTTGTCTTACTAATTATAAAAATGAATACTTGTGGTATATACCCACACAATGGAATACTATTTGACAATAAAAAGAAACAAAGTATTGACACATGCTACAATGTGGATGAACCTTGAAAACATTATGCTAAGTGAAAGAAGCTGATCACAAAGGACTACATATTGTATGGTTCCATTTATATGAAATAATCGGAATAGGCACATCTAGAGGGACAGAAATTATATCAGCGGTTGCTTAGGATTGGGAGGATGTGAGGCTTGGGGGGTGATGGCTAAGAGATGATGCAGGGTTTTTTGTGGGGGGAGTAGTGAAAATGTTCTAAAATTTATTGTGGTGACGATTGCACAACTCTGTGAACATACTGAAAACCATTGAATTGTACGCTCGTATGGTATGTAAATTGTATCTTGGTAAAATTGTTCCAAAATAATACTAAGAGCTAACATTTATTGAACTCTTGCCAGACGCTGTGCTATAGTTTAAGAGCCTTCTCATTTAATACTGGAATAATAATAATATAATAACTAACCTTAGCACTGGCTACAGGCCAGGCACTATTTTAGAGCATTTTACAGAGATTAGCTCCTTTAATCCCCATATCAACCCAATAATTTAGATACTATTATTACCTCAATTTAAGATAAGAAGACTGAGGTACTGAGAGGTTACATAACTTGCCCAAAATCACACAGCTTGTAAGTGGTAGAATCAGGATTTCATCCCAAGTCAATGGACTCCTGAGCTGGAGATCTTAATGATTTTGTTTGCCTGCAGTCACGCTTGCACCATGGGCCTGGCCCCTAGACTAGTTGATTGGATCTAAGGAACTTTCTATTTCCTAGCAGTTCTTTGCACTGCTCAGCTGCACTTCCTGTAGCTTCATAATTGACTCCCCTTTCTAGCCTAAAGCTTAGCAGATTTCTGTTACACTCTAAAGGGCCCTGATTCAGAAAAGGGCAAATTCCAACCACACCAGGGCAGAGCAGGGCCTTCCAGTGGACTTGGTGAGCCCAGAGCATGTTTTACTGACCCTGGCACCTGGAGGCCCCCAGAGACCACGTGCTGGAGAAAAGACTAAGCACTTCAGCCCCTCCCAGGCCAGCAGCTCAGCAGTCTTTGTTGCATGTGTTCCCATGTGTAAAGGCCCAGTGAATATTGTTTTTTAATTAAAAATAACTTGTGGGGTTTTAAAAAAAGGTACTATTACTAAAGCTCATTTACAGGCAATAGAATATTGTAATTAAAATCCTGGCCTCTGAACTCTGGGAAAGAGTTTGGCAGTTTCTTAAAAACTAAGTTCACAACCACTATACAACCCAGCAGTTGCAAACCTGTGCATTTATCTCAGAGAAATGAAAACTTCTAAGACAGAAACCTGTACGTGAATGTTTAGAGCAGCTTTATTGGTAGTAGCTAAAAACTGGAAACCACCCAGATGTCCTTAAGTAGGTGAATAGTTAAACCATGGTGTATCTATGGAATACCACTCAGCTTGGAGTACTACTCAACAGTGAAAGGAAATAAAATATTGATACACACAATGACCTGGATGGACTTCCAGAGAATTATGCTAAGCAGAAAAAGCCGAACTCAAAAAGTTACATTTGGGACTTCCCTGGCAGTCCAGTGGTTAAGACTCCACGCTCCCAATGCAGGGGGCATGGGTTCGATCCCTGATTGGGGAACTAAGATCCCGCATGCCACGCGGCCAATAAAAAGGTTACACTTGGTACAATTCATTTGTATAACACTCTTGAAATGACAAAATTATAGAAATGGAGATCAGATTACTAATGCCAGGGGTTAAGGAGGGGATAGAGGCAGGAGGGAACAGTGTGTGGCTATAAAAAGGCAATGTGAGGAATCCTTGTGGTGATGGAATGTTCTGTGTCTTGACTGTATCAATGTTGTGATAGTGTTCCTATAGTTTTGCGAAATATTACTACTGGGAGAAACCAGGTAAAGGGTACATAGGATCTCTTTGTACTGTATCTTAAACACGCATGTGAGGGAATTCCCTGGTGGTCCTCTTGGCTAAGACTCCAAGCTCCCAATGCAGGGGGCCCAGGTTCAATCCCTGGTCAGGGAACTAGATCCTGCATGCATGCCACAACTAAGAAGTCCACATGCCTGCAACTATGAGCCCACATGCCACAACTAAAGATCCCACATGCCACAACTAAGACCTGGCGCAACCTAAATAAATAAATAAATACTAAAAAAAAAAAAAATCCTATATCCAAATCACGCCTCCACCTTTTATCAGCTCTGTCTTAGGGTAGGTTACTCTTCCTCTCTGCCCTCAGTTTTTACTCACCTTACAGATATTTTTGTGAGAAAAAAATGATATTATGCATATAAAATATTAAGTACAGTACCTGCTACATTGTAAGAACTTAATAAATAATTCCACCACTCTCAACATTTAGATCAATTTCTGTTTTTAGCTCCACAGTTCCAAGCACTGCATCCAGACATAATGTCGAGCTCCAAAAGATTGTAGTGGAACAAAGAAAGAATTCCTTTAAGTATCTCTTTCTCTCTTTTTTAAATAGCAGCTTTATTGAGAGCTTTATTTTAAATTCACCCATTTAAAATAAATAAGTCAATGGTTTTTAGCATATTCACAGATTTTTGCAACCATCACCACAATCAATTTTAGAATATTTTATCACCCCAAAAGGAAATTTAGCACCTATTAGCCATCACTCACTATTTCCCCCCCATATACTCCCCAGTCCCCACCCTAGACAACAACAAATCTACTTTCTGTCCCTATAGATTTGCCTATTCGGGATGTTTCATGTAAATGGAATCATAAAAAATGTGCTCTTTTGTGACTGACTTCTTTCACTTAGTGTAATGTTTTCAAGGTTCATTCATGTAAAATTTGTCAGTACTTTATTCCTTTATATTGCTGAATAATCTTCCATTGTATGGATTTTCTTTATCCTTTCATCAGTTGATGGACATTTGGGTTGTTTTGGCTATTATGCATAATGCTGCTGTGAACACTTGTGTATAACTTTTTGTGTAAACAGATGTTTTCATCTCTCCTGGGTATATACCAAAAAGTAGAATTTCTGGGTCATATGGTAACTCTGTGTTTTACCTTTTGAGGAATTGCCTGACTCTTTTCCAATGTGGCAGCGTCATTTTACATTCCTAGCAGCTGTATATGAGGGTTCCAGTTTTTCCACATTCTCCTCTTTTCTTTCTTTCCTTTCTTCTTTCTTTCTTTCTTTCCTTCCTTCCTTCTTTCTTTCTCTTTCTTTCTTTCCTTCCTTCTTTCTTTCTTTCTTCCTTCCTTCCTTTCTTCCTTCCTTCCTTCTTCCTTCCTTCCTTCCTTCCTTCTTCCTTCCTTCCTTCCTTCTTTCTTTCTTTCTTCCTTCCTTTCTTTCTTTCCTTCTTCCTTTCTTTTCTTTCTTCCTTTCTTACTTTCTTCCTTCCTTCCTTTCTTTCTCTCTCTTTCTCTCTCTTTCTCTCTCTTCCTTCCTTCCTTCCTTCTTTCTTTCTTTCTTCCTTCCTTTCTTCCTTTCTTTTCTTTCTTTCCTTCCTTCCTTCCTTCCTTCCTTTCTTCCTTTTTTCCTTCCTTCCTTCCTTCCTTCCTTTCCTTCCTTCCTTCCTTCCTTCCTTCCTTCCTTCCTTCCTTCCTTTCTTTCTTTCTTTCTTTCTTTCTTTCTTTCTTTCTTTCTTTCTTTCTTTTTCTTTCTTTCTTTCCTTCCTTCCTTTCTTTCTTTCTTTCTTTCTTTCTTCTTTTCTAGAAACCGTTCCCAGAAGCCCTCCAGCAGACTCTCCTTCCTGTCTTATTGGCCAGAACAAGATCAGATGCATGGCTGCCCCTAAAACTATCACTAGCATTATCTTGACTGGCTTAGAGTTAAATCTTCAGCTCAGTTCTGGATGGGGACACATTCCCTAGGAGGTGAATACCTGGACAAACTTGGAGTTCAATGAACAAAGAGGAAAGAAGAAAGAGATTTGGGGTAAGTAACAACATTCTGTTACAATGTCTTTCAGGTCTATTTCTTACAAACTTATGAAAATATTTTAAACAAAACAAAAAAATGAGATCATATTGTACTATACATACTGTTTTTTAACTTGATTTATCACTTAATGAAACACTGAATATACCTTATATGATCATACACATTCGTTCATAACATGATTTTAATGGCTGAATGACATTTTAAGTTCTGCCACATACCGAAGCCTTTCTAGTTTGTCTTGGCCCGCTTAAAATCAGATTCATAGCAGTATTTAAGTTCTGGCTCAGAGAGAAAGCAATGGATGATGGCAAACTAATTTCTTGGATTCTCTGTCTCTTTAACTCAAGGCAAGAACTCAGGTGCCCTCTTTCCCTGAGAAGAGGGATTGGGAGGCACTCCCTCTCCCTTCCCACACTTGGAATCTCTTTACCCTCTAGGGAGCTTCCTTCAGTAATTGTTACATCGCCTTCTTTTACTTTCTTGCTGGCTGTTTTCCCCTCCCTTTCATGTCTCTCTAGAGTCTATGTAGAACTCCTGAGAATGACATTTGAGACCTCTTATAACTGTATCAGTCAGAATTCTAGTTGCAAGGGCCAAAAAACCAACCTCATGTAACTGAAGAGGATTAGGTGAAGACTTCAGGCATCTCTGGATCTAGAGACTCAAAAACATTCATAAAGAATTTCTCGGGCTTCCCTGGTGGCGCAGTGGTTAAGAGTCCGCCTGCCGATGCAGGGGACACGGGTTCGTGCCCCAGTCCGGGAGGATCCCACATGCCCGGAGCGGCTGGGCCCGTGAGCCATGGCCGCTGGGCCTGCGCGTCCGGAGCCTGTGCTCCGCAACGGGAGAGGTCACAACAGTGAGAGGCCCGCGGACCGCAAAAAAAAAAAAAAAGAATTTCTCTCTCTAACTCTACCTCCGTGTCTGTCTGGCTCCCTCTTTCCTTTCCTTTCTCCTAGCCTCCCTAGTGAAACACAGCTTCTTTTTTCCCAAGAGTTCCAACAAATGTGCTGGGTAGGATTCTCACTGACCCAGCTTGGGTTATATGTCCATCTTTGTACCAGTCACTGTTGCGCTCTAATTGGCTAGACCAGACTTCATTGTGTGCCCACGTCTGGAGATATAAAGGTGGGGTTGGGCCTACCAGAACTATACAGAATCAGAGTAGGATAAGTGAATCTCTAAAGCATAATAGGAGTGTGCAGTTTCCAAAAAGTATAAAGGAGGCTGGGTAGGTAAATGCGGACATCCTTTCCAGGATATTTAGCATGGTACTCAGTTTGTCCCCAACAGTGTGGCCATGGGGGTTTTTACAACTCAGTATCCATTCTGATCAGTTGATGCCATGCACTTCCAGTTTTTAACTATTTTGAACATACCGCTGTCCATTTCCATCAAACAAACAGTCTTGCCCCAGTTTATTAATGTTCTCAGCCAGACCATCTGTTCCTGCTCCCAAAGGCACACATCCTGTGGCCCAACCCAGTAGTTATACATCTCAGGACCTCACTCTGAGGGAAGAGTCTGGCTGTCTACTTTTAAGCTTACTCATCTTCAAAGAACACCGACTCAGTTACCATTTCCTCCATGAAGTCTTCCTGATTGCCCCCACCTGGAATTGACCTCCGCCCTGCCCTACCCCACCTGAATGCTCTTTATTAGCACTTCTCTTATCGTCTCTTTGCTTGGAATTAGACTTTTACCTGTCTTTACCTCCCTATGAGACTCTAAGCTTCTTGAAGAAAAGGACTGCATCTTATTCCTCTTTCTATTTCCTGAAAGTCTGTCACAGCAATCCCCTGCCACTTAATCAGTCCTGTGACATTAGGAAAAGCCCTTCCCCTCTTTGAGCTTTGATTTATTCTTTTGTAAAATAGGGATGATGGTGGTCCTTACCTCACAGCTTTTTGTGAGACCTGAAATACTCTTACATAATTTACTGAACATATACTATGTGTGTCATGACGTGCCTTATAAAGTGCAAATACCTAGTGCTAGCAGGTCTGGGACTCAAATGTGCTTTTCTAAACCGGCTATGCTCCTAACCACTATTCCAAACAGCGTCCCATACTGGAGAAAGACAGTGCCTGGCACACAGTAGGAATACAGTGAACGTTGCTAAATGCCTGGCTGTGTTGAATTGAATCAAATTCTGCTTTGGCCCCGCTTTCCCCTGGACTGTGGTTTGCCCCTCTTCAGTTTATCCTACCTGTGTAATCAGACACGTGACACCTCCCTGGTGGGGGGTGCCCCACTTAATTTCTGCTGACCTGGAATGTGTCTTCCCAGCACTCCTGCAAACTGGGAGGAGCCCATGGGCTGTAAATTCTGGATCTGGGACATCCCAGAGGTCTTTGCACCAACCCAGACAGCAGCTGGAACTCCAACCGAGGGAGATGCTGCCTGGTGGGGGAGGGGAAATGTGTGCACCATCTCTTCCTTCCCCCCAGCAGAGGAGTCCAATGTCCAAGGCCTCCGGTGTCCTGTCTTGGACGTATTTTGGTTTCTGGGGAATTTGTGGAGAGAACACCACTTCATTGTGAAACTCCTCACTTCGTAGCAACTTTGTGGCTAGATATTTGGGAAAAGGACCATGGGGAATCTGGATCTGCCAAATTCATATTCCTGTTCCTGGAAACATATTTTCCCCAAAGTTACTTGTTTTTCATTTACTGAGCAGTTGATATGTGCCAAGTGTTGAATTGAACACGTTATGTACATTATTTAATTCAGGATTTCTCAATCATGGGACTATTGATTTTTTGGATTGGATAATTCTTTGTTGTAAAGGACTGTCCTGTGCCTTGTAGGGCAGCATCCCTGGCCTCTATCCACCGGATGCTAGTAGCACCTGCCCACTTGTGACAACTGGAACATGTCTCCAGACTTTGCCAGACGCCTGGGGGGTGGCGGGGGGAGCGGCAAAGTCATTCCAGGGTGAGAACCACTGATTTAATGGAACAGACTCCACAATATACTGCGGAGGGGGGAAACAGATTGTAAAACAGACTGTTTACTATGTTGCCATTTTGTTAGCATATTTCGACATAGAAGGAAGATCTAGAAGATAAATTCTACAAAAGAATAACAGTAGTACTCTCTAGGGGTGGATTTTTAAAAAATAAATTTATTTATTTATTTATTATTTTTGGCTGAGTTGGGTCTTCGTTGCTGGGTGCGGGCTTTCTCTAGTTGTGCCGAGCAGGGGCTACTGTTCATTGTGGTGCGCGGGCTTCTCATTGCAGTGGCTTCTTTTGTTGCAGAGCACGGGCTCTAGGCACGCGGGCTTCAGTACTTGTGGCAGTAGTTGTGTCTCGTGGGCTCTAGAGCGCAGGCTTAGTAGTTGTGGTGCACGGGCTTCGTTGCTCTGCGACATGTGGGATCTTCCCCAACCAGGGCTCGAACCTGTGTGCCCTGCATTGGCAGGCGGATTCTTAACCACTGTGCCACCAGGGAAGCCCCAGAAATTTCTTATAAAATTAAATATACAGTGACTTCCCTGGTGGCGCAGTGGATAGGACTCCATGCTCCCAATGCAGGGGGCCTGGGTTCAATCCCTGGTCAGGGAAATAGGTCCCACGTGCATGCAGCAACTAAGAATTTCACATGCCACAACCTAGGGGCCCGCCTGCCGCAGCTAAGACATGGCGCAACCAAATAAATAAATAAATATATATTTTTTTTAAAAAGGCACTTCCATACTGTTCTCTATAGTGGCTATTACCATTAAAAATAAATGAATAAATAAATATACATTTACCACATGTCCCAACAATTTCATGCCTATGGTTTTACCTAAGAGAAATAAAAATCTATGCCCACACAAATAGTAGCTTTATTCATAATAGCCAAAACTACAAACAAATCAAATATCCATTAACTGGTGAATAGGTAAACAAATTGTGATGTATTCATGCAATGATATTGTATTTGGCAAAAAAAGGAATAAACTACTGATACACACAACAGCATGATGAATCTCAAAAGCATTATGCTAACTGAAAGAAGTCGGCCACAGAAGCTTACATCATGAATACTTCCTTTTATATGAAATTCTAGAAAAATCAAAAGTATAGTGGCAAAGCAAAACCAGTGGTTCTTAGGGGATGGGATTGGGGGAAGGGACTGATATTAAAAGAACTCAAGGAACTTTTGAGGGGAGATTAAAATACTCCATATCATGATGTTGGTGATGGTTAGGTGACTGTATACCTTGGTCAAAACTCAATGAGCTGTACATTTAAAATGGATAAATTTTATTGTATGCAAATTCTACCTCAGTGTGGCTCACTGTAAAAGTTTGGATGCCATGACAGACCTATTAGAATGACTAAAATGAAAAAGACCAAATTATACCAAGTGTTAAAGTAGATGTGGAGCAACACGTGCTCTTGAACACTGTTGGTGAGAGTGTGAAACAGTACAAACTCTTTAGAAAACAGTTGGGCAGTTTTTTGTGAAGTTAAACATACATTTGTCATACAACCCAGCAATTCCACTTCTAGGTATTTACCCAAGAGGAATGCAAATTTATGTCCACAAAAGGACTTATAACTGAATATTCATAGCAGATTAATATAAGTAGCTTCAAACTGAAAATAAGGTAAATGTTCAACTGATAAACAGAGGAACGGCCTGGGGTGTATTTATACAATGAAATAGCACTCAGCTATAAAAAGGAATGACCTACCAATATAGAAAACTCATGAATAAACTTTAAAAACATTAGGCTGAACAAAAGAAACCATACACAAAAATATATATACTCTATAATTCCACTTATATGAAATTATAGAACAGGCACAACTAATCTGTACTTGAATGCAAAACTTTTTAAAAGGAATGGCAAAATAGGTCCATCAAAGATGTTCAAGTAGGAGAATTACATATACAAGGCTAGGTTTGAGGAGATGACTTAACCCCTGTTTGATGTGATTAGAACAATGAGAAGGGGCTTCCCTGGTGGCGCAGTGGTTGGGAGTCCGCCTGCCAATGCAGGGGACACGGGTTCGTGCCCCAGTCTGGGAAGATCCCACATGCCGCGGAGCGGCTGGGCCCGTGAGCCATGGCCGCTGGGCCTGCGCGTCCGGAGCCTGTGCTCTGCAGCGGGAGAGGCCACAACAGTGAGAGGCCTGCGTACCGCAAAAAAAAAAAAAAACAACTGCAAAGGCTTTGAGAATAAAGACCGTGTCCTTAATCCTTAAAAAAAAAAAAAAAAAAAAAATGAGAAGACAATTTGGTTTTCTTTCTTATGTAATTTGCTGATTTTTCACATTTTAAAAACTAAAAATAAAGGTGGTGTGATGAATTGGGCGATTGGGATTGACACGTATACACCGATGTGTATAAAATTGAACCTGCTGTATGAAAAAATAAATAAAATAAAATTCAAAAATTAAAAAAAGCTAAAAAAAGAAAAAAGAGTTGCTGTATTACTCAGCCATAAAAAACAATGAAATAATGCCATTATTCAGCAACATGGATGGACCTAGAAATTATCATACTAAGTGAACACAGTCAGAGAAAGACAAATACCATATGATATCACTTATATGCGGAATCTAAAATATGACGCAAATGAACTTATCTACGAAACAGAAACAGACCCTCAGACATAGAGAACAGACTTGTGGTTGCCAAGGGGGAGGTGGGAGCGAGAGGGATGGACTGGGAGTTTGGGGTTAACAGATGCAAACTATTATATATAGAATGGATAAACAACAAGGTCCTGGGACTTCTTTGGTGGCGCAGTGGTTAAGAATCTGCCTGCCAATGCAAGGCACAAGGGTTGGAGCCCTGGTCCGAGAAGATCCCACATACCGCGGGGAAACTAAGCCCGTGCGTCACAACTACTGAGCCTGCGTTCCAGAGCCCACGAGCCACAACTACTGAGCCCGCGTGCCACGACTACTGAAGCCCGCACGCCTAGAGCCTGTGCTCTGCAACAAGAGAAGCCACCACAATGAGAAGCCCACGTACTGCAAGGAAGAGTAGCCCCCTTCTACAAGGAAGAGTAGGCCCCACTCGCTGCAACTAGAGAAAGCCCGTGAGTAACAACGAAGACCCAACGCAGCCATAAATAAATAAATAAATAAATAAATAAATAAATAAATAAATAAACTTATGGGGAAAAAAGAGGTCCTACTGTATAGCACAGGGAACTATATTCAATATCCTGTGATAAACCGTAAAGGAAAAGAATATGAAAAAGAATGTATACATACATATAGGTATTTATGTATAACTGAATCACTTTGCTGTACAGCAGAAATTAACACAATGTTTTACATCAACTATACTTCAATAAAATAAATACACAAAAGTAAAAAATAAAAAAAGAGTTGCTGCCAGTTATGTGGTCATCCCTCCTCTGAGCCCCAATGTTCTGGGAACACCACTTTTTGCCTTTTGTCCTCCTAATTGAGAGGTTGTAACTTCTTTCTACAGTTTTTAGTCTCTGGGTTACCTCAGCATCTTTCTTTTTTCACCTTTATTGTCTTTTAGGATATAACTATGTATCTAATTCCCTGTACTAAATCTTATTTTATTTTATTTATTTATTTACCTATTTATTTATTTGGCTGTGCTGGGTGTCAGTTGCGGCATGTGGGATCTTTAGTTGTGGCATGCAGGATCATTTAGTTGTGGCATGTGGGATCTAGTTCCCCGACCAGGGATAGAACCTGGACCCCCTGCATTGCGAGCACGGAGTCTTAGCCACTGGACCACCAGGGAAGTCCCTTAAATCTTTTTTTTTCCTCTAACTGTGTGGCCTCTCCCGTTGCATAGCACAGGCTCCAAACGCGCAGGCCCAGCAGCCATGGCTCACGGGCCCAGCCACTCCGCGGCATGTGGAATCTTCCCAGACAGGGGCACGAACCCATGTCCCCTGCAACGGCAGGTGGACTCTCAACCACTGCGCCACCAGGGAAGCCCATTATTTTTTTAAAAAAGGAGTTGCTGTAATTTAGCCCAATAAAATGGGCCAGGTATTGTTTCATCATTAACTGTCTTAAATTTAGAGCAGACACTTCTCCTGACGATTTACTCTTTCTTTGATATAATGATTTTCTTCTTATTCAACAAGAAGAGACCCTGAAACAAAACTTTATCATTTCCCTCATTTCTTCCTTTTTAAAAAAATGAATTTATTTATTTATTTTTATTTTTGGCTGTGTTGGCTCTTTGTTGCTCCACGTGGACTTTCTCTAGTTGCAGTGAGTGGGGGCTACTCTTCGCTGTAGTGCGCGGGCTTCTCGTTGCGGTGGCTTCTCTTGTTGCGGAGCACGAGCTCCAGGCACGCGAGCTTCAGTAGTTGTGGCACCCGGGCTCAGTAGTTGTGGCTCATGGGCTTAGTTGCTCTGCGACATGTGGATCTTCCTGGACCACGGCTCAAACCTGTGTCCCCTGAATTGGCAGGCAGATTCTTACCACTGCACAACCAGGGAAGTCCAATTATTTTTTTAAAAATGTCTTTTCTTTAAAAATACTTAAACTAAATTTAAAATATTGCCTTACATGTAAGCCATCATCTCTCAAGAAGCAATCAAATTATCCACGTACCTCTTGTAACTTTATAGGTATAGTTTTTTTGGTTTTTGGTTTTTTGTTTTTTGTTTTTTGTTTTGCTGTACGCGGGCCTCTCCCATTGTGGCCTCTCCCGTTGTGGAGCACAGGCTCGGGACGCGCAGGCTCAGCGGCCATGGTTCACGGGCCCAGCCGCTCCGCGGCATGTGGGATCTTCCCGGACCGGGGCACGAACCCGTGTCCCCTGCATCGGCAGGCAGACTCTCAACCACTGCGTCACCAGGGAAGCCCTATTACTAATTCTTTTCTCCAGTTAGTTATTGTCAAATTATCTAATGACTACTATATTCATTAGCAAATGCCTAGAATGAAATATTTTCCTAAGCCTAGTGAAGTAATACATTTTGCTGCATTTATGTTTTTGTTCTAATTTTTGAATGCAAAACTTCGTGATTTACTAATAAAGAAATGAGTGATTAAGAACAACAACGACAAACTAACCTGTAGTGACAGAAAGCAGAGAGTAGGTGTCTGGGCGACACAGGATAGGGGATTGGGGGACTCACTGCAAAGCACCACAAGGGAATTTGATTTGGGTGGCAGTTATGTAGGTGTGTACTTTTGTCAGAACTCATGGAACTGTGTGCATTTAGAAAGTATGCATTTTATTGCATGCAACTTATACTTTAATGAGTTTTATTTGAAAGGAAAAATAGAACAGGGTAAAGAAATGCACATTAGAGGAGAATACCAACCTCGAAGGGAAGAAAGTAAAACCCAGAGAGCCTGGAGGGTCCTGCTTTTGTTGGTCTATGACTTTGGCTCTGAGTTTTGTTTCCCCCAAATCTTACCTGTCTTTAAGACCTAGCTGAAATGCTGCCACTTCTAGGAAAGTTCCCTGGCTTCCCCAGCCCACAGTGATTTATCTTTGAAGTCAATATTGATTCTGCATATTAAAACAAAAATCCTCCGTAAACGAGTACAGTGCTTTCAGTTTAAATGCTTTCAGCCCACTATTTCAGCTGATTCTCACCTTAACCACCAGTCAGGGCAAGGATTATTCTACCCATTTTAGAGTTGGGAAGACTAAGGCTTAGGAAGGGAAGTAACTCACCTAAATATCACAGCCTCCAATTCCTAGGCCTCCAATGCTCCTTCCCCATTGGAGGGGTGGGTAGAAAGAGCACGGGTCGAAGAGTCTAGAACTCCTGCTAATTTGCTTGGCAGATTTCTGGGCAATATTTATATTGCTAGACCTCAGCTTCCACGGCTGTAAAATGGGTGAAATCCCTGCCTGCCTATGTCCCAGGGTTGTGGTTAGGATTGCCAAAAACAGTCCCTGGTTGGTGAATAAGTGATCAATAAGTATTTAATGCAATCAACACACATAAATTGAACACTTAACTCTAACACGATGGCAGTGGGGGTACAACAGCTAACAAGGAGACAGGCAAGAAGCAATAAAGATTATGAAAGGTGCTGAAGAGAAAAGGGGTGGAATTAGGTTGAGAAACAGGGATCAGGGCAGAACTCTGACGAGATGATATGGAGGGTGAGGACTGAAGGTTTAGAAAGAGCTAGCCCCCACACAGGCCTGGGAGAGGAGCAGTCTAGGTAGTGGGAATTCTGTATTATCTTGCATTTCACAACTCCCATTTCACATATGAGGAAATTGAGGCTATTCATCTGAAATAATAACATTGACCCAATCCCTGTCTTCCGTTGAAGGGCGGAAGTAAATTAACTAAACAGGTATTCTATGAACATTTTCTCATTTGATCTTGACACTAATAATTTTTGATGGTAATGTTCCCATTTTATAGATGAGGAAATTAAAGAAAGTTATCAAAGGTCATATAGGTACTTGGTTCTGTTTACTTACGCTCTGCCTCATTCCAGATGGACTTGCACTCAGATTTGAGCCTTGTCTGACGCGTTCCAAAGTCCAAGCTCTCTCCCCGACACCAGATTGACGCTGAGAGTCTGAGAGCTGGCTAGGGAACAGACAACTAGCCAGAGCAGAGGCTGAGTCCAAAACACGGGGAGGCTGTTATTTCTGTAGCACCGTTGCCCATATCCAGCTCTAGACCAGGCCTCCTGGTGGATACGAACATATATTTCACACCTATTTTATTTATTCAGCCCCTACCACAGGCCAGGTCCTGCTCTGGGCTCTGGAGATAAAGCAGTGAACATGCTAGACAAAAATCCTCTGCCTTCTTGGGGCTTGCAGTTGAGTGGGGAGATGAGTGAGCCCCACAATGGTTATAATATTAGACATAAAAAACGCCTTCCTAAAACAGAGGTGCTAGGTAAGCTTAGGTCAAAGGAGGAAGATGTATACTCAGGGTGGAGTTGGGGAACCAAAGAAACATTTTTGGTTGAGGGGATTTTTTTCTTTTTTAATAAATTTCTTTCTTTCTTTCTTTTTGGCTGCATTGGGTCTTCATTGCTGCGTGCAGGCTTTCTCTAGTTGCGGAGAGTGGGAGCCACTCCCTGCCACGGTGCGAGGGCCTCGCACCACAGTGGCCTCTCAGTGTGGGGTGGGGGCCTCAGCAGTTGTGGCACGCAGGCTCAGTAGTTATGGCTCACGGGCTCAGTAGTTGTGGCTCACGGGCTCTAGAGCGCAGGCTCAGTAGCCATGGCACACAGGCCCAGCCACCCCATGGCACGTGGGATCCTCCCTGACCAGGGCTCCAACTGTGTTGCCTGCATTGGCAGGCAGATTCCCAACCACTACACCACCAGGGAAGTCCGGTTGAGGGGATTTTTAGTCTCCATTCCATCATGTCCATCTGTAAAAGGGAGACAATACTAGGCTCTATAGGGCTGTTGTGAGGATGAAATGATGTCATGCTTGTGAATTACTTAGTGGAGGACCTGGCATGTAGGCAGTCCTAAATTAGTCTTACTACTTTCTTCACTCCTTCTTCTAATAAATGCTATCTATTGCCTTAGTTTGGGCCGCTATAACAAAAATATCTTAGACTGAGTGGCATAAACAACATTTATTTCTCACAGTTCTGGAGGCTGGGAAGTCCAAGATCAAGGTACCAGCCAGTTGGGTTCCTGAGGAGAGCCCTCATCCTCGTTGTGTCCTCACATAGTGGAGTGAAAGTGAGAGAGAAAACAAGCTCTCTCCTGTCTCTTCTTAAAAGGGCACTAATCCCATCATGAGGGGTACACACTCATTACCTAATTACCTCCCAAAGGCCCCATCTTCAAATAACATCACACTGAGGATTAGGATTTCAACATATGAATTTGAGAAGGACATGAACATTCAGTCCACAACATCTGTTTTGTAATAAATAAAATCTCCTTTGAAGACGTCCCATTGCTAATAGGATAAAGTCCAGAATTCTTAATATGCCAGATCTGCCCTAGGCTTTCTTCTTACCTCACCCTTCCTCATATTCTCTCTGCTCCCTCTGCCCTGCCAGGCTGCCTTCCTGCTTCGAATTTTCTCCCATGCTGTTTCCTCTGCCAGAAATCTTTTTTGCTCTGCACGCCTTTCTCCCCTCCCATCCTTGCCCGGTCCTCTCTCATCCTTCACGTCCGAGGTATTTCTCTGGGAAGGGTTCCTCTGCCGCACGCTCTCATGGCTTCCTGTGCTGTTTTTTCCCCTGTCCAGGATTCATCACAAGTATTTGTATGATGTTTGTCTTTAACACTGGATTTTAAAGTCCATGAGGGCCAGGACTGTATCTGTCTTATTCATTGCTGAACTGCCGGCATCCGGCAGTGTCTGTGACAAAGTAAACACTTGATAATTTTGGCATGAGCCAAGAAAAGGGGTTCCTCCCTGGAATGTGAGTTTACAAACTCGGAATTGGGGCAGAAGCTCAAGGCTTCCCTGAAGAGGAACCAACACTGAGGTCAGAGGTGATTCAGACAGGAGGGGAAAGAAATTCTTCTGCTATAACCAGCTGAGACATGGTTTTTCTCAGAAAAACTTAAGAGAAGGTAAAGCATTCAGGCAGTGAGTGTACTTAACCTTCTCCCCAGAGATGGCAAGTGACTTGCCCAAGGTCTCCAGCCATGGGAGTGGCGATGGGAGTGAGGACCTTTTCTGGCCTTTTCAGCATTGCAGCTGTCGCCTCCAACCTCAGGCAGAGAAAGTTGTGACCGGAAGTTGTAGGCCTCTGACACAGGGTGGTGACAAACTATGACGAGGATCTGAAGGTTCAGGCTTGTGAGACCACAAGCAAGAAATTTCTCCTCTCGGGTCTTTATTTTCACCATCTGTAATAAGAGTGTCTTAGGATCCTTGGTGAGCAGACTCAGATGGAAATTTGCATACGGGAGGTTTAGTGGGGATCAGTATCATAGGACAGCGAGAAGCAGGACTGGGCAGAAGTTGGGCTGCAATGCAGCTGCAACATTGGCCTCAGCTGATCATGAAGGGAGCAGTACAGCTGGGACAATCCTTGAGTTGTTTTGAATGGAAGCAAAGGGGTCAGGTCTTTGCATACTCCTCTCCCATCAACCAGTCACTGGAGGCGGACCAGAGTGCCTGGAGGGGCATAACCGTGAGCTTGGCTGCTCCCTTCAACTGGGCAGTTCCCAGAGAGGCACTCAGCTGAGATCCTTCAGCAACCAACACTCCCAGTGGAGTGGGGGTGTGGGAAGGAATGCGTGCTACAGTCTGGGTTGCACACGACAGAATCTGTTACAGAGGAATGTAGATTAGCAGTTTTCTAACTGTTCCATGGAGGCTTCAGGTTCCAAGAAGGTGCTTCAGGGGGTAGGAAACTGCTCTTCTTCGATGCGTTTTAGTTTCTGCAGAAGCCCAACATATTTCTTTGGAAGAAAAGCCTCTGATGATGCTACATTGTAAATACTCTGACAGCACCTCACGTCTCTCCTTTGAGGTGCTGATCACAATTATAATTGCAATAATTAGTTGTATAATGATCTAATATCTGACTCCTTTACTAGATAATAAATCCCAAGAAGGCAGGAGCCATGCCTGTCATGTTCACTGTTCTGTATTCAGGGCATTTACATATTAGGAGCACAACATCTGGTGTTAAATGAAAGAATGACCTTGGCATCAGAACAGCAGGGAAGCTGTTAAGTTGCACATTTCTGAGCTCTACTCCTAAACACGGGTCCTCTAGGAGATTCTAAAGCACAAAAAGTTTGTGAGCAACTTCTCCGTGTCACTTGTCCTAGGGCTCTGGTGAATGTTCGAAACCTGATGGAGGAGACTCACTCACCCAGCTCCTGTTTCTACCCACTCTCAGCAGCCCTCAATCCAAGCATGGCTTCAAATGTCAAACCAACCAAGAATCAAGTCACCAGAAATTTCTACCAACTCCAACCTGGGTAGACATGCCCAGGTCCTGGATTGCAGATTGCAGAAGTCTAAAACAGATTCACTGGATCCAAACTGGAGCCAAGAGTTTTCAATTCCACATGCAAATCAGCTTGGACATGATTTTTAGAAATACAGACTGAGGGCATAGGGAGTTTGGGGACAAGAGTAATGCTCTGGATGGGACTTCCCTGGCAGTCCAGCAGTTACGACTCTGTGCTTCCACTGCAGGGGGCATGGGTTCAATCCCTGGTTGGAGAACTAAGATCCCGCATCCTGTGCGGCATGTCCAAAAAAAAAAAGAGTAATGCTCTGGAGTCAGACTAACAAGGATTCAAATTCTATCTCACTTTCATGATGTTGGGCAGATGTCTGAATACTGAATGGCTCACTAGTTCAAGGTACCTGAACTGTGCTAGGTGCTTTTCATGCATTACTTAATCCACACAACTCTCCTGTGACCCTAAGTATTAATTCTGTTGCATAGATAAGGAAATTGAGGAAGGAGAATTGAAGTAACTTGCTTACGGTCAAACATTAAATGTCAAAGTTGGAATTTGAACCTGGGTCTGTCTGTTATGTTAGTGTTCCCTAGACTCTCACTTGAGGTTCCTTTTCCACATCTGTAAAATGGGACCACCATGCTTTTCTCACAGGGTTGCTGTGAAGATGGAGAGATTACTTTTGAAAACATCTGGCAACAGTCACTCAATGATGCTACCTGGAAAAGAAAATGTTTTGCCCTCGTTTTTATTTTTGGCAAACTTGAGACACAGTGAAATTAATCAACCCTCCCCCTCCCAGGGATAATAAATGACTAAGTCAGGACCAGAATCTAAGGGAAAGGGTACAGGAGAGTCAATCAGGGGAGGCTTCCTGGAGGAGACCCAGTTTTCATTTTATGACGGCAGTACTTAGAGGAAGTGGGAAGCCAGCAGGAGAGGTCTTAGCTCTTAGTCATGATGTGGTTTTTCTGATAAGCTTGCTAGAGTTCCTAGTGCCCAGAGAAGCTGAGAAGCTTGACCAAGGTCACACAGCTACTAAATGGCACTGGCACAACTTGGAGTCACATCTAACTCCTTATGCCTGGATCTGTCTCCTTGGTGCTGGGGAGGGAAGGATGAGAAGCAAGTAAGAGTAATGTGATGAGGCAGGAGAAACAAAGGGTCCCCCAGAAATTCTCAAACATCCTCCCTCTGCCACAGGCCAAGGCCTCAGGATCAAGTTGACCCCAGTTGTAATCCTGGTTCCACCATGGACCACTGATGTGGCCTCAGCAATGTCACTTGACCTCTGAGTCTCAATTCCCTTACAGGATTTTGCTGCGGATTCAGAGAAATGACTCCAAGTACCCAGCCCGGGGCCAGGCATAATGAGAAAAATAAGATGGCCATTATTATTCCACAATGCCAGGCCAGCCACAGATGAGTGGCAGGGCTGGACACCCAAGGGACAAAAGTAGACTTTTAGTGCCAACCACTCCCAACCCTACGGCCGTGGGCACAAGTGCTTAGCAGGGTAAGGGCTGGCAGGTCAGGTCCATGATGCAATCACAGCTCCCTGCTTATGCCAAGAGGTGAACTATGACCCTTAGGAAATGGGAAAAACAGCCCATTAACAAGAAGTACAAAACAAAACCTCAGTGAACTTTTATTTCTCATCATACAGAACTGGTAGCAAAGGCAAAGATTTCTGCACTTGAACACTGAACACTCCTCCCCACCCACCCGGGGACACGTACAGTCATCTTGTCCCCTCTGGAATCCAAACCCCAATGCTGGGGCCTCTTCTCTCCTGCCCAGCTTCATTGCAGGGAGGGCTTTGAGGCCTGAAGGGGGTGCCAGCCGCTTGCCCATGCCTGCACGGGTATGAAATGTGGCACAATGACCAGGCTCCTCTCCTGCCCCACCCCAGAGGGGAGGGTCAGAAGCAGCAGCAGCTTGGCCCTTGCCTTTCTTCAGTCACCTCCCAACTGGTCAGAGGGGAGGCACATACTGCCGGAAGAAGGGCAAGGGAAGTCATAATTCACAGCTCGTTTGCTACAGAAAGTGCCTGGGATCAGTCCTCGGCTGCTTCTGCCTTCAAGCAATCCACCTAAAACCGAGGAGAAGGGACAGAAATTGGGACGGGGGTGGGGAGGTCCTTGGTAGGTAGCCCGGAGAGACTGACTACAAGAGGGGGGCGCTCCCCAGAAGCCCTCAAGATCCTGCAAGGATTGCAGTTGGCTGCTGGCCTCAGAATCTGAGTGAAGGCTCAAATATCTCAGAAACTACCCCTCAGTCTGCAACTGTGGAAATGGAGGTCACCTGGCCAGTGCCAGGGCCCACACAAGAACCCTGGGGTCTCCTGCCTCTCCCCCTGAGCCATGTACCACCTAAACCACCTAGAAAGGCTTGCTTTTTTGGCAAATGTTTGTGGCAGAGCCATGGGAGATAGCAAAGTGGGATGCCAGCTTCTGCAGGGCAGGTGCAGCTCTGGGGAGGACAGATTTTTCCCTGTCCTTCTCTGACACTGACTATGGCTCTAGGGTTGAGGCCCTGAAGAACCTCACCCATATAAAACCGAAATACAGAGAATGTATAAGATAATACTCCCTCTTCTAAAGGCAAAGTGACCAACAGAGAGTCCAGACTCTCTAGAGATAATCTGCTTGTTTGATGTGCTTGGTCTCTCTCCTGGGGCCTCATACCACCAGGTGTGGGAGAAAAGGGTAAAAGGGCAAACAAAGGAGGTCAAAGGAACTGAACTAGGACTGGGGCAACCAGGGGACGAGAGGCCTGCAGGCTGCCTAACAGAACAGGCTTTTGGGGAGCCAGACGCACAAACCAGCTGTGACCCTGACTTTCACATTGATGGATGAATGGCAGGTGGGAGGTAATGAAGTCTGAGAATGAGGAAGCAGGAGGAAAGGCAAAGCCGCTTGGAGTGTCAGTCCCTGGAGGTGTTTGCCCCTCTCCCTTGGGGGCCAGCCAGGGACTTCCCAGGCCAGGAAGGCCAAAGTACTTGTGCTGCCCGGGCCCCTGCCTGCTGGCACACAAGTCTGAGCTCAGCCCATTTTCCTTCCTGTGCCCTTGGCCTCTGGGGGTAGGGGCAGGAAGAAGGGCCTTGGCGCCTGGAGATTTGCTAGTCCTCTTCCAGCTCCCAGGGGCAGAGCTGAGATCCCAGAGTCAGTGCAATGATCCTGTCCATTCCAGTGAGAAGGAGGGTGTGGCTCAGGGGCTGCACATCACACACAGGCCCACCACCAGAATAGGGTGGGTGGGCGTGGGACAGGCAGGCTTAGGGTCTGTCTCCAGACAGAGAAGTCCTTGCAGGGAGAAGGATGCCTCCAGGGTCAGCTGCTCCAGGCCCAGGTCCTGCACACGAGTCAGGTCATGTAGCGGGTGATGGCACGGAGGGCATAGAGCAGGGCGGCTTGCATGCGGGCCTCCAGAAGCAGCAAGTTCACGTGGACCTGGGGCGCAGAACAAGGGCTTGTTGGCAACTGATGTCACTCCTCGCCAGCCCCTTCCCTCCCAGACTGCCACTATCCCTGACCACTCATCCTTCCCCATTCTTTTTTTTTTTTTTTTTTTTTTGGCCATGCTGTGTGGCATGCAGGATCTTAGTTCCCTGACCAGGGATTGAACCTGTGCCCCCTGCCTTGGGAGCACAGAGTCTTAACCACCTGACTGTCACGGAAGTCCCTCATCCTCCCCTTTCCTACAGAGATGCCTTGACCTTTCCTAAGGCTCTAAGCAACTTGGTGCAAGGACTGTGTTAGAATTTCAAGCACATTCATCCCTATCACGGCTAATCTCTTCATCCCCCGAAACTAAACACAATAGCTACCCCTGACATCTATTTGGGTTCAGAGGTTTACATTCATTTTCTTATTTCATCCTCCCAGCAACCTTGAAAGGCAGGCAGTTTTTATTCCTATTGTAAAGAAAACAAGCTCAGAGAGGCAAAATGACCTGCCCAAGGTCACACGACTACCAGGTAATAGGGTTATGATTTGAACCCAGGTCCTTCTGGCTGCCACTGAGGACCCTGGGAAGCACACTCCTACTTTACAGGTGAGTAAATGGAGTCTGAAACCACACAGTGGAGTAGGACATGAACCCAGGACAATACACCCAGGTGCCCCATCTGGCAGAACAGACTTAGTCTGGGGCACCTCACTGGGTCCCGACCCCTTGCCTCCTCCATGGGCCAGGCTGTCTGCTTCCGTCCTGCTCCTACCCTGAGAGCCTCACCTTCTCTGAGTGGCGGAAGTGCCTCCAGAAGTGGTTGTACATTCTTCGGGTGGTCTTCTCTGGATAGCAGGCCACTGTCTTGATATAGACCTTGAGGTTCCGCTCCAGGAGCTGGTTCACCTCTCCGTAGTCATAGTCATCATATCTGGATGGAAAGGCCCCAGTAGCATCACTTACCCTCTGCTCCCACAAGTATCTCCTCTCCCCAGTCCCACCCTGCAGAAGGAGGAACAGAGAGTGGCGAGAAAAGGCAGAAGGTAGGAAGCAACTAGAAACTTCATTCCTCTTAGAAAAACAGCTGATGTTGTATTATCACAGGCCACTGGACTCGTAGGGGAATGCACAGAGGGTGAGCATGCTGTACTGACCATGTGAACATGTATTCATGGCATCCTCAAAACTACTGTACACTAATGTATACAAAACTATTGTATACAATTTATTGTATTTCATCAGCCTCAATTTTACAGATGAAACTGAGGTTCAGAGAAGTGAAGTCACCTAGGTCACACATCTGGGAATGGGATTCAAACTCAGCTCTGCCTGACTCCAAGGTCATAGTCACTACTTTACAGCTGAGGCCATGCATGGAAGATGGGGCAGGAGATCAATGCAAATATTTACCCTGGAGAAGGAAGAGGGAAAGAGAAAAAGGAGCCGGTAGTCATTTTACAGATGGGCAGACTAAGGCCTGGGGAAGGCAATTAGCTTGTTCAAAGTCAAAGAGCAAGTTGGTGACAAGTCTAGAAACCACTTTGTCACTCCCTAGTCTAGTGAGCCAGTGAGTCATCACAGATCAGTGTGGATGAGGAAGACTGGTTTAATTTTCCTTTACCTTTTTTTAAATTAAAAAAAATTTTTTTTTTTTGGCCACGCCACGCGGCACGTGGGCCCTTAGTTCCCCGACCAGGGATCGAACCCGTGCCCCCTGCAGTAGAAGCACAGTTTTAACTACTGGACCGCCAGGGAAGTCCCAGAAGACCAGTTTTAGACTAGAGGAAAGATTTGGTAGACAAAGGTTTAGGAGTGAGGGCCATGTTGGAGAGTGGAGGAGCCTGGACCTGGCAGCTGGGCAGGAACTAGCCTGTGCCACACACACCCTAAGATGCCCGTCCATCTTTGGCCTTCCCTGACTTAGAAACCTGCCAAGGAGGTTGGCCAGAAGGAGGCTGGCCAATTAAGCACAGCTCAACCCACTCAGTGAAATATGATTTACAGCTAGTAATGCACAGAAATGCACATTTTTCTACAAGGAACATGTACCTTTTTAAAACTTTGGGGATTTCTTTTTTGATGCTTGGAATAATAGCTAAACTAGAAAAGCAAGAAAAAAAAAATCACGTGTTCTCTAAAATATGCTCTCATTTGATTAAACTGAGTAAAATAAATACAGTAGACAAGAAAGTCTTATTTTTGTAAAATTATATGTGTTTTGGTCATTTGTGCATGGAAAAAAGACAGGAAAGAAATATTTGACAATAATAAGAGCAGGTGGGATTATGGATGATTTTTAGTTTCTTCTTTTTGTTTTCTGTTTCCTAAATTTACTAAAAATCTGGCTCTTTACAGACATCAAGCATATCTTTTAAAAAACGAAATAACAATTGTAATTTCAACTATACAAAAGCAACTACATAAGAAAGAAAAAAAGCAATGGAGGAAAACATCTCAGAATGTGGATGTGGTTGTGGAGTAGTAGAATTTTGGGAAATTGTTTCTTTCTTTAATTCTTTAAATTTACCACAACATTATCAGAGTGAGGTTTGTAAAAATAAAAAAATTGTTCTGTGTATATTTTTGACAAGTAATTTCACATCTAGGGTTTACCTATAAGGACTTAGGTATAGGGCTTCCCTGGTGGCACAGTGGTTAAGAATCCGCCTGCCAATGCAGGGGACATGGGTTCGAGCCCTGGTCTGGGAAGATCCCACATGCCGCGGAGCAACTAAGCCCGTGCGTCACAACTACTGAGCCAGAGCTCTAGAGCCCGCGAGCCCCAACTACTTAGCCCACATGCCGCAATTACTGAGCCCATGTTCCACAACAAGAGAAGCCACCACAGTGAGAAGCCAGCACATCGCAACAAAGAATAGCTCCCACTCGCTGCAACTAGAGAAAGCCGACGTGCAGCAACGAAGATCCAACGCAGCCAAAATAAATAAATTAATTTTTTTTTTTTTAAAAAAGGACTTAGGTATAAAACTAGTCATTGCACATGGTATTTGTAATAGTGAAAAACTGCAAACCACCTAAATATCCAACAATAGGGAAATGGTTGGATAGTTACACTTCATCCACAACAACACTATACAGTGGCTAAAAAGCATGCAAGATCTATTCACACCAACAAGGAAGGTGGTTCACAATAGATTATTAGGTAAAAAAAGCAAGTCGCAGAATATATCAAGTATGATTCCATCAATTAAAAAAAAAAACTTACTCAAAAAAGATCAGAAAATACTTAGGTAACAGAATGAAAATGTAATTCATCATATACTATACAGAGACAGCCATTATCAAATAACATTTTACGGTACAGCCTTCCACACATTTTCCATGCATGTACACACTTTTAGTTTAAAGAAAAAAAAAAAAAGGAACAAAAAGAAGATTCTTGTTGGTAGCCAGCTTTCTTTTCTTTCAATACATTTTGACCATTTTCCCATGGCAATATAAATAAGCCATTATTATAATTTTTAATAGCTGCATAATATTTCACTGAATGGATATGTCATTATTTAAAATCCCCTACTGTTGGCATTTCTGTTGTTTTATTTATTATGAGAAGAAACGCTACTTGGAATGAAAATACAAATATAACTCCCTCTCTCTCTCTCTCTCTCTCTCTCTCTCTCTCTCTCTCTCTATATATATATATATATATATATATATATATACACACACACACACATACACATACATACACACACACATATATATAAAATCTCCCTAGTTATCTCTGGGGGTCGGATTAAAGAGTTTCAAAAGGTGAGCATGGCTATTATCTTTTATAATCAGCAAAGAAATACATTTGCTTTGAAAAACAATATAGGCAGGAAGAAAGGGAAAGAAAAACAAACAGAAAAAGGAAACAATTGTGAGCTCAGATTGAGGGCTTGCAATACACTCATGCCCTGGTCTTGCACTCACCTGATGCCAAAGACGCAGTGGATGTAATTCCAGATGGCCCTGCGGAGCATGGAGGTATCTACTCCGCTGTGCATGGCAATGGTGTTGTAGGTGAGGCTATAGGCTGCCTGGAACTTCTCATCCAGCAGCTGCCCACCCTCGGGGTAGAGCCGCTGGATCAGCGAATAGCCATGGTCCTCCCAGGTATAATCCTGAGGAACGTGGGAAGGGGTCAGTGAGGAGAATGTTTGGGGCCCAAGGCTAGCCGGAGAGACGTCATCCTCTGGAGCACACCTTGGCTCTCCATAATGTGTCTCTCCACCCCACAGATCTAACCCGCTGCTTGGTCTGGACCCGAGAAGCTGAGGAGGATGCAGCTTGGTGGTGACTTCCTCCTTGTGATCAGGATCCCCTGAGCTTAGGGCAAAGGTAGGTCCCTTCACATCCAGGGTCTCCCACTTCCCTCGTGGAATCCTGAGGGAGAGAAGGTACCCAGATCTCTAACTACACAAACCACCCACCCCTGCTTGTTTGTAAAGCAATAGTAAGACCAGTGGGGAGAGCCTACCTGGGCGCGGAAGGTGGGGGGCGCCTGAGTCCCCCGCCGGGTGAAGTCCTCGTATCCGAAAGTGGGGTCTTCCACAAAGCACAGCATGTCTGAGTTTGGAGAGGGCTCCAGGATGTCCGCTGAGGATGTCAGAAAGAGGTCATGGTGAGGCCAAGGCATGGAGCACAGTGGCCTCCACTCCTGATTTATCACCACTAGGGGGCTGGGAAATGCGGAGTAGGGGGCCAGAGAAAGCCCCTCACCACATCGAGTGGGACCAGGACTTCGGCAGGAGCCAGGCCTGGGGGAGGAGGTAAATCAGGCCTGTGGTGGCTGGGATGTGGCTGCAGAGGTGCAGCGCATGGAGGTACCTGCTTCCCAGCAGAGGTGATGTAAGGAGGGGGCGGCCCCTGAACCTGGACACCTGTGACCCTGTACCTGAGGGGGTCACCAGCAGGCTCTCTGACTTCTCCAGCTCAAAGCGGCTCTCCATCTCCTCCTGGGAGGCCCCCTCATCCCGCAGCAGGCTCTCCTGCAGCTGCCTCATGCGCTCCATCAAAGCTTCCACATCGCGGGCAGCCTCAAAGCCCTGCAGGAGAGACCTGGTGGTGGCCATCTACTCTTCCTCCCTGGGCCCCAGAAACCCCACACGTCTTTCCCACATGCCGGGCCTTCCTGAACGACCGTAAAGGCCCCGTGCCTCCTCTGTGACAGCCACTGCACTGGACAGCTCACATGGCCTGTGCTTCCCAAAGTGATGTTTAAGAGCTAGAGAATAGACACGGCTTCTCTGAGCATCAACTTCCCTCACAGGAAAGGGCTTTTTAAAGTATCTGTATTTTTAAAATACAAACAAATAAGCCACTTTATAGAATGAGAGGCAAACTTCGTATTTTTAAAGTTCTAAAAGTCAGTGACTTTAAGCCCACGGGGCTCCATGCTGAGGCCAGTCACATGGTTATTTCATCTCATCCTCACAACCCTTTATGAAGTGCGAGTCTTTATCCTCATTTCCCAGATGAGGAAACTGGGTTTCAAAATCAAATAACTTTTCTAAGGCCTCTCAGCGTGCGATAGGGAAGCAGCTTCAGATAGGGAGGCGCTGTCTTCTACCCAAGGACCAGGAGCCATGCCAGCTTCCTCTTCCACCAAGACTGAAGCCCGTGACTTACCCCAGAGTGGTTCAGTGGGTCCCTGCTGGGGGGTGTGCTCTGCTCACTGGGGGGTGAAGGGGCCTGGGGTGCGGGGCTTCCCTCGGGGTCCCCCTCAGGGAGGATGCCACAGCCGAACACGAAGGAGGCTAGCGAGTGGCAGTGGGTGAGGAGGACCAGGGCCTGGATGAGCTCGGCCAGGGACCAGCTGTGCTCGCCTGTCTTCAGCAAGGCCTGGAGAGAAAAGGAAAGGCCAGACCTGCTCAGTGCCTGCCCTGGGCTGCCTGCCATGCCCCAGCCCGGCCCCCGTGCTCCCTCGGGGACCCGCCTCTCTGCCCACCGCACCTGGATGTGCTCCTTGGTGATGAGCCACGGCCGATGAGCCAGCAGCTTGTTGATCTCGCTGAGCTTGCGCAGCTTCTTGGGGGCACGGTGGAGGCCAAGCAGCCACTCAGGGTCACCGCCAGTCTGCAGAAACTCAGCCATGTGGGAGCCCACCAGGTAGGAGCACTGGTGGCGGGCAGCGGCCTGGAGGCGGTGGACAGAGCCCAGGTCACCCGCTTCTTTCTGTGCCCTGCTCGGGTGGGTACCCCATGGAGGGAACATCGCAAGCCTCACTGTTGCCTGAGAGGCAGGAAACTTAGGTTCTAACCCCAGCTTTCCCCTGGCTTGTTGTCCTCCCTTGGGCAGGTCACCTGACTCCTATGTGCCTCAGTTTCCCCATCTGCAAAGCAGGCATTAAATAGGCCTCTCTTCAAAATCTAAAATTCGATGGATGGTCAGATAAAGCCAGGGCTTTGCTTTATGCTGCCTCTCCTCCTTGTTTGTGGAATCAAGCCCCCAGCAGAGAGATCTGAGCACCGAATCCCCCAATGTGTCCACCCCTACAAAAGTCAGGCTCAGACAGGCTCACCATGATGGCAATGTAGTGGCGCCAGGAATTGGCCAAGGGCCCATCTGTGTGCAGCAGCAGGTAGTGCAGGCGCCAAAAGCTGGTAAAGTAGTCGGGGTGCAGGCCCATCACCACTGCCAGGTTGTCCACCCTCCCGGAGGACATCAGCGCCTCCAGCCCCAGGTGTTGCTCAAGGCTCTCGGCTCCCTCCCGAAGGACCTGCCAAGCAAAGGTGAGGAAGGGATGGCTTCCCCTCCTGCCCTCCCCACCAAAGAGACCAACATATTCATTGCATTCATTGGGATTTTAATAGCAAGGAACTGAAGACAACCGCCATGTCCAAAAAAAGGAGAACAGGGGAGGAAAAGATATTGCATTAAATGATTAAACAAATACTTATTAGACACTTTATATAATACTGGTTGATACTCATATAATGCTCGCTAAGTGCCAAGCACTGTTCAAACACTTTACATATATTAACTCATTTACTGCTCACAACTATGAAATTAGAGACCTGTTTTCTCCAATTTTAGATAGGAGGCACAGAGATTAAAGTACAGCTTCTCCTGCTTTCGTAGAGCTTCTATTCTTTTTTCTTTTTTTGGCTGTGCCGGGTGGCTTGCGGGCTCTTAGTTCCCCAACCAGGGATTGAACCCAGGCCCTCAGCAATGAAAGCGCAGGATCCTAACCACTGGACTGCCAGGGAATTCCCCACAGAGCTTCTATTCTAATAGTGCAAATCCATGCAGTCATTGGAGGTGGGTACAAAATAGTTCACATTTCCTGAGTGACTTCTCCGTGCCAGGTCTGAGTTAGGAGCGTTCCCCGCCTGCATTATCTCACTGATTCTTCCCAGTTACCCTGTGAGGTGAACACTATTATTTTCCCCCACTGACACATGAGGGAATCAAGACCCAGAGAGATTTCATTCTGTGCTCAAGGTTACAGACCTGGTAAATGACAGAACCAGGATTCAATTCCTGATTAAGCCCAAAGCCTATTTCTTTCCTTTATTACAGAAGAGGAGTGGTTATTTATAAATGAAAAAATAAAAGATAAGAACAATATTTGAGCTTAAAATTCTGGGCTACGTAAATAATCAGCGGGTGGTTGTGTGTTTTCCACTTACAAAGGGTGGAAGGAACTGAAGGGTTTAGACGTTTGTTAACAGCTCATTAACTGCTTGGCCTACACATTTAGGAGAACAAGGAGGACAAGGAAACATTTGTCTTTGTTCACTGAAGGCCAAAGAAAAAGAAGGAAACTATTATTTTTTAATTTGTCTGTTCATGGGTTTTGAAGTTTCCCCCACCACCAGGCACACACTGGAGTGTCAGTTCCATGATGGCAAGGATTTTTGCCTGTCTTGTTCTCTGCTTTATCCCCAGCACCTAGAACAGTGCCTGCCACACATTAATCATTCAATAGATATCTGTTAAATAAATGAATGGATGACCTGACTCAGTAGATGAAAGGTGTCTCTGTTGCATTAAGTGAAAAAATAAAACGTAACACCCAAAAAAACCACACCAAAAACCCAAATAAACAACAACAACAGAACCATGTTATAAACTATGACCTTGGCTCCGTATGAAAAAAAGTCTGGAAAACAGTGGCAAATGGTTAACAGCGATTATCTCTGTGGGAGTGGGATTGTAAGAGACTAAAGCTTTCTGAAACGTTGGAAATTTAAAAATAATGAACACATATTACTTTTGAAGTCGAAAAAAACTTTAATACACGCACAGTCAAGGATGAGAAGATAAACATGCATAGTTCTATCTTCTTAAGGAAATGCAAGTCTTGTTCTGGGAATCACAAGTTTGCTCATTACCTGGCTGTGTTATTATCACTTTATCTCTTTGAGCATGTTTCTTCCCAGCAAGATGGGGTTGACATGCTTGCCTCAAAGAGCTGTTTTGTGGATTAAATGGGTCAAGAACCTGAAGGGGTAGTTTCAAACCTGCAATTTCAAGAGACCAGCAAAGCCCCACACACACTCAATGCCCCATGTCCTTTCTTCCCAGGGACCCACAACAATTCCTAACCCCTTCCAAGCTTACCTCCTCCACTGGAATGAAGGCGCTGGGCCCTCGAGGGCCTCGCCGAGCCCGGCTCTCCCTCTGCTCCTAGAAGGAAACACATCATGGTTAGATGGAGGTAAAAGCGGGGACTAAGAAGATAGTTCTCTCTCCAGTTTTCTCCTCCTATCCGAGGGGTCACACTAAGTTTTTTTTTTTTAGGCTGCACCATGCGAAATCCAGGATCTTGGCTCCTCAACCAGGGATCGAACCCGGGCCCCCTGCATTGGGGGCGCAGAGTCTTCACCACTGGACCACCAGAGAAGTCCCCCACACTGAGCTTTTAAAATCACCTTTCTGGCTCACCTTGCATGAAGCAGTCAGGTGGAAATATATACCAGTTTGGTGGGGGAAGAAAGGGTAAAGCGACCAAGAGAGCTTACCCCACAGGCTGAGTTCTTCAGGAACTGGGAAGGGACACAGGAGCCCACTATATAGACCCAAGGGAAATATACAGCCACTGTGTTGCACATTTCTAGGAGGCCACCTTCTCGGCAGCCCTGGAGAACCTATAGGAGAAGCCCCATTGTTCGTATCCTGAAGCCAGGTTACCAAGTCCCCTAGATTCCTATGATGCAGCTTCAACCTCTCTCAAACCCACAGCCTCACCGATGGTCTCCCTGCCTCCACAGCCCCGCCCTCTCCTATCCATCCTCTACCAAGTTAACAGAACGAATGAATAAATAAAACATTCTCCCCCAACCCCACCTCTGGGACCAGGAGCAGATCTAGTGAGTACATGACACTGGTGGTTTCTAAGGAGGGCAAACTTGCTGTAGCCAGAGTGAACTTCCTCAAGTGCAAATCTCATCACTGGCTTAAAACCCTGCCTCTGCCTCCTGTAGCCTCCCAGACCATTAGTGGCTCAGGCCCACCGTGCTCACACTGGTCACACCTTTTGCAGAGCTAACTCTGTCTTCCAGGGTCTAAGAACCTTTCTTCTGATCCTCATCTGTGACCCCCCCAATTCCCAATGCTTTTGCTTCTGAAAACGTTGCCTTCTAATTGTCTGAGATAGGTCTCCCTACTACCAGATCACATTCTGTGGAGACCGGTACCAGGTAATTCACACTAGTCTGTGAATGAAGAAAACAGAGAAAGCAGAGAGGCGTGGAGGGCAGGGCGGTACAACGCTGATGGCAGCAGCTATTCTGACGTGGCTGTATTGGAGCCTCTATGGAAACCACCAGTTTTATTTATCCATTTGTTTTGCTACCTGGGAGGGGGCTCTCAGCACTGGCCTTAGAAACAGTTTATCCAAACCAGAGTCATACCCTCACTGGACAGAGACGGTGTCCTCCTAACTCTCCCCTCCTCATTCAAATTTAGACTTACTGCTAATCCTCAAGTGTCCAGGGACTAAAGATTATAATTGAACCTTCCTTTTCACATAACCAAAACCCCCCTGAGGGAGGCAGAGCTCTGGGGCTCTGAAACACCACAAAGGAAAGAACAAGGGTACAAAAGTCCCAGGCATGAGTACCAATTCTGCTGCCACTAACTTGCTGTGTGACTCTGAGAAAGTAACCTAAACTCTCTGGGCCTTAATCTTGGACAAAGAAGGTAGCTGGGCTGACTGCTTAGGCCCCTTTCAGCCCACACTTCTGGGATCTACCAGGCCAGCCTGGTCCAAGTCCAGCATAGAAACCACCACAGTCCCCAAGCACTCCCGTTTCACCTTCCCTCCTCCCTCACCAAAGAGAAAAAAAACCTAACAGCTCTGTCTGGGAGATAAGGATTGCTGACTCCACAAACTGGGCCTCCCCCTCAGGGGACCTAAGGACAGATAGAAAACCACAGCCAGGTGTGGTGGGGAAGGGCAGGAAGGAACTGGGGGAGTTGGGGGGTGTGGGACAGGGAGGGCCCACCAGGGTACTAGCGAGGGACAGTACACAGCTTTGGGAATCCCCTCCCACTCTAAAATCTGCCCCAGGAGCTGTCAAGGGAAGAAACTGATGCCTGTGGGTCTCTAAATGATAGGTCTGGATCTACCAACATTATCAGCCCTGATGAAGAAGATGATGATGATGATAGAATACTGTTAAAAGATAGGGGCTCTTGACACAAGCTGCCTGGGCTCAGATGACAACTCCACCACCTATTATCTGCTAGCTATGTGAGCCTCAGTTTCCTCACCAGATTATGGGGTAATAGTACCTACTGTCACTGGGTAGTCATGAGGATGTAATGAGGTACTGCCTGTATAGGCCTTAGCTCAGTACATCTGTCACGGCAAGCACTTAACAAGTCAGAGATCATTAACCTCATTGTTATTTCAAACAAGGGCCTCTCAACCCAAGCTGCACATTTAGAATCCCTTTGAGAAGCCTTTTAAAAAATACCAATGCCAAGGCCCAGCAATTCTAATTTAATTGGGTGCGGCCCAGCATAATTTGCCGGGGAGGGAGGGCCATTGTTTCACACCATTTATTGATCACTTTCTCAATTATAAGGCACTGTGTTAAGTGCTTTCCAGGCGAAACCAGAATTAATCTGTTCACTCAACAAATATTTTTGATGACTACATGGCAGGTAGCAAGAGTACAGGAGTGAAAAGACAAAATCTTAGCTTTCCCAGAATTTACGATCTAAAGGAGAAAGACAATCAAACAGATGATGAATAGGATGTCAAATCATAGATTATATGGATGGGTGGGGGAGTGTGTGCAATATTTCAGTCCTAGTAGACAGGGAAAGCCACTGAGGAGACAACCTTTAAGTTGATATCTAAATATCAAATATCTAAATGAGTTGATGGGCCTGTAAAGGGCCTGTAAAGATCTAGGGAACCAGCACTCCAGTCAGATGTAACAGAAAGTGCAAAGCCCTGAAGGCCAGATCGAGTAGATTCTACTCCAGAGCTCCAGTACCCTGAATGCCTCCCCAACCTAGACACCCAAAACTTGAGAGGAAGCAGACGGGGCAGGGGCTCACCACCAAGAGATGACACCTCCCAATCAGCCCTCCCCTACTTCCTGGGGTAGGAAGGCAATAATAATAATGGTGGGTAACAACGCTGATTACCATTGGCGAAGCATTTATTTCATGTGCGCTTTAAGGGAGTTCTACTACCAGAGCTCCCATTTTACAGATGAGGAATAAGGTTCAGAGAGGTCAAGTCACTTCCGGTCACTCAGCCAGGAAGGAGGTAGCAGAGTTAGGATACAAATCAGGTTTCCTCAACTGCAGAAACTTCCTATTCTCTAAACTTCTCAAGGTCTCAGAAGCCCCAAGGCTTTGCCTCTGAGGTTCACCAGGAATGAGAAGCTCCTTCTCCGTCTACATTCCCAGGGGATCCACTGCCCCAATCACAGCCCTTGTCATCCTGCCTTGTTTCTTACCTTGAGAGCACACACTGGATCTAGTTCTCTGTTGTTATCCCAGAGTTTAGCACAGTGAGTCCAATAAAACTTTGTGCTATGATGAAATATTCTTTATCTGCGCTGTCCAATAAATATGGTAGTCCCTAGCCACAGTGGCTGAGCATTTGAAGTATGACTAGTGCAACTAAAAAACTGAATTTTTAGTTTTAAAAAATCTGATTTATCTACATTTCAATAGCCACATGTGGCTAAGGGCTAACATATAGGACAGTGCAGGTTCAGCACACCTGATAAAGGCAAGATCCCCGCCCTGACTATGTGGATAAAGAAAGGAAAACCAGAGGGGGCGGGTGACCTACCCAAGGCAACACAGCTAGGATGGGGCAGAGGGAAAACCAATGAGTTCCAACTGAGGGGACCACACAGGGCAGCAGGAACACTGAGGTCAGAGCCGTCTGGGTGGCCACTCAACTGCGAGGGCTTCAGGCAAGTTGTAAAGAGAGGATAATCACCTCAGAGCTCAGTGCCTGGCTCTTGATTTAAGCGCTCACTAAAAGTTACCTTTCATATCAGCTTCCATATTACGTTTCACTAGCACACTGGTTGCATCTAATCTTCATCAGTTTGGGGGTGGGGGTGGGGGTCTCTTCTGCACACAAGGAAAGATTAAGGTTCCAAAGGTTAAGCACCAGCTGACAAGAGGCCAACCTGAGATTTTAATTCAGCTCAGCCTGGCTTGCAAGGGTCCTGTCCACCACCCAGATCAGCCTCTTGGAGTAGCCCCAGCCTTTATTCTTGGTATCCTATCCAGAGCCTGCAACCTCCAGGACTCAGCTACGGAGACCTTCGAAGTCACTCTGCCAGCCGGGAAGGGGCAGAGACTCCCCTCCCCGTGGGCTGCTGAACTCAAGATTCTTGCCTGGGTTTACACCTGAGAGGGAGACAGAGCCCAAGCAACCTCTGATCTCCAGCCTTGCAGGGAGGGGTGTGTGAGTGGTGCATATAAACTCATATGCCCACCATGATCTGGCCGATTTCTCACAACCACCTGGAGGGAAATACGTCTTCTTATCCCTTCTTCAGAGACAGCTCACTGAGGTTCTTTTGGAGCTCAGATCTGACTTCAAAGCTTGCACAGTTCACAAGGGTCAGCTAAGCCAACAAGGGGCAAATAGTTACGAGCACCTATTAGGTACTAAGAACAGTGCTGGGGGTGGGACCTACAGAGTGTTTCTAGTCTAGCAAAGGAGACAGACAAGAAATTCCTGATTACACAACTGTTATACTGTAACTGGGATAATAGCTCCTGCAATGGAGAAGGGGAACAGGAAGCAGGTAGGTATGCAGAGGGGAATTATCTGGTGGGGAAGGAAAGACTTCCCTGAGGCAGTGATGTTTCAGGAAGTGATTCTAGAGCCCAAGAGGGCTCTGAGAACATACCACCAGTACTAGAGTGAAGCGTCTGAAGGCCTTGACCCGGTGAAAGCATGTGTGGCGAAGTGATGGGAGTTGAGGGGACTGTATATTCCTTGTTCATACTTGTCCAACTTCCCTTGGGCCTTGGGCACCCAGCTCTGTAAGTTCAGCACCCTACTGTCTTCTAAAGATCCTGCTTAAAACAGAATTTTCCCAAGGTCCTCTTTTCTTGAGAGAGAATCTGTAGAAAGGGGTCAGATATCACCAGCTTCCCCCCACCCCTGCCTGCTGTTGACAGCTGGCTTCCACCTAAAGGCCACACCCTCAGAGCCTTCCCAGTCCACCAGGGGCACACTCTTCTCCCCAGGTCACTTCCCAGACACTGTCCCAAAGAGGGATGGACCAATTCTCACCTCAGGCAAGAGGGGTGGGCTCGGACACCCCCTTGTGAGACACTCTGGGGAAAGGGAAATATGTGCTGTGGCCACAATCTAAAAATAGCTAGCGTGTTTGATACAGGACGTAGTTGCTATGCTCTAGGCACTGTGCGTTGGCCTTTGCATGTATTCTCAGTTAATTCTCCCAACAGTCCTTTGGAAATATGTCCAAATCTCCACAGGAGGAAGTTGCTGATCACAGAAGTGATCACTTGGCCAAGGTCACACAGCAAGTAAGTGGGAAGGCTGCCACATGAACCCAGAGCATGCCTGCTCTAGTGCCCAGGTGCTCCAATAAATAAAATTATTTCCATAAAGAAGGAAACAGACAGAATAAGGTAGCTTGGTCAAAGTCACGCAACTGAGAAGTGGCAGGAGCAGTATTCGTCCCTCCACTTCGGGCTCCTAAACCATGATAGGGAAATGTGACAAGCTAACAGAAAACCGGGGACCCCCGGAAACCGTGCTGCTCAGAGAAGTGCAGCTGTTTTTCCCAGGGTCACAGTTCAGGACTAGCACTTGTCTGACTCCCAACCCCAGTAAGACACTTGCGCCAGGCTCCATGTCTGTAAACTCAAGAAACAAGCAAAACTCTCCGTTGTGTGAAGCACACTTGGAAATCCTAGAGACACCCGAGCCAAAGAATGAGCTATTCTGCTGGGTTAGTGAAGGAAGCCTCTCTATAGCCCCTCCTGGGCGTCAATTTTCTCATCCCGTAGACTGGGGCTACTATTAATGGTATAGCTCATATTTTGCTAGTTTAATCCTGAGGACTCAGCGAAAAGGCAAAGCCGGAGCCTGGCATCCAGTAGGTGCGTAATAAATAAGATGGCCATTGTCCGTGGCGGTGGTAATGGGGGAGGGGGTGTCAGATTGGGTCCAGCCGTATTCCCAGCGTCACTGCAAAGAGAGTCCCTCCAAAACAAACTTCTGGGACGTCAGACCACTTAGTAGGGCACAGCCAAATCGGCGCTTGGCTTCTGGTGTCGCGGCCAGGGTTTTCCCCCTCTCCCCCGTGCTTTGGCCGCGGCGTACCCGGCAGCCCGCCAAGGCCCCGAAGCGCCCACGCCCCCAATCCAAATCGGGGGTGCAGGTGGGGGCGAGGGACGAGGTCGACCTCCGTTGGCCAGCCCCAAGTGCTCCAATCCTCGAGCGGGGGCACTGCAGCGGGTACATATCCTACCTAGAAACAGTTCCTCTAGCCCCAGCCTAGAGGAAAGGATCTGCGGAAGGGGGCGGGGAGGAGGAGTGGTCGGGCCGCTGCGCCGGGATTTGCCTGGACTTGAAGACTCCCTCGACTAGGGCCCAAACCCAAGATAACGTCGAGAAGGCTCCCCTCTCGTTGGCCAGGAGTCCAAAGGAGCCTTGGAGGGCTCTACAGCCCCGGGGGTAGGGGCAGGAGGCGGAGGGAGCCGAGGCTGCCAGTTGATGCAACCCCACTCCGGCTTGCGCGCTCCACTCCCCCTCCCCGAGCCGGGTGGGGGCTGGCTCACAGACTCAGCTCGCGACAGCCCAAAGCTCGGACGCGGCTCTGGGTTCAAGGGAAGAGTGGCGTCGCTCGACCGCTGCTTACCTCTCCGGCCCCGGGTAGGTAGCCCTTCAGCTCGGCGCGGCACTCGGAGTCCGCAACGATCATGGTGTGCGCCAGGACCCAGCCGCGGCTCGCCGACCGCCCGTGCACCCGAGGGGCTTTCGGACCGACGCGCGCAGGAAGCCGGGACTGCGGGCCGCTGGGGAGGTTCTAGAGCCCCGCGGTGTCTCTCGGGGTTCCAGAAGGCTCTGAAAGCCCAGGATCCGGGAACGGCCGCCGCTGCGCTGGACTCCCCGCTCGTCTGGCTTCTGGATGGTGAATGGCCTCGGGAGCCTGGGATTGGCCGCGGCGCAGGGGTTTTCACGGCCCGGAGCGCCTCGGAAGTCCGCAGTGGCCACGGCTGCTCGCAAACCCAGCGCTCCTCAGCATCCCCACCGCGGAACTGCCAGCGCTCTCCGGGCTCTGACACCAGCAGCTCCGCTCTGCCCGCCGCGGTCCCTGGGGAAGGGCGGGGACACAAAAGCCCCGCGCCGCAGCCAATCAGATGCCTGTTTCCTGGGGAGGCGGGGCCACACCTCCCTCTGGAGCCTACGGCTCAGCCAATCGGCACCGGGAAGCGCCCGGGAACTCTGGGAGCTGTAGTCCGCCCCGGACGAATGCTGCAAACTTTTGCAGGAGGGTTTGGTCAGATTGCTGGCAATACCAGACGAGAGTGACATTCCGGAGAGTCATTAAAGCTGCATGACGAAACGGGACTTCACCGGGCTGGGCCAGAGAGCCGGGTGTGAAATCCCTCTCAAGTATGTTCTTCAGCTTTTCAGTTCCTGGAGGGACTGGTTCGGGTTAGGAGAGGTAGTGCTAATTACAGAGCTGACCGCCAGATCTTTGGAGATCAGAGCACATAGCCCGGTTCCTCTGGCCTCCGGGAAGGCTCCATCTTAAAATGTACCAGACACAGGGAATCCAGCTTATTTGTGGAGTCTCTGGAAAAGCCTTCATTCATTGAAAGGTCCATGGCAACCTCTGGTCTAACCTCAGTCCCTATTGCTGCAGTTTCCCCTCTTCTGCTCCCTTGGGGCCTCCCACCCTGTCTTCCATACCCCTCTTCTAAAAAACAAGGTATTCTACTGTTTTTTTTTTTTTCTCACCTCTCTCTGGCCACTCCTTCTCTGACTCCTCTTTCTCCTCCCCACTCCTGGAACGTGGGTGTTCCCCTAGTTACTGTTTTCATCTTTCCTCTCTCCAGGCACACTCTCCCTCCCTGATCTCATCCATTTCCTGGCCTTCAACTCTCCATTTGGAAGTAAGTTGCTTCTACCAGCACCTCAGCACCTCAAAGCTGAATTCGTCTTCTTCTTTTCCCTTCCCACAGCCTCTTCACAGTTTTTCTTCAGAGCTCCACTTTTTGTTTCAGTTTTAAAGTTACTGTTTACTTGGGACAGAGAATCCCGACAGGAGCAAAAGTGGACTGGATGACCTCCGACATCGCCTCTGAGACTTCCTGGGTCTAGGCTTAGGATTCCAAAGACGACCCTCTGACTTGGTCTCCTGCCTCCAGTCTCTTGGGAGAAGTAAATTAATCTCACCCTCTGCTGAGCTCAGGCACTTGGGCTGGGGTTCTATTATAACACTTATCACAGTCTACCTTGGGTTGTATTATTCTGTGTACATGTCTTATCTGACCCTTTTGATTATAAGCTTCTTGAGGACAGGGTCCACATCTTAACATCTTTGTCTTCTGCCCTATGCCACCTAGCACAATGTCCTGCCAATAACATGTTCTTGTTGACTAAATCTTCCTTTGAATTGAATTCCCCTTGAAATCACCCCCCACCCCAATATGTCAGATTCAGCTTTTATTTTCAAAATCTACTCTGTAATGTCAATGTTTAGATCAGCTTTACTGGTATTTCATCAGCTACAGAATAAAGGTCAAACCTGTAGATTGACATTCAATATCTGCCAAGATCTGCCTCAATTTACCTTTCTAGCCCTATCATGGCCACCTTCATGTTCCTTGTTTGATCTTCAAGCCTTTCTCTGCAAAGCTCTGGCCACTGAACTCCAACCCAGCAATCAATGCCTTTATTGGTAACTGTGGCCTGAATGAAGGCTTCAAAATTCTACTTCCTATAGACAGTATTGCTTCTTCAGCTCAGCTGAAAATAATCTCTCCCACTGTTCAATTCCTCAACACATTGTTTCTACCTTTTTGTACCACTGGCCTTCAGATTTGAAGCAGCATTGTTATGGGGTCTGAATGCCTTACCCCTTCTCTCCAACTAACAATGGAATATGTTATTGACCACTTTTGCAAAGTGAGGAAGCTCGAGTTCAGAAAAGTAAAACTTTGTATCAAGGTCATACAATGTCTTCTTTTGACTGCATCAGACTGTGTCAGAACTCCTTTAAGGCAGGAAATGTGTCTCTCTACCCCCACTGGCGTGTAGTAAGTCCTCAGGAAATACTTTTGAATTAATGAATATGAGTTGCTCTCCTTTGTAGAATTACCCTTTATAACCTTCAAGGAAGCGACTAAATCATTCCCAAGTCTTCACTTACAAAGTTAGTGAATTTGTGAAAAGCAAGAGATACTGATATTCTCAGTTGGATGAGATTTTGTGACCCAAACTCCTGGGAAAGAAAGCTCAGAAGGGACACAGATACTACCATTTACTGAGCTCCAACAACAGTCCAGGATACATCTGTTATCTCATGTAACTCTCACCACAATCTCATGAAGTAGGCATTATGGCCCATTTGACAGATGAGGTTACTGAAGCTAAAGAGGTGTGTTGACAAAGTTCAGACGGCTTAGTAATATGTTGAGTAAGGATTCAAACCTAGTTAGGGATGACTCCAAAGCAGAAATTCCACTGCACCACTGATGAGAGAAAGACCTGAATATGTAAGAAGCAGGCTGGCACAAGGAACTGATGCATAAAGCAGAATTCCAATATATTAATTGGGAGTGAGAAACGTAATTGTCAAGTGGCCTATAATTGATGGGGCAGTACATCCCTCTTTATAGGACAGCCTCCATGAAAAGCCAAATTATCATCTGAAGGTGGCTAGGGCAGTTGGAATCTGAGCAAAAGGAGCCAGTGAAAAGATGAATCCCTGAACTAACTCCACTCAGAGCAAAACTGCTGGTTAGGGCTCCAGCTTCTTCCCTCTCTCTTTCATTCACTAAACATTTATTGACCATCTAGTGTGTACCAGGCACTGTGCTGGGCTCTGGAAGTCCAGCGGGGAAGCTTTCAGCCCAGGAGGACATGGCCAGGTGACATTGCCTGGGTTTGTTCCTCCCCTCCTCCATGCCTTGCATTTTTGGCTCGGAAAGATCCACCTCCTGTTGCCATACTCTCCACTCTTGCATCAGCTGTGTTGAGGCCACTGATTGGCCAAAGCTCTTTTTATTCCTCAATCACATTCCAGTCCTGAAGATACATCTAGGTTGGATTTGAAATGTTTCTGAGGTTTCTTTAGCTTCAGACCCTCTCGCAGATTTTAACCCTAATGGGATTCTCATCTGTTCTGTATTTATTCTTCCTAAATTAATTTTCGAATCCCCAATTCTGGATCACTTTACTATAGTAGAATATTCTTGTACCCTGAGCAGATCTGGGGCTTTGATTTATCAGTCCAGATGTAATTTTCTGAGTTCTTATTGTTTTGCCACGCGCTCCCCTCCCATCACAATTTAATTTCTGCCTTGGGGGAATTTCAGGAAAGAAACCCAACTCCAGCTGGGTTATTTGATAAAACCAAAGCAGACTCAACCTCTGTGGCTCATTCATACATTCATTCATTTAATTACTCATTAAGCAGGCATTTTGCTAGGTGCTGAGGGAGGTCCTTCTGGCTGACAGGTCCTGAGCTGTCAAGCTATACAACCAAAATTGAAACTGTACCCAGGAGTTGTGCATTAGGGGGCACAACAGCCACAGACTCTTGAAAACAGAGCCAACTCTCTCCTAAGAGCACTGCCCAGGAGTCAGGCAAGTAGGGTGCTAGGTTTTAGCTATGTGACCCAAAGTGAATTTTTTTTCATCTCTTGGACTCTTTTTCCTCATCCGGAAAACAAAGGAATTGAAATTAGCTCCAGAGCCACTGTGGAAAGAACTGATGTTGGGCAATACATATAATTCAGGTTCATCGATTGTATCCTGAGGACAGAAATCTTCAAAAAGATTTCAAAAATTCACCCCTCTTAATAAATAGAACAAAAAACCCGACGAGCTCCAGTTTGGTTTTGTCGGCTGTGAGCCCTCAGCGCACCCTGCAGGCAGGACTCTGCTATAGCTCAGAACGGGCTGGGGAAAAAGGTGGATTTTTCAGCTCACAGAATCGTCAGGTCCCGAAAAGAGGTCAGGTAACAGCTGGGTAAAGATTGTGTGGTTGCTGAGGGTTCCCCTGCTGCCACCAGGAACCAGACTCCCCCAGCCCGAATACACATCCCCTTGTTTTGGCTTACTCTCATCTTACAGGCAGGAATCCTGGGGTCCAGAGAGAAGGCATTTGCCCAAGCTTCCCCAGGCAGTTGGCCACAGAGCAGTATTTAGAACCTTGGGGTCCGGGCCCCCAGTCCAGGGACACCTGCGCCACAACAGACTGCACCAGGAGTCTCACATTTCCAGAAAGAAGTGTTCTTGCTCTGGTGTTTTGCTCACCCTCTTTCCCCCTCTCCTCCAGGCCTAGAGGCTCCAGATATCCCATTCTCAGACAATCACCCTGAGGCCTGTCACTGGAGCAATGCCCCAGGACCTTGTCATCAACCTGTTCCACCTCTTCCTACCCTCAAAAGCCTTTCGTTACCCGCCCCCCCAAAAAAAGTTGTACTTGGAAGCAGGATATCAGAGTTGAGGGTCCAATTCTTATACTTTATAGCTGTGTGAACCTAGGCAAGTCACTTCACCTCTCTGAACTTGCTTCCTGTTATGTAAAATGGGGCAATAACATTTACCTTCACAGGGACTATTGTGAGGATGAGAGTTGATACATACAAATCCCTTAACAAGGCTTGATGCAGGTTAAGTGTTCAGTAAACTGTAATTATCGTTTAAATTGTTACTGTTGTTCTTATTTTAAAGTACCTAGCTCAGTGACTGGTAGGTTGTTGGGTGTTCAAGAAAGGTGGTTATCACCATTAAATTAAAAAATTTGGATCAGGAAGCCTGGCATTTAGTGGGGACTGAATAAACGATGGTTAGTAATGTTGCTTTTTTGACCCAAGGGCGCCCAGTACGTTTGCAGCCTAAAAGTCTCTCCTTAGCAGAAGCAGCGGCACTTACTTCTTTTTGCTCAGCAACAGGCCCCTCTTATGAAAACCACGGCGGCCAATGAGCAGGAAGATGGGCGGGGTTATCTGGCAGCCAATAGCAGCCCGCAGCGGCACTCAGGCTAGGCCCAGGCTGGTTTCCAGGCTGGTTAGGGAAGCTAACCCGCCAGGCTGATTGCTGGGCGGGGGGTGTCTCCGAATTCTCCTGGCTCTGCTTATCAACCGGGCTCTGATTGGTAAGGACTGCGGCGGCCCGCCCCTCCCTCCGCCCGATACCGCCCCTGTGGGAGGGGGCGCGGACCACCCCATTCGCTTTCCATTTCTTTTTTTCCTCTTTCCTTTTCTTCTTTTAATGAACTTTTGGTTTTAGTTCATGTTTTTCCCTTCCAAATTATGTGACACACATTATTGCAGAAGATTGGAAAATACAGAAAAGTATAAAGAAACAAAAGAAATAACCCGAGCGCTTCCCTGGTGGCGCAGTGGTTGAGAGTCCGCCTGCCGATGCAGGGGACACGGGTTCGTGCCCCGGTCGGGGAAGGTCCCACATGCCGCGGAGCGGCTGGGCCCGTGGGCCATGGCCGGTGAGCCTTCGCGTCCGGAGCCTGTGCTCCGCAACGGGAGAGGCTACAACAGTGAGAGGCCCGCGTACCACAAACAAATAACCCGAAATGATATTCCTCCACCTCTCCTTTTTTTTTTTTTTTTGTGGAACATAACGCAGCAAAGAAGCAGAAGGAGACAGCTCTACGTGCTCTGTTGTAGGTGCTCTACGTGTTCAATAGGTGCTCTACGTGAAATGAAAAGGTGTGCTGGATTTTATTTTTTTATAAATATGCTTAAAAAATTTTTTTTCTATTTCTTTAATTAATTATTTTTTGGGGCTGTGTTGGGTCTTCGTTGCTGCACGCGGGCTTTCTCTAGTTGCGGCGGGCGAGCAGGGGCTACTCTTCATTGCGGTGCGCGGGCTTCTCACTGCGATGGCTTCTCTTGTTGTAGGAGCACGGGCTCTAGGGGCGCAGGCTTCAGTAGTTGCAGCACGCAGGCTCAGTAGTTGTGGCTTGTGGGCTCTAGAGCGCAGGCTCAGTAGTTGTGGCGCACGGGCTTATTTGCTCTGCAGCATGTGAGATCTTCCCGGACCAGGGAACTAACCCGTGTCCCCTGCACTGGCAGGCGGATTCTTAACCAGTGTGCCAGCAGGGAAGCCCAGGTGTGCTGGATTTAATGTTAGGTTAAAACAAAGAAACAAAAAACCAAGTTGCACAGTGATACATTTAGAATGATGTCATAGATATGTTCGTGATTACACAGAGGCAACAAAAGTCTGGAAGGATGTGCAGTTTGCAACAAACTGTTAGGGTCCAGTTACCTCTGAGATAAAGGGATAATAGAGAAATTATAAGACTTCATACACTACACTTGTTTAATAATTGTTTAAAAGCCAAGATGTATTACGTTTGTAACTTAAAAAAAAAAGATCCTTTTGAAGAGCGGGGGGTGGTGGGGGAAATCCCTTCGAAATTCTAATCCTACTACCAAGAGAGAATCAATGTTAACATGTTGGCTTTTATTTTTTGCGTATATTTATTTATTATATATATGTAATATATTACTATTATATATTTATTCTTTAACCTATGCTTATATTTACGGTATATAAATTATGTATGGTTGTGTAGCCTGCTTTTTCCACTTACTACATTTCGTGATAATTTTCAAAATATTAAATATTCCTTAATTTTTCAAAATTCATAATAATGTGATTTTACTGATAGGTCATGTTATTTTTAGTAATTTTTTAAAATAAATTTATTTATTTACTTACTTATCTTTGGCTGTTGGGTCTTTGTTGCTGCGCGCGGGCTTTCTTTAGTTGCGGCGAGCGGGGGCTACTTTTCGTTGCGGTGCACCGGCTTCTCATTGTGGTGGCTTCTCTTGTTGCAGAGCACTGGCTCTAGGCACGCGGGCTTCAGCAGTTGTGGTACGCGGGCTCAGTAGTTGTGGCTCACGGGCTCTAGAGTACAGGCTCAGTAGTTGTGGCGCACAGGCTTTGTTGCTCTGTGGCATGTGGGATCTTCCTGGACCAGGTCTCGAACCCGTGTCCCCTGCATTAGCAGGCGGATTCTCAACCACTGCACCACCAGGGAAGTCCTCTTTTTTTTTAATTGAGGTAAAATTGGTTTATAACATTATGTTTCATGCATACAACATTATAATTTGACTCCTGCGTATACCATAGCATGCTCACCACCAAAAGTGTAGTTTCCATCTGTCCCCATACAGTTGACCCCCTTTACCCATTTGTCCCTTCCCCCACCCTCCTTCCCCTCTGGTAACCACCAATCTGTTCTCTATGTGTTTGTTTTGTTTGTTCATTTATTTCTGTTTTTTAATATTCCACATAGAAGTGAAATAATATGGTATTTGTCTTTCTCCATCTGACTTATTTCACTTAGCATAATGCCCTCAATGTCCACCCATGTTGTTGCAAGTAACAAGATTTCTCCTTTTTTTTTTCTCCTTTTTTTATGGTATTCCATTGTATATTTATACAACATCTTTATCCATTCATCCATTGACGGGCACTGAGGTTGTTTCCATATCTTGGCTATTGTAAACAATGCTGCAATGAACATAAAGGTGCATATATCTTTTCAAATAAGTGTCCTTAAACATTTCTTTCTTTCTTTCTTTCTTTTTTTTTTTGACCACATTGTGGGGCTTGCGGGATCTGTTTCCTGACCAGGAGTTGAACCCGGGCCATGGCAGTGAAAGTGCGAAGCCCTAGCCACTGGACTGCCAAGGAATTCCCCTTAAACATAATTTTTAATGGTTGCAGAATGTTCATGTGTCATATAATTTGTTCATTAATACCTATTGCTGGACATTTTTCACTACTTTATATCAAAATGAGATAAAACTCTTACATACAAAATATTGCATTATATTCCTGATTAGTTCCCCAGGTTAAATTTCTAGAAGCAAATCCATGAGTCAAAGGCTATGAACAAATACATTTCTCTTGATGCTAATTGTAAAAACTTTTAGAAGTTTATTTCTGTGAATGTTATTGGGCTTCCTTAGGCCTTAGGCCGGGCTGCCATAACAAAATATCATAGACTGGGTAGCTGAAAAAACCGAAATTAATTTTGTCACAGTTCTGGAGCCTGGAAGTCCAAGATAAGGTGCCAGCATGTTCATGTACTGGGGAGAGCTCTCTTCCTGGCTTGCAAATGGCTGTCTTCTCTCTGTGTCCACAGATGGCAGAGAGTGAGCAAGCAAGCTCTCTGGTGTCTCTTCTTATAAAGGCACTAATCCCGTCATGAGGGTCCCACTCTCAGGACCTCATCTAAAATCACAGAATGGGAGAAAATTTTTGCGAATTATATATCTAGTATCCAGAGTATATAAGGAATTCTGGGGGCTTCCCTGGTGGCGCAGTGGTTAAGAATCCGCCTGCCAATGCAGGGGACACGGGTTTGAGCCTTGGTCCAGGAAGATCCCACATGCCACGGTTCAACTAAGCCCGTGTGCCACAACTACTGAGCCCGCGCTCTAGAGCCCGTGAGCCACAACTACTGAAGCCCGTGTGCCACAACTACTGAAGGCTGCGTGCCTAGAGCCTGTGCTCTGCAACAAGAGAAGCCACTGCAATGAGAAGCCCTCTCACCGCAACGAAGAGTAGCCCCCGCTCGCCGCAACTAGAGACAGCCCATGCACAGCAATGGAAGACCCAACACAGCCAATAAATAAATAAATAAGTAAAATCTATATAAAAAATAAATAAAATAAAGAATTCTGGAAACTGAACAAGAAGACAATCCAATTCAAAATAGGCAAAGGACTTGAATGGGTGTTTATTCAAAGAAGATATACAAACAGCCTATTGGCCAATATCATTAGTCATCAGGAAAATGCAAATCAAAACCACAATGAGCTACCACTTTTTTTTTTTTTGCTGTACGCGGGCCTCTCACTGTTGTAGCCTCTCCCGTTGCGGAGCACAGGCTCCTGACACGCAGGCTCAGCGGCCATGGCTCACAGGACCAGCCGCTCCGCGGCATGTGGGATCTTCCCAGACCAGGGCACGAACCTGTGTCCCCTGCATCGGCAGGCGGACTCTCAATCACTGCACCACCAGGGAAGCCCAATGAGCTACCACTTTACACACACTAGGATAGCTAGAGTCAAAAAGTCAGATATAACAAGTGGTAGTAGGGATGTGGACAAACTGGAACTCTGTACATTGCTGGTGGAGATGCAAAATACCACTGTGGATAAACAATTTGGCAGTTCCTCACTAAGTTAAACATAGAATTACCCTATGACCCAGCAATTTCACTCCTAGATATGTATCCAAAAGAATTGAAAACAGGTGTCCAAACAAATACTCATACAGGAATGTTTTTAGCAGCACTATTCACGGCAGCCAAAAGGTGGAAACAAGCCAAATGTCTATCAATTGATGAATGGATAGTCAAAAGTGTGGTATATCCATACAATGGAATATTATTCTGCCATTTAAAAAATGGAGTGAAGGGGCTTCCCTGTGGCGCAGTGGTTGAGAGTCCGCCTGCCGATGCAGGGGACACGGGTTCGTGCTCCGGTCCGGGAAGATCCCACATGCTGCAGAGCTGCTGGGCCTGTGAGCCATGGCCGCTGAGCCTGCGCATCCGGAGCCTGTGCTCCGCAATGGGAGAGGCCACAACAGTGAGAGGCCCGCGTACCGCAAAAAAATAAAAAAAAAATAAAAGAAATAAAAAATGGAGTGAAGTACTAAAACATGCTACATGGATGAACCTTGAAAACCTTATTCTAAGTGAAAGAAGCTAGACACAAAATGTCACACATTGTATGATTCTATTTGCATGTGACATTCAGAACAGGCAAGTCAAGTCTATGGAAACAGAAATCAGACTAGCGGTTGCCAGGGGCTGGGTGGAGGGGTAAATGGAGAGTGACAGCTTAATGGGTATGGAATTTCCTTTTGGCGTGATGAAAGTGTCTCAAACTAAATAGAGGCAATGTTTGCACAACACTGTGAATATACTAAATGCCACTGCATTTTACACTTTAACTGGATAATGATTCATTTTATGTTATGTGAATTTTACCTCAAGTTAATAAAAAGACTGATGAGCAAGGAGGTACCTGTGGCATCTGCTAATTGAGAGGTTGTGTCGGGTGGCACCAACATGTGAAGTGTTGGCGTACATCTCCTTGTACTTCTTTGTTCCTTTGCCTGCTCTGAAGCTTTTTGTTCCTTTCCAGTGTTTCCAATTCCTGCAAGTAGGATACAAGTGGTTTAGGAGTTTTCTGCTCTAATAAAGGACTGCACCTAAAAAGAAGAGGGAAAGGAGCAAAGGAGGGATAGAGGCTGGAAAGAAGGAAGGAGGAAGGAAGGACTAAGAAGTAGGAAACGGTGACTGATTCAGCTTACAAATGGCCAACTCAGCCCTGGGAAGATTCATAGAACTTACCACACTTCCTCCTCCTCCCGCATTGCTCCCTCCAGGCTCCAGATAGAAAGGCTGAAGTATTGTCAGCTCCCCAGGAACCAAGGGTCCTTCTCAATGCCAGGCTTCTTCGGATGCTGTCACTCAGTCTTTTTTTGTTTTTTTAATTTATTTTTGGCTACATTGGGTCTCCGTTGCTGCGCACGGGCTTTCTCTAGTTGCAGCGAACGGGGGCTACTCTTCCTTGCGGTGCACAGGCTTCTCACTGCAGTGGCTTCTCTTGTTGCAAAGCACAGGCTCTAGGCAAGCAGGCTTCAGTGGTTGTGGCATGCAGGCTCAGCAGTTGTGGCTCATGGGCTCCAGAGCTCAGGCTCAGTAGTTGTGGTGCACGGGCTTAGTTGCTGTGCGGCACGTGGGATCTTCCCGGACCAGGGATCGAACCCGTGTCCCCTGCATCGGCAGGCGGATTCTTAACCGCTGAGCCACTAGGGAAGTCCCCTAAATATAATTTTTAATGAATACGTTTCAGAAATCTGAAAATGGAATACATAGGATATGCAGCAATGCATATTCAAGAATAGTGGAACAACCCAGGGTCGTCCCCAATTGTCCAGGCAAGCCCCCCCACCCCTAACCTGTCCCACAGTGAGGAGGTAGTTAACAGGAAGCTGAACCGCTACACTGGAACTGCAACTCAAGACTGTGGGAGCAGGAGTTCTGAAGTAAATTTCTTGCTCAGCACAAACCTGGTTGTGTGACCTTGAGAAAGTTATTCACTATTCCCTGCTTCTGTTACTTTGGTTATAAAATTAAGCTAATGGTATGAACCTATTTACCAGAAATATCATGAGATTTAATGAGCGTAGTTGTTGCTCACGGGCTCAGTAGTTGTGGTGCATGGGCTTAGTTGCTCCGCGGCATGCGGGCTCTTCCCGGACCAGGGATTGAACCCATGTCCCCTGCATTGGCAGGCAGATTCTTAACCACTGTGCCACCAGGAAGTCCCAGTTTAAAAAAAAAAAAATTATTTAGGTTTTGCCGGGTCTTAGTTGCGGCATGCGGGATGTTCGCTGTGGCATGCGGACTCTTAGTTGCGGGATGCATATGGGATGTGTTCCCTGACCAAGGATTGAACCCAGGCTCTTGCACTGGGAGTGCAGAGTCTTACCCACTGGACCACCAGGAAGTCCCATAAAGCTCAGGTAGTCTTAAATTAGGCTGCTCCAAAAATTCATTTAACCTTTTTAAGAATTCAAACTCACGATTCCTCATTTTCACGTTAAAGTTCCAACTTTTTGCTTCAATCATCATTAGACTGATTTTTATTTAAAATATAGGACAAGAGCAGATGGTACACTGCTATTGAGGAATCAACTCAGGAACATCATTCCCAATAAGGAAATTATTGATTGTAAGTCATGAAAACACTGTCATCTTCAAACTTAAGAGGTTGTTTTGTTTTGTTTTTGGCCACGTCGCTTGCGGGATCTTAGTTCCCCCATCAGGGATGGAACCTGGGCCCATGGCAGTGAAAACAGGGAGTACTAACCACTAGACTGCCAGGGAATCGCCAAACTTAAGAGATTTTGTATGCCTTTCTTTGGTCACAAAAATGCGAAATGGAAGATACTACTTGTTCCTCAACCAATTTTTAAACTTTTCAAATTTTGTAGTGTTCTAAAATTTTAAAAAAGGTATATGACTTAATATAATCATTTCTTGCACTTCATCTTTGAGGTCATTTTGTTGCTGGCCACTAGAATCTCAGCACTCATACCTCAAGAGTACCATAAATAAGCTTTTCATCAGTAGCGTCATGGACAAGTTTTGGAAACAGCCATTGTTTCTGGTCTGCAAGGGCAGGGTCAATGACTTATCCAAGCTGTTATCACTCAGTGGCCCTAAAGGCTTTTGTGTAATAGGGTCTTACAACAAAAGACTCGTCACAATTCTGGGGCAAATGATCTACTGAACTGGAGAATTGAAAATGTCTTGCCAATGGCCCATAGGTCACTTGAAGTTTTGTTTTGTTTTTTGTCTGGACGAATTACACAAGTAGTTTGTATAATAATTTAGCTAAACAAGGCCTTAAAGTCTAATTTGAATCAAGAGCATACTCGGCAAAGCAAAATATAGCCTAAGAAATAATTCTGATTCTGTGCTGTTAACAGATTTGATTAGGAGTCAAAACACCTGGATGCCAAGGCAACACATGATTTCTAATTCCAGCCTTCTCAACCTGCGCAAGGATAATTAGAACAAGGATAACTAGTTCATATGAAGAGCTGTTTACTCCATTTTATAAATGCAAAATGGTGTGATTATTGATGGTGCCTTGAATTACACCTTTTTAAGCAATCACTCCTGTTTTCCAGGCTGCTCTTGACCTTACGCTTTGGATTGAGGTTTATTCCTTAAGAAGCTTTCTCTGAACACCTCTTGACTAGTGTCCGACAGGGAAAGGGGCCTTTCCATTCTCCATGTCACATTGGTCCCCCCATGTTGCACAGCACTTATCACACTGTGCTTTGTCTCCAAGTTCCCTACTGCTGGTACCCTGTCTGATTCATTTTAGTGGTTCAGTAGTGTATCCCCCTACCCCTCTTCAGATAGAAGGCATTAGACACAGTTCACTGATGACAATTTATTATAATTTGTTGGAAGCACACAGATAGATATTAATTAAACCAGAACTATGTCTGGTTTAAGAGAAGTGGGCAATAACAGGTAGCCATGCTATAGGGAACTGTGTGCACTTAATCATCATCACGTTTTAGTTTCTTGATTGACTGCTTGTGCCGCTCAATTTCTTTCTGCAGGTGCTCAATCTCCTTCATGTGATGAGAGATCTCATTTTCATGGTGTTTCTTCAAGGCTGCCAGCTGTTCTTTAGCACGAGCTCTACAAGGACATAGTGGCTCTTGGTTTAATCCCAATCCTTCACCCCAAAGAGACCTCTAAGCATAATCTGAAATACCTAAGGCAAAGAACAGGAGTCCCAATCCCATGGGAGTCTGGCTGGTCATCCTCGTCTACCCTCTCAAGCCCCATATTAAGAATACTCCACCTTAAGGTGTATCATTTTTAGGAGATGACCAAAATGATTCCATCTTCCTGGTGCTAGTGCCTGAAATTCCACCGCTAATGATGGATTCCTTTCAGATTCAGTAGAAAACTCCAGAGAGGTATGACTTAAGTCCCTAACTGGGGGACTTATTAGAGGAACAACCCAGAGAACAGAATCCCTTTTGGGAGGAAAAAGAGCAAAAGGTGGGGGTGGGATATACGAAGGGGCATAGTTAAAGGACAAATATATGTGTCCTATCCCAGTTAATCTAGGGCTTTCTTTACCTGAGAACTGCAAGACCCACTGTAAAGGCCAAAATGAAACGGGGGGGGGGGAAGAAGCGGTCTCTCGCAGTACTTGGCAGTCCAAGTTTAGGTCTCAAGAAGGGGTGATTCAAATGTTGGTTCGGCCACATATGGGCCCCTGTTTTCCATAACTGTACAATGCAGGAGGCCAGTTAGATGATCTCTAAGGGCTGCACCTTGTCTCTCTGGTATGGCAGGTGCTATGGTGGTAATTCTTAAGTGTGAGCAAGAGAGGGTGGAAGAGAAAAGATAGGTCAAGGAGAAGCAGAAGCTACGTTAGTTCCACGCTGCTCCTCACTGTGGATAGAAGTCACTGTAAGATAACTCGAGGTTGGTAAACAGGATAGGTAGGCCCAGTCCACACCATACTCCTAAAAGCTGGGCTGGGTGGAGCAGGCCAAGTCTCCGAGGAGTGGGGGACGGGGTTCCAGCCATGAGCAGCTGCTACATGCTCTACGACCCACTCGCTCAGGCCAGTTGGAGAGGTGGGCGGGGGGTGTCTAGAAATGGCTGAGAGGTTCTGAGGAGTCAGGGAATCCATCCACGCGGGGCTAGCAAAGCTGAGGCCTGGGGTGATGGGTGGGTGAGGGCCGAGGGAGTCAGGCTCAGGGGGTCTGCATGTATTGGAACCGTCGGGTCTAGACACTCTGGGAGGAATCTGGGGGGCGTTTGGCATGATGCGGGGTAAACTCCACGGGTGGGGATGGTGAAAGATTCAGGAACAGATGAGCGGTGGTTGGCGAGTTCTGAAGACCCGCAGGTGGAAACGGCTTGGGCGTGGAGGCCTTGGGATTCGGCAGCGCACGGGAAGCGCCCTACAGGTGGCGAGAGTCGGGTCCTCAAGTGTTGGGTGTAATGGGTTCAGGGGCCGGGAGTTCTACTGGGGGATGGGGCGCCCCAGGACGCCAGGGAGGGATGGGTGGGGCGACTGACAATTGAAGGACTGGAAGGCCGTGAGAGATATAGGGCTGGATTCAGGGTCCCGTGGGCCTCACCGGAAGTATCGCTCCTCTTCGGCCTGCTCTTTTTTTCCGAAGGCTCCACCGGCGTCCCGGATCGCGCCCGCACTGGAGCCGAGATTGTCTGCCTGCGGAAAGCGACGGGGGTATTGGTAAAGGTGAGGGCGGCAGAGGGGGGATCTGCGCTCAGGGCTGGGGCAACAGGCACCGCCGGCGGCGTACCGATTCCGAGCCGAAGCCCCGGCCCTGCATGGCCCAGACGCTCCACACGCCGAACCGCGTCCGCGCCGCCAATGCCGTGGCTGCCATTGCTGTCAGTGCAGCACCCCTCCAGTGACCGGAGGTGCAAGCTTCTTCGCAGGAGCTAACGGCGCTGCAGGCCAGGCCGCCAACGTTTCGCTGGAGAGGCGGGATGAACCTGAGAGTAGCGAATCACGAGAGGGAGAGGCGGGGTTCCTGTAGTTTGCAGCGAATCCTGGCCTAGAGGCGGGCCTATTCTTAGCCAACCCCTAGCAAGGGCTCCAGGGTCAAAGGACTGGAGAAAAATAATGGAGGAGATAGAAAAGCTGGAACAGAGGGGCAGAAGTCAAGAAATTGTAAACCTCCTACATCGCTGGTAGGAATGTAAAATTGTTCAGCCGCTGTGGAAAACAGCTTGGCAGTTGCTCAAAAGGTTAAATATAGAATTACCAAATTCCTTTCTAGGAAATTGTACCTCTCAAATAGAAAACTGGTACTCAACACATGTTCATAGCAGCACCAATTCACAGTAGCCAAAAGATGGAAACAACCCAAATGTCCATCAGCTGACGAATGAACAAACAAACTGTGTTATACACATGTGATGGAATACTATTAAGCCATAAAAAATAATGAAATAATGATGTATGCTATGCCTTGAATGAACCTGGAAAACATTATGTTAAGCGAATGAAGCCAGACACAAAAGGTCACATGTTGTATGACTGCATTTATATGAAATGTCCAGAGTAAGTAAGTCCATAAGGACAATACACAGATTGGTTGTTGCCAGGGGTTGGGAAATATGCGTACGAAATGTTGATTAGGTGCCGGTTATCCTTTTGGGGCCATGCAACTGTTCTGTAACTAGATAGAGGTGATGGTTGCACAACACTGTGAATGTACTAAAGGCCACTGAATTGTTCACTTTAAAATGGTTAATTGTATGTCACGTGTATTTAACCTCGGTTTAAAGAAGAGTTTACTTAGATTGGCGGTGTCTGGCTGGGCTTCGAGCCCTTTAAGAGTCACAAGGGGGAGAGGCGGACCTGTAAGAAGACGTGAGGTAGCGCTTGCGCAGAAGAGTCACATGGTGGCTGGGCCGGGGAAATGGCGGCTCCAGGAGAGAGCGGGGCTTCGGGTGGCGGCGGTAGCACGGAGGAGGCATTTATGACCTTCTACAGTGAGGTGAACACAGAGTGAGGGATGGCGGCAACGGGGCGACCCCGCTGGAGCTACGCTCCCAGCCGGCGAAGGCAGTGGTCCTTCTGGCGTGGATCGTTGGGCAGCTCCTCCTCTCTGGCCTTTGGGGCGGTGGGGGCTCCGGGAGTGTGTGTGCATTTCTTCCTAATATTGCGGCGCGGAGATCCCCTGGACGACAGAAAGGGGCGGGGGTCCGGCGTCTGCGGGGAGGCGGCGATCGTGGCCAACCAAGTGCTTGGGCGCGCGCAGAGTTCCCCAGGTCCGCGTAGTCGGGGGCTGGCAGCGGCTGGGAGGCTGGGCCTTCCTGGGGGCGACTTAACCGGGTTGGCCCCCGTTTTTATTCTCAACGGAAGAACGCTCTACTCTTAGTTATCTGTAGTGAGTTTTCCTGGTAGTTATTTCTGCCATTAGCGAACGCTAGGTACTGTGCATTTTGCCGTGTAGGCGTTATCTCCCGTTTACAGATGACAAACCTGAGGTTTAGGGAGGTGAAATAATTTGTGCTGGGTCTTAGAGCAGATGACAGCTCGGTATCATGTTGGGAGGGAGTGAGTTTGGTGTGAGCCTCGTTTACTATCACATCTCCAGCGCGTAGAACGTAGTAGTTGCTTAATAAATATTTGTTGAGTAAACGAATGAATGAATAAATGAAGAAAAGAATGGCTTTTGGAGTCAGAGGACCTCGGATTGGATTCGTGCAAGGCAGTTAACGTGACTGTGACAGAATTCTTTCAAGCCGTTGATTTTGCAATCCTCAATTTCCACGTTTGTAGAACGAAAGTTAATATTAAAACAAGAGTTTTAATGAGGGTTAAAGGGTTTAATGTATAAGAAAGTTTCATGAAATATAAAGCAGAAGCATCTTTGTAAGAGTTAAAATAAGGCTGAAAGTGGACCTCTTTAGGTTGGCATGGATTTGAGGAATGGAGTTGCTCCCCACCTGGCTGTGAGTTACTGAGAGTAAAGCACCATGTCACATTTCATCTTTTATCTCTGGTAGTTGTAACAGGGCTTGTTACATAGTGGTTTCTCCAAAATATTAAGTTTAAAAACAAATTAGTATGTCCATTTATAGTCTGTGCTTTCAGAATGTCTAATTCACTTGAAAGTGTTAATGCACTAGTACCAGTTTACTGGCTTCTCATGAGTACTCAGCAGTTATAGTGGAACTTGTTTTAATTACTCTTTCTTAGTTAAAAAAAAAAAGCAATCCTGTTTTGTTTAATTTAATGAGAGAAAGTGGCTAAAGGAGGACGCTTTAATCATCATTAACTAATATTTATTGAGCACCTGATATAGTCTAGTGTACTGTTTAGGTCCTGGAGAAATGGTAGTGAACAACAGAGAGAAAAGTCCTGTCTTCATAGAGCTTTCATTCTATTGAGAAGGATAATAATGAATAGATGTACAATATACTGTCAGGTAGTGATAAGTGCTATGAGGAAAAATGAGTGGGAAAAAGAGTGGGGGGAGGGGCGTGCTATTTTACAAAAGAGTGAAGAGGGAAGATGCTGAAATGGATTAGCTTTTTATGTTACTGAGATCCTTTCCAAATCCATTTTGGCCATAGAAATAAAGATGGTATATATAACATGCCAGAGATTCGTTCCAACTAAAATTTCAGTTCTGACAGTGGCACCAAGGATGTTTTCCTGGGACTACCTGGTGCTTGTTCTCTTTAGCATTGTGTTCAGGTCAGGGATTTTTCTAGCTATTAGAGTTAGAAAGGCGGAGTTATTTGCTCCCTCCCACACACTTTTTTAGTGCTGCTTTGGGTGTATATTTCAGTGTAATTGTATTTTTCCTTTCTTAAAAAGTTGTAAATTAATGTGAACATTGACAAGTACATCCTTCATCATTAGAGGGGAAGCTCTTTGAAGGCAGTGGCTGTGACATTTATTTTTGAATCTTCTTGCTGCCTTGCTCTGGCGTCAAACTGTTGAGCTTAAAATTCTGGTTTATAAATTGGGTGATTGGGAAAAAATCTGGCTTACAGGTTGGCTTGGTTACAAGTCAGTTGACCTCTCAGTTTTCTTATCTGCGAAATGGGGATAATAGTGGTACTTACCATATAGGATTGTTGAGAGGAATAAACACCTGTAAAGTTTTTACATTATATTAAAATTCAGTAAATGGTAGCTGTTGTAATTATTTCTCAAAGTGTTTAGCAAAATACCTTGAACGTGTAGACACGCAAATAAATGTTTACTGAACATGTCTGTGAGTAACTTGTTAAGATGACAATTCAGAGTTCATTACTGAGCTTTACTAATGAGGTTTTTATCCCCTTTATTTTAGGTGAAACAAATAGAGAAGAGAGATTCAGTTCTAACGTCCAAAAATCAGATTGAAAGATTGACTCGTCCTGGTTCCTCCTACTTCAATTTGAACCCATTTGAGGTGAGGTATCTGATGTTGCTGTGGCCCTTGATAGGGAGCTTTACTGCAGGCAGACTTACCTCGAAACACACACCTAATTTGTACTATGCATAGTTGGAGTTGAACTTCGGTGGTTTATTGTGAGCAGAGCTTGCTCTCATCTTTTAGTAACCCAAATATGTATGGATTTATTTTCAAATGTAAAGGAATAGCTAGCCTTGGTAAATTTAGGGTCTTTGATTTAATTTGTTAGTTAAAACTTTTCTGTTTCACCACAATAAAAAAAAACCTAACAACCCAAAAATGTTCACAAGATTATAGATAAGCAAATACAATTTTTAGCTTCCTTAGTTTTATAACTTTAAATATTTCCTGATTATAAAAGTAAATCATATTTCTAATAAAAATTAGAAATACAGTAAAAGCAAGAATAAAAATCATGTATAATCGTACCTAAGAAAACACCTGTTTATGCTCCAACTGTTTTTAGTTTTATTTAGAAACAAATAGGGTCATGCAGTTCATGCTGTTTTATTTTCTTTTATTTTTTAAAAATATAAATTATTTATTTAAATTTTTGACTGTGTTGGGTCTTCATTGCTGCGCGTGGGCTTTCTCTAGTTGCAGTGAGTTGGGGCTACTCTTTTTTTTGGGGGGGGGAGCTTCTCTTGTTGTGGTGCGCGGGCTCTAGATGTGCAGGCTTTAGTAGTTGTGGCTCACAGGCTCTAGAGCGCAGGCTCAGTAGTTGTGGCACACAGGCTTAGTTGCTCCGAGGCAGGTGGGATCTTCCCAGACCAGGGCTCGAACTCCTGTTCCCTGAATTGGCAGGCGGATTCTAAACCACTGCACCACCCAGGAAGCCCCATGCTATTTTATTTTATTTATTTATATTTTTGAATTTTATTTTATTTATTTATTTTTATACAGCAGGTTCTTATTAGTTATCTATTCCCATGCTATTTTAAATGCTGTATTGTTACATAAACTATTTTTATACACTTTTTAAAGTCTCAATTATTATTTCAACAATTCCTTTATTGTACAATAATTAAACTAGTTTCTAATTGTCACAATTAGAAACAACTTTGAAACGAATGTTGTTACATCTTATAAAAAACACTTATTGAGCACTTATAAAAAAAAACCCTTTTCTCCACTTCATTTTATTGTGGTAAAGTATGCATAACGTAAAATTAACCATTTGAACTATTTCTAGGCATACGGTTAAGTGGCATTAAGTACATTCACAGTGTTGTGCAATCATCATCCCTGTCCATTTCCAGAAGTTTTTCATCATTCCAAACTGAAACTTCAAACCCATAAAATAATAACTCTCCAGTCCTCCTACCCCCAGCCCCTGGTAAGCTCTATTCTGCTTTTTGTCTATGAATGCCTATTCCAGGTGCCTAATACAATGTTTGTTTATGTCTGGCTTATTTCACTTAGTATAGTATTTTCAAGATTCACCAATTGGGAGCTTCCCTGGTGGCACAGTGGTTGAGAGTCCACCTGCCGATGCAGGGGACATGGGTTCGTGCCCCGGACCGGGAAGATCTCATATGCCGCAGAGTGGCTGGGCCTGTGAGCCATGGCCGCTGAGCCTGCACGTCTGGAGCCTGTGCTCTGCAACGGGAGAGGCCACAACAGTGAGAGGCCCGCGTACCGCAAAAAAAAAAAAAAGATTCACCAATTGTTTCTGTTTTTTTGAAGAATATTTTTCATTTTAACACGATCTCAGATTTGCAGAAAGGTTGCAAGTAAGTTGTCAATATGACACCCCATCTCCCTGAAATACTTTAGTGTATTTTCCAACGAACAACATTCTCCTACTGAACCACAATATCACAATTAAAACCAGGAAATAAAGGGAAATAAATGTTGATGCATTTATTTTACTATGTGATCCTCAGACCCCATTCAAACTAGCTAATTGTTTCAATGATGTCCTTTATAGCAAAAGGATCCAGTGTGGAATCTCTGTTACATTTAGTTGTCATGTGTCATTAGTCTCCCTCAGTCTGGAACAGTTCCTCAGTCTTTCCTTGACTTTCATGACCTTGGCATTTCTGAAGATTACAGGCCAGTTATTTTGTAGCATCTTTCTCAACTTGAGTTTGTTTGATGTTTCTTCACATTAGATTCAGTTTATGCAATGTTGACAGAAATAGCATAGAAGTGGTACTGCATTTTTCTCTTTGTAACCTGTAAAGTGGTACGTGATTTTGATTTATCCTGTTATTAATGATATTACTTGATCACTTAAAGAGGTGCCTACTAGGTTTCTTCATGAAGTTAACTTTTTTCCCCTTTGTAATTGATAAGTATTTTATGAAGAGGTACTTTGAGAATGTGTGAATATACTGTCCTTATCAAAGTTTCAGTTTATTCATTTGTCCGTATAGACTTGGGGTTTCCTATTTTATTCAGTGGGTTATAATTTGATATTACTTATTTCGATGCTCAAATGTCCCAAATTTGACCAGTAGGTTACTTTTAAGCCTTTCCTGTCTTTTTGATATGTCTTCATCATTCTTTGATTACTAGGCACTCTTGTACTTTTCCTGACCCAGCCTGCAATTAACCATTTCTTTGAGGAGTTCTGATTCCTTTTAATGAAGAATGATATTTAGAAATCAAGATTTGGATGCTAGGTATACCCATTGCCATTGGGATGTCACTACTCCCAGACTCTATTGGTAGACAGAGCTAAGGAGTGTGTGTGTGTGTACATACACATACGCGTATTACATAAAAGTTCAATCCAACATCACAGGGTTTATTCTAGGGTTTTTTTTCTTTCCATGTTCATAGTTCCCTTCTCTGAGAAATCTGGCTCCCACTGTCTTTAATATATATATTTACTTAATTGATCCTCCTGTATGACTCTGATCTCGATCTCCCATTGCCATTCCTTCCCTCATGTGAATGACCTCCTCACCCTGCTTCACTCTGACACCAACACCAGGTTGCCTCACTGTGCAAAAACCTTTCTCCCCACACCTGAACTCTAAACTCCAATGCCAGGTCACCCTTTGGTGTGGGTATGTTTCTCACCTGGCTCTGCCTCCCTGTGCCTGCCCTCCACCCCCAAGAGCTCTCTTCGTCCCTCTTGGGCTCCAGCATCCTCCCCACCAAGCACGCATGCTTCCTTCCTACCCTGCTCTGGTTTTGACACCCTGTGTCAAGCTACCTTCCTCTGGGAACATCCTCCTCATCTTTATTGGGTTCTGACTCCACACTCCAGGTCCCCCCCTGCATGGAGGTCCTCTTCACTCTGCTCATGTTCAACTGTCTGTGCCAGTTGTACTTGGGCTCCTACCCCTCAAGTTGGGCTGCCCTGTTATATTGGATGCTCTCCTACGTGGGCACCCACCTCACCAGGCACAGGCTTCCACACCCCATGCTAGGCTTGGGCTTTGTGGAGGTGTCCTTGCTTGGGCTCCTGCACCCTGTGCCCTCCCATATTGACAGTCTCACTCTGCTTAGGTTCTAACACCCTATGGCAGGCCAGCTGTCCATGGAGGTGCCCTCCTCAACCCACTTTGGCACTTTTATGTCAAGTTACCCCTCTGTGGATGCTCTTCTCACCCTGTTGGGGCTCCAGCACCACATGACTAGCCGACACTCCTCGTGTGGTTACTGTCTTCTTTGTCCCAGATGGGCTCTGACACTCTGCTCTGAGCCATCTTGACTCCTCACCCAAAGTAGATGTCTACTTCGCCTGGCCCCACTTAACATATTTGAAAGCGAAGAGGAAGATGAAAAGCTTAAAGAGTATTTAGATATGATTTTGGGGAGGGCGTAGGGGGACATAATATGTTTGAAAGGTGATAAAGAAGTTGATGATATGTCCTTTCTGTTTAGTCATATATATATATTTTTTAATATTTATTTATTTGGTTGCACTGGGTCTGTAGTTGAGGCACGCGGGCTCCTTAGTTGTGGCATGCAAACTCTTAGTTGCAGCATGCATATGGGATCTAGTTCCCAGACCAGGGATCGAACCCTGGCCCCCTGCATTGGGAGCATGGAGTCTTATCCACTGCACCACCAGGGAAGTCCCTAGTCATATTTTTAAATTGAGATAGTATGTACTGTGAAAAGAGGACACATGATCATATAACTTACCCGTTTATTTAAGATAATTAGTGTTTCCTGTGGAGATCTGTTGATGAGGAGTAACAGATTGTTGGGACCAGTATGAATGCTAGGATTTTACTGTCCTACCAGTTAATGTGGTCTGGAACTTACTGCCCCATAGCTCCTGTCCTGATTATAGGAAGTGTGTTTATTTTTTAATTTTATTTATTTTTTTCACCTCATGGCATGTGGGGTCTTAGTTCCCTGACCAGGCATTGAACCTGGGCGGTTGGCAGTGAGAGCTCGGAGTCCTAACCACTGGACCACCAGGGAATTTCCCGGAAGTGTGTTTGAATGTGTAAAGAATATGGTAAGGTTGACAAACTTGGGGAGGTGCCACACTGTGTTTGAGTGAGCAAGACTCCATCCATGACTGTCCGTTAGAACTTTTGTCTTTTCTCTTTCATACAGATATGCTGGCCACTTTATAGGATGGGTGTCATTGTCTTTTTTTTAATTGAAGTATAGTTGGTATGCAATGTTGTGCTAGTTTCAGGTGTACAGCAAAGTGATTCAGTTATACTATATATACGTGTGTGTGTGTGGATTCTTTTTCAGATTCTTTTCCATTATAGGTTATTACAAGATACTGAATATAGTTCCTTGTGCCATATAGTAGGTGCTTGTTGTTTGTCTGTTTTATATATGGTAGTGTGTATCTGTTAATCCCAAACTCCTAATTTAGCCCCAAGTCCCCGCCAGTTGTCTTCTTACAAAGTTGGTTTTTGACCCTAAGTCAGGATTAGGTGTTCCTAGCAATTTAGGAAATCAGTAACTTCTGTTTTTTCATGCAACAACTACTGAGACATCTAAATGAATCAGACTTTTCTCCAGAGGTAAGCAGACTGGTTTTTTCCTACTAAGGAGAAGTGATGCAGTAATAGCTGTCCTCTTGGCTATAAATTGAAATGCGAGTAGTTGTCCTATATACCATCTTCCTGAGCAGCAAATAGAAAAGGGACTCTGATGGGTCTTATTACAGGAATCCTAATCCAGGGGGCATTTTGCCCCCCTTCCTGCCATCACTGCACTATTTGGATGCATTTCTAACCTTCAGCCATTTTCTAAACATCTTTCTTATGCATTCTACAATTGTTCTTAGGTTAAGGGCCCTCCCCTACTTCCTTCCATAAGCTTAGATGAACCTGTGCACCTGCTCAGCCCTGCCTTTATCGTGTTGCTTTTTTCTGTTTAACTTTATTTTTTATAAAGATTTTATTTATTTATTTATTTTTGCGGCAGGCGGGATGCGGCGCGAAGGCTTCTCTCTAGTTGTGGAGTGCAGGTTTTCTCTCTCTAGTGTGGCGCGCAGGCTCCAGGGCACGTGGGCTCTGTACTTTGCGGCACGCGGGCTCTAGTTGAGGTGCGCGAGCTCAGTAGTTGTGGCGCGTGGACTTAGTTGCCCTGCAGCATGTGGGATCTTATTTCCCTGACCTGGGATCGAACCTGTGTCCCCTGCATTGTAAGGTGGATCCTTTACCACTGGACCACCAGGGAGGTCCTTCTATTTAACTTTAAAGACCCAGAAGGCAGCACCACAGACTTCGTTTTCTGTTTATCTTGTTTAGCACGTTGGAAAGAAAGGTGTTTATCTCACAGGATTCTGGAACTTGCACATTATTAACAGGTCAGAGAGTTCAGATGTGACCCAAGACTGGATTCCTCTTTCAAGCAGAAGATCCTAAAGGAGACTCTGGCGGTTTATTTGAGTTCAGGAACTTATATAAATGCCACAGTCAAGCATTTTTGTTTCTGTGTGATGATTTATTAACTCTCTGAGGTCCAAGACTGTGGATTTTTCTTTGCAGTATCCCCAAAGCCTGAGACACAGTGAGAGTTCAGAAGAATCTTCCAAGAATCTGAACAGACCTGTGTGCTTCCTTAGAGCCATATTGGTTATATGGTATTTATCATTTTGGTAAGAATTATTTGTGACTTGTCTGTCCTTTCCCTTGTGGACCTTAAATTCTATGAGGACAGTAGTGAGCAGAGGATGTAGCAATCGCAGGTGCTCCATAAGTTTGTACTGAATGTATAAAACTGGCTTCAAAGGGGTTTGGGCTGCAGGTATAGGCCCATTGTCTTCACTGTGTTTCATGGCCACACATGGCACCTCCAACTCTTAACGATAGAAGAGGAGTCGGATTAGCTAGCTTTGAAGGCACTCAGTGAATATATGTTGCTAGTGATCAGTACACATATGATATGACCCTTGGAAAAATAACTTTTGTTGTGTGTGTGTTTGTGTATATTTATACATACCCTCTTCATTTTCGCCAAATCATCTGAAAGTAAGCTGCAGACATTGATGCTTCATGCCTAAGTACTTTAGCATGCATCTCCTCAAAACAAGAACACATTTCCACATAACCACAACGCCGTTACCACACCTAGGAAAAACCACATTACTGCAGTTCAGCAACGTCATCTGGCATAAAGTCCACACTCAAATGACTCCAATTGTCCTAAAAAAAATCTCAATTATAGCTATTTTATTTTTTAACCTGGGAACCAGTCAAGGTTTAGGAATTACATATGGCATGATTAGTTCTAGGCTATAGCTTTATTGAGGCTTTTTTGTGTGTGTGAAGGTGGGATGATTTCCATCCTTTCACATTCATTTTGAATGCCTTGTTGGGTTTGTTGGACTTCGGTTTTCTCTAGTACATTCCTTTTCCCCAGAACCAAGGAAAGGTAGGGTTCTCCTCTGAATATTTGTGTATGTACAGTTGCCTCCCTTTGTCTGTAAATCGTAATGTGGCTGCATTTTTTCTTTCGAGTGACTTTTCCCCGGTTCCTTTCTCCCTTGGGAAGGTATGATGGGGCGCGCTCACTCTTGAAAAGTCTTTGTTTTAAAGTTCTTCCTTTTCCCTCACCCCAGTTGTATGCCTGACATTTGAGAATGGGTATGCTCTTGTAGTAACCTTCAAAAGTCTATTGAATGCAGGGGTGATTCAGCTTCATTGCCTACCAATAACTGCGGCTGTAGGTGGGCTGTTTGAATGTGTTGAAAGCTTGCTATAAATCTTGACATTACTTGTTGTCAAGTTTTTCTAAGACTCTAAACATCTGACTAAGCTTGGCAGATTACTTTTCAGTTTTAATTTCTCTGGTATGTAGTTTTCTTTTTTTTTTTATAAATTTATTTTATTTTTGGCTGCGTTGGGTCTTTGTTGCTGCGCACGGGCTTTCTCTAGTTGTGGCAAGTGGGGGCTACTCTTTGTTGCAGTGCGCGGGTTTCTCATTGCGGTGGCTTCTCGTTGTGGAGCACAGGCTCTAGGGGCATGGGCTTCAGTAGTTGGGGCATGCAGCTCAGTAGTTCTGGCTTGCGGGTTTTAGAGCGCAGGCTCAGTAGTTGTGGCGCATGGGCTTAGTTGCTCCGCGGCATGTGGGATCTTCCCGGACCAGGGTTCGAACCCGTGTCCCCTGCACTGGCAGGCGTATTCTTAACCACTGCGCCACCAGGGAAGCCCCTGGTATGTATTTTTCAAGATTTCTTACTTTTTTTTTTTCCTCTTTGCCCCCTTTAATAACTGATCATCAGTTCTATTAACTTCAAGTGCACTTATTTCTGACCTCTGTCATCATTCCTTACCAGTGCATCTCAAACTGTAATATGATTGAGATCACCTGGGGATCTCGTTGAAATGTTGATTCTGATTCAGTCACACTGAAGTGGGGCCTGCTCTTCTGAATTTCTAACAGACCTTCTTTCCCTCTGCCCTTCAGCACCTTCTTCACACCTTGAATACTAAGTACATAAATGTTAGGTGCTATGTTGAATCCATGGACTACACTATGAAATCCTCTGGTTTAATTGTATGTCTTATAATAAAGCCTTCTTTGAAAAACTCTTATTATATGGTAATTTAAAAAAATGTTTCCCCTGCTTATTTATCTTTGCATTTCTAGTGTATAGCAGCATGTTCAGCAGGTAGTAGCTGCTATGTAAATGTTTGAATGAATGTGTGTTTTTGTGGTGAGGGAATCAGAATCCTTGATGACGAATGTCAACACCAGGGTACCCAGGGTTGGAGAAGAAAGATAAAACTTATCTTTAAAACAGTGTTGCTCAAAAAATACAGACTTTGCTGTCATTTGACCGTACCCAATTCTACTAAGTTCTACTGAGCTGGAATCAGACTTTCCTGGAGTGAACCCCTGGCATGGCTCTCAGATTTCCACTCTGGGTTGGGAACTATTGAGCCATGTAAATTATAACGTCGAGCCAAGTGGACATTGCTCGATTGAGATGAAAATCAGCTGTGGGGGGGGCTTTATTTGAAGATCTACAGTTCTCCCTCATTAAAAAAAAAAAAAATCAGGTAGCCAGCCTAATTATTTCCATGTTGAGTTGTTGTACTTTCTCCACATTTGCAAAGGTAAGTAGAGGGTGGGTGGGTGCTTTTCTTAATGAATGAAGGAGAAAGGCAACATTTTTCTCATGGTCTGTAAACATGTCCCTAGGTGTAGGGTAATTTATTATTTTTCTGATGCAGTGAAAGAAACCACTGAATTAATTTGAGAACCCTGAAACACTATAGCTATTATTCTGTTATTGGTTTACTCATTTATATTTCTTGAACATTTTTTAGAACTGTATGTCAGGTACTGTTATAGAATGCTGAGTACTGTTCTAGATGCTGATTATAAAATGTATAATTATTGGGCATCTCTTAAATCTATAAATTCTTTTAATCTCTTTTACAGTTTTGATTTTGTTGTTGTTTGTTTGTTTTGCGGTACGTGGGCCTCTCACTGTTGGGGCCTCTCCCGTTGCGGAGCACAGGCTCCGGACGCGCAGGCTCAGCGGCCATGGCTCACGGGCCCAGCTGCTCCGCGACATGTGGGATCCTCCTGGACCCGGGCACGAACCCATGTCCCCTGCATCGGCAGGCGGACTCTCAACCACTGCGCCACCAGGGAAACCCTACAGTTTTGATTTTGATTCTTCCAGGTTCTTCAGATAGATCCTGAAGTGACAGATGAAGAAATAAAAAAGAGGTTTCGGCAGGTATGATACTATATTCCTGTAATAGGTGGAATTTGAACCTTTTAAAAATGTATTGAGTGCATGATTCTCTTAGGACTTGAGGGTTATTATCAGGGCATTCTATTATGACTTTTGGGCCAAAATTTAATCTTTTTTTTTTTTTAAGGCTATGTAACTCTGAAAAAAATCTTACAGTGACATACAAATCTTAAATAATTTAATGACCACAGCTTACCTGTGAATAGGATGAATTTTACATCCAAATAGAATCTCTCCAGTTCCTTAATTAAGAGAGAGAAGTACAAGGTAGAGTAGTAGAGCTTACATGGAGTCATACTTATCAAATCCCCTGGCTTCTAGGAGATTCATAACAGTGTTTTATTTTTAAGTTCATTTAACAGTGTTAAATGATTTTATTTTTAAAGTTCTATTCCTCAATAACTTTATCTTTTGCAAACTTATGTGAATACTCAAGATACTTGGTTTAATATAGAGTGCTTTCAGAAAGTTCTCTGGGAAAGGAGATCCACAACCTCTGATTCTTGCCCATTCTAATATTTAATAACTCAAGCTGCAGAGTTTTATAGTAGCCTTTTAAAACACCCTTCCAGTTTTGACAGCTGAGTAACCCCCCAGCCTTTTCTTCTATGAGTTGAATAATCATACTCCCTGTAATGTCTTTGCAAATTGGATTTTCTGTATATTTCATGTCTTTTTTTTTAACTTTCCTCAACTTATATCTTTTATATACTTCATATTTTAATAGGGCCTGACCAGTGCTCAATATAATTCTCAGCTCCTGCATGACAGACTTGTTAATATCCAGTGTTATGCTTGCTTTTTCAATAGTCATTGCCTCCACATTGCTGACTCATGATCATCTTCTGATCTACTGTTAAGCCATGGTGTTTTTATCTTTGCCTACTCAGTCATTTCCCATTATATAACTTCATAGCTTTTTTGCTTCCTGACTTCTTCTCTGCACTTACATTCAGCTTTTTCCCCTTCTTCTAAAATTTCAAGTTTTCTAATGTAATGCATTAGAAGTCTTTCCCAATTCAATAAGCAGTCATTCAAATTCATAGTCAAAACTTTTAGACTATTTATGTAGCTATAGGAAGAACTCAATAAGAGTTCTTATTTAGTCATTAATAGAGCCTAATAGTTAAGAGTGTGGGTGCTGGAGCTGTATGACTCGAGTTTCTGTCTTGGCTGTACCTCTTACAAGCAGTGTGAGCTCTGGCAAGTTACTTTCAACCTTCCTGTGCCCTGTTACCTCATTTGTAAAATGCATGTAATGATGGTGGCTGCCCCTGGGGTTTTTATAAGGATTTGAAGGAGGCAACACACCTAAAGCACTTAGAGTAGGTCTTGGCCTATGGTATGTCCTCTTCATGTGCTAGCTGTTGCCATTGTGTGTTAGTATGCTAAGTTCTTTACTCATTATCTCATTTCATCCTTACAACAACCCAGTGAGATACAGGTATACAGTATTGTCCCACTTAGAGAGGAGGAAACTGAGGCGGAGATAGATCAAGTGAATTGCTCAAGGTCTCACAGCTAGCAGGTGATTGAAGTTGAAATTGGAGCCCAGGATTTTGGCTCCAGTAATGCTGGATTTAGCAGTAGATCCCTACTTGATGTCATCCCCGAGGACAGTCCCTCTGTTCAGACTGTTTCTGTCTGTCGGTGACAGTAGGTCAGTGGTTCTTAACCCTGGCTGGCGGTGACGGTAGGTCAGTGGTCCTTAGCCCTGGCTGTCGGTAATAGTAGGTCAGTGGTCCTTAACCCTGGCTGTTGGTGACAGTAGGTCAGTGGTCCTTAACCCTGGCTGTCTGAAAGGATCACCTATGGAGGTTTTTGCTTAACTTTTTGTTATAAGAAATTTTTGTTATATTTTCAAAAGAAAGAATAAAACAATGAAAGCCCATATATTCACCATCTATATGCAACAGTTCCCTTCGTTAACTATATATGTATTTTTGGCAGAACTGTAAATTACAGACACTATGATACTTCACCCCTAAGTACTTAAGCAGTTATCCCACCAAAGTAAAAAAAGGACATATTCTTGCAAAACTACTTGTCACACCTAACAAATTAACACTAATTCCTTACCATCATCTGATATCCAGTCTAGTAGAGGTTTGAAAAGTACAGATGCCAGAGACTGATTCAGAAGGTCTCAGGCTGGAAAGTAGACCTCTGTATTCCTAAAAATCTGCACAGGGTTGGAACGCAGCCAGAACTGAGAGCCACTGCTCGATATTAGAAGTTCTTTTAGGAAAGAGGTGATATCTCAGACCTGTTTAATCCTCTCTAGTGCTCCATGTAAGAAACATAAAAGGAACTTGGTACTTTTTGTTCTTTCCTTCCCCCTCCCAAATTATCACAACATCTTCATAATGCTAGGCTTACATTTGTTCTCAAATAAATGTTTTCCATCTGTGCAGTTACCTATTGGTACTTGAATTTTATTAAGGACTAACACTTCTGGGCATTTTATGATATTTATTAATTTTTTAAAAATGCTTCTGGCTGGCAGTTTTTGCCCTAATAAGAGCTTTTGGTTGTAAAGAGGCACAGTGCAGGCGAAGAGTTACTAAACGTCCCTCTTATTGACAAAGCTTATCTTCTCTTATTATAGTTATCCATATTGGTGCATCCTGACAAAAATCAAGATGATGCTGACAGAGCACAAAAGGCTTTTGAAGGTATTTGTATATTTACCTGCTTCTGAGTAACATATTGTCAGTGCTCGGGACTAACTGTTCCTAGTCCTGGATCAAGAAAAGAATGTTACAGTTTTGTCTTCTGGTCATGAAGAACCTGTGGTTTTCAGTAGAACGGTTGTCATTCAAAGCAGAATGTTGCTGTTTAGAAATAGACCTTAACTTTGGTTTGTTAAAACTTTTATGTGCCAACAAAGATTGTTACTGCATAGGATCATTTTTTTTCCTTTGAACATAAAAAATAATTGGAAGAATTTGATCACTGAGTTAAATCTAGATGTGGTGTATTTAACCTTGAGCATATATTTAATTTTTTTCCAAGGCTCTCAAGGAAAATCATTGCTGTAGTTGTATGTTTTTAAAGTAGTTTAACAACAGTAAATGATTTAACAAAGTAGGGAATGCTTTTAGACGGCACAAGTCCATTTACACTGCCTGAGTATAGTTCAGACTTTGAGAGGGTGTTTGCAGAAACAGTTAATTTCAATGTTTTGCATTAGCTGTGGACAAAGCTTACAAGTTGCTACTGGATCAGGAACAAAAGAAGAGGGCCCTGGATGTAATTCAGGCAGGAAAAGAATACGTGGAACACACCGTAAGTATTTATAGTGCTGCTGTGTTTACAGGAAGTATTAGTAAGCCTTGGGCGCCTTGCCTTGTAGGAGGGTAAATGTTAACATTAACATAGCAATGCCTGACTGGCCTGATGGGCCTGATTGCTCCTGTGGTCCCCACCACTTTGCTGTGGTGGTGAACAGTGCGTGCCTGAATCTGGCATTCACTCCTAGAGCTCAGGATAAGTGGCCAGGACGCTGCTCCTGCCTCTTTCCCCAGCAGCCCCTTGTTGTGGAAAGAGGGTTTTCCTTGCTCTCGCATCGCAGTGCCCCATTCTGAAAGTGGAACAGTGGAGCAGCCGTGGTGCTGCTTGACCCTGGACTTTTATGCTTGTCTCTGTGAAAGGGTTGAAACGAGGGCTTGAGAAAGGCTGGCAAGGGGATATGAGTAAATATTAAAAAAAAAAAATAGAACGAGATACATGTCTGTATTAATAATAGGGTTGGGAAGGACTCAATTGAAATAAATTCAGTTTTAGCTGTCTTTATTTTTTTCCATTACCTAAATCTCCCGAGTGGTGGGAAATGTTAAGATAGCTTCCTTGAGGTAAGAAAGGTCTTTGTTGTATGTTTTTACTTGCTAGGGCAAGAATCTTGAGGCTGTTCTTTAAGAGCAGTTTCAGTTGGGAGTGAATATGGATGTGACCTTTTCTTTGAAGAGCTTTGGAATCTGTAACAACTATATAACCAATAATAGTAACGAGGCCAATTTAGATGAGGGACATGAGTAAAAAGAAGAGACAGACTGCCATAACTGTGTCTTGCTGGTCATGTGTTGGAATTTGAGGGCCAAATTCCGGTAGCAACCAGAAAAGAACCTGACAATTTGTCCCTGAATTGTGATAGTTACCCTTCCTCTGTATTTTACCTGTAAAGGAGCCACCCTCAGGCTTTCTGACCACAGGGTGGCAGTAGGGCCTTTTTGAGCTTGGAAGGCACTTGGCTTTTTGCCGGACTGAATGGTAATTTAATGGAGTAATGCCATTCTTTTGTGAATGGATATATTTATTTTTTGGGGGAATCTCAATGGTTGCCAAAGTGATGAAAACATCAGATAATGTGTTGTGAAGATCGTTGGTTTAAGGAGGTTTCACTGAAAAGTATCCAGAATGCCGTTGCAGAAAGGCCAGAAAACAATCATACTGGATGCTGCAAATTCTGTAGCTTCTTTAAAACTTGACAAATGTACTTTTTTTTTTTTGCTATAAACACATAATCACAAGCCATGAAAGATAAATGCATAATCTGTTCAATGTATCAGAGGCTCTTTGGATCTGGCCTAGGATCTGATAAGTTGGGGACAACTCCCCAGCCGGTCCCCTTGTGTTGGATTTTAGATGAGGTTAGAGAAAGGACCCCTGGTTCCTAGTGTTCTTTGATTGTGTTGCTGTTTTGGAGGGGAGGGGAGTGGCTCATCTTTTTTCAATGCAAACTTTTTGTTATACCTGTAGAAAAATGCACATATTCTATGTGTGCAGCTTAATGGATATTCTCAAAGTATGAGCGCTCATTTTTTGATGGAAAAAAATTCTTTTTAGGTGAAAGAGCGAAAAAAGCAATTAAAGAAGGAAGGAAAGCCTACAAATGTGGAGGAGGATGATCCTGAGCTGGTAAGTTAAATATGGGAAAAACCACCTCATCTTGTGTGAATGGGTTCACTGATTGGTGGGTTAAAGAGAGGGAAGCTTAAGGAATGTTGCATACGTGCTAGAAACATTTTCACTTAAAATATTAAAATGTATATTCATTCTCCTTTTTGAAAAATCCACCTTTTTTTGGACATAGGGCTATGGCCTTTCCTTTGAGGGTTTGTCTGCTCATTGGAGTTCGCAGTAGACTTTATTTTATAAAACACACAGAGCATTATCCATAGTTTCTGCTTTTAATTTCTTTTGAAGAACATTGAAAACTTAGGTACCTGTGAAGCAAAGCAAGAGCAGAATCCTAGATTGTTTTTTCAGTCTTTTCCAGATGTCTCACCTGTACCTAATTCCACAGCGGTTATTTTTAGGGACCTGTGTTTGACTCTTTCTAAAGCATTCCACTTAGTTTTAAAAGAACCAACAAGCATTTATTTTTATAACCACACACATCAATTTCTGTGATGTTTAAATCACATAAGTACAGTAGTAATTGCAACTGGGATAGACAGCTTTGGGAGCAACCACAAATGACTCTTGGTAAACAGCTGTCTACAGCCATGGGTACCCATTGTGCTGCAGGTAATAATGTGCTTCCAGGGAAATGGCAAGCATCTGTTGTTTTTTTTTTTAATTTTTATTTGGTTGCGCCAGGTCTTAGTTGCGGCTTGCGGCCCCCTTAGTTGTGGCATGCAAACTCTTAGTTGTGGCATGCATGTGGGATCTCGTTCCCTGAACAGGGATTGAACCTGGGCCCCCTGCGTTGGGAGTGCAGATTCTAACCACTGCACCACCAGGGAAGTCCCTGAGCATCTGTTAATCCTGTGGGTTCTTCAGTGGAGATTGGTTAAGAGAGAGATTCTACTTATGTATTTGTGTCTGATTGCCTCACTGGCCTGAAAAATTTTAAGTCATCTTAATCTTGCCTCAAGTTAGGTCAGTAAATAACTTAATCCACATGCTTATTTTAAAAGATTTATAGAGGAGCAGCTGTCTTACTGCTGCTGGAAACTGCTCACTGGAAACTTCCTATCAACTTCTTACACCAGTGATTTTACTAACAGCAGCTGGTCCCCTCTTCTGTTTGGTGACACTGCTTGAGAACTGTTAGGCCATCTTTTCCACTAGCCACTTGTTTGGGGTTTACTCCATTCCAGTATTGTAGTTTTTTTTCTCCTCAGCCTTACTTTCCCTTCCCTTTAATTATCCTTTTTAGTCTTTTCTGAAGACCCTCTTATAAATATTCCTTGCTCCTCCTAAGTTGTTAAGAACCTTAACTTTTTTTAGTTGTCTTTTTTTCCTGCTTATAAAGGAACACATGCTAATGCTAGAAAATTTGGAAAAAGCAGAAAAATATAAAAAATTAAAATCACCAGAAACTGTTCATCCAGGAGCTTTTAAAAATATTGAAATATTCATTACAGATTCCTTCACCTCTTTGATGTTTGTCCTTATTAGGGGCTGGAGTTTGTCAGCATTGCTTTCATTGAGCAGTGCCTGGGAGGTAACAGTACTAAAGAGAAGTGACATTAATTTGGGGATTCCTTTACTTCCCCTTTTTTCATATGTCACTCTTGCTCCATTGTCTCTGATTTTCGGATATAAATCGTATGAAATCTGCATGATGGGTTATTTTTTATATTTCTTTGTATATTTAAAATATATTTGGGGGAAAAAGTTTTAAAGATAAGAGTTTCGTTTTCTATCTAATGCTGTGTTACCTGTTTCTGCCAACGTAAGAGTCAGAATATAAGCTCAGCTGCATACAACTGAGACCCCAAACGACAGTGGTTTGAACAAGTCAGTGACTTTTTTCTCTCCTGTGTAGTAAGTCTTTGGGAAGATGGCTGCTGGACTGCGTGTCACTCAAGGACTCAGTGTCCTCCTTTCTGTGGCTCTGCCAACAAGTGTGTTGCCTCCATTCTCACAGTCCGGGATGTGTCATCACCTCACCCATGTACAAACAGCAGGATAGAGGAATAGGGCGGGAGGGATAAGTGTGCTCCCTCTAAGGACACTCCAGAAAGTTGCTACATCACTTTTCCTTATAGCTCATTAGCTGACACAAGTTACATGGCCACGCCTAGCTACAGAGAAGCCTGAGAAATACAAGCTTTTGCGCTGGGTGGCCATGTGCTTTAAGATAAGGGAGTGTACAAGAAGGTAGAACACGTCATGGGGCGAGGATAGGGGACAACTAGTATCTCTGCCACAGTTGGGAGACTCCTGAGACTAGTCTGATAGCACCTGCATATCTCCAGTACCTCTCTTGGTGCCTAGCTCAGAGTAATTATAAAATATGCGTGAAAAGAAAGAATGTAAGTTATTTTTGGAAGTTCTTTGGAAGAAAGGGCCCTCCAAAATTTCAGTGGTTGTGATAAGTGGGTAAAATTTTTTTTTTCTCTTAATTGGTGCTTTTTACCAGAGCAAGGCTTCTCTGTATCATCTGAATGGTGAAAGTGGAAAGAGCTCATAGGAGGATGTGTTATTTATCTCCCAGGAGAGAGCCAGCATCCTGAAGTGGTTCTCTCTGGAGAGTCTTTTTTCCTTGCTGGTCTAATCTGCTTTTGTCCTGGGCTCCATCTAAAAATATTTGATTCAAATTGCTGGTAAAATATTTACTTTGTTTTCTTCTTAATTTTTTTGTAGTTCAAACAAGCAGTATACAAACAGACCATGAAACTCTTTGCTGAGCTGGAAATTAAAAGGAAAGAGAGAGAAGCCAAAGAGATGCATGAAAGGTATATATTAGTATATTCGTTTAAGCCATGTCTGAATACCTAGATTAACCAAGATGGTCTTCGGAGATTTTCCTGGTGAAGGAATTGTTACAATACATCGTTTAAGAGACTGTCTAAAATAGTTATCTGAAACAGCCAAACCTTTGAATCACTAGGGTAAGGAATTCTCTCTGACTTTTGGGAAATATTGAATAGGCCTGTCCTAAGGGAGTTTATAATCAAGAGTGCTGTGTGTTTTCTTCCTGATTTCCTGGAGTGAAGTAGGCAGTTATTCAGGCCAGAGCCTTTTGTGTGACTAGTGGCTGCAGCTCTGGTGAGTATGTAGTGTTGTACAGTGTAATCACTTACAATATATTTGTTGCCGGAAAGTATGATTTCCTTTGCTCATCAGAAATCTTGAGGTTAGTTTAGTTTATGTATTTTGTATTGCTGATTGGTGTTTAGCAATAACTAGGTTTTGCTAGTTGGGGTTGTGTGAAATGGCCTTGCTTTAGGGTAGGGTTTTGTCCAGAGAGCCTCTTGAACAAGAACCTCTGCTATTGTCATGGTCACTCTACTGAAGTAAGGTGGCCTGGGTTCTTCAGATGGCAGGGACTGGGCCTGGAACCTGCGATTATTGTTGGCTGGGCTTTGACGACCTTGTCTGTCTCTCTCTGGGACAGGGGTATCTGTATCTTGCCCCACAGTCTCATCTGCATGTTTTAGAATGACATTTGTGCAGTGCTTTGAGCCCTTTCCAGACAGCCGTCTTTGGAGAGCTCTAGGGAATTGGTTTACCTTATACGCTTGCTTTTGTGGGGAAATGCCTAACTTGTATGGTTAACACAGTCTCCAGGTATCATGTAAATCCTATGGCCTGGTTTTCCTCCTAGGAAGCGACAAAGGGAAGAAGAGATTGAAGCTCAAGAAAAAGCCAAACGAGAAAGGGAGTGGCAGAAAAATTTTGAGGTAAGTTTCCAAGGTGGCCAGGGAGTCTTATTCCAGAGTAAGAAGACTTCCCAGCATAGAAGCTTGATTCCTGGGCATTGCCAGGACTGACTGGGGTGGACAGTCGGGGAAATGGCTTATGTGGGGAAGAGCGGGGGCTTTGGGGACTGAGTCCTGGCTCAGCCACCTCTGCGCTCTGTAGCTTGGCAAGGGCATGATAGGCACAGCTGCAAGTGGGCTCAGGAACAGTGGTTGGCACCTCTAATTTAGGGGGTAAACGTGGAGTAGCGCCCTATTTAGAGGCCTGTTAGTAGAAACGGAGGTTCTTGTGACCCCGGTGTCCTGCCTGCAGAGAGACTTAAGGCTTGATTCCTCTTCGACATCCTGGTTATATCCTTCAGGGGCTCAACCAGTTTCCTGAATTGAGCACCATTTGGTCTTATCTTCTGTAAGATTTAGGACTCAGGGTAAGGATTGGCTAACCAACGATGATGGCTTTGTTTCTGTCCCACGGAGTGAATGCACAGAGAGAAAATGAGTAGGCCCCTCGGTGAGAGGGAGGGATCCCAGTGGCCCTCCCAGCACAGCTGGCCGGGCATTGTGCTGGCCTCACGCCTCCATCCAGGTTTTAAGGGGCAGAAGGAAGGGGCGGGGGAAAGAGCGGCTGTACTGCTGGCAAGCCAGATGGCTTTGAGAAAAGGATGCAACCTCTGAGCCCTGGTGTCTTCGTTTGTGAAACACCAGTGGCACGACACACCGCAGCTTTTTGTGAGGGTTAGGAATAGCGTGCAGTAAGTGTCTAGCCCAGAGGTTCCCAGCAAACGATGGCTTTGTTGTGATGAGTATTATCCGTCTCATCCTCCTTTCCAGCCTGTGGCTTATCCTGCCTTCTAGGGGTGGTATGACCCTTTCCTGGGCCCATGGAAGGGGCAGAAAAGCTCTTGCTCTGTTCTACTCTTGGATTATTCCAGAGGACTGGACTGGGCCGAGCTGGGCTACAAGGGGGACGGCAGAGCAGGCCTTTCCTTTCCCTAACTGGTTTCCTCACCTCAAACCTCTTCTGTGCTTAGGAAAGTCGAGATGGTCGTGTGGACAGCTGGCGAAACTTCCAAGCAAATACAAAAGGAAAGAAAGAGAAGAAGAACAGGACCTTCCTGAGACCACCCAAAGTAAAAATGGAGCAGCGTGAGTGACCGCCTGGGGTCACAGCCACAGAACCTTCCCTCACCTGTCTCCCCTCCTGCTTTGAAGGACTCATTCTTTCCTCCCATTTTCACCCCAACATAGAGTAGTATTTGCTTTTTAGTCCATTTTGTTTTCAATACAATTTAATATCGATCAGAGTAATTCTTTTGTACATTGAAATGAGGGGCTCGGTTTAAAAAGAAACCTACCCCTACCCCTAGACCAACCGGGATCTGGAAGGTGCCACCATTGGTGCTGCCTTCTCTTCCCGCAGCCTGTAACTTAATGTTTTGTACTTCACTGAATTGTGATGGTTAGAAACCTCGTGTATAGTTTGTGGAAATCATCCAATTAAACATATTGCTTAAAATGGTGTTGCCATGACTTCAGAGACAAGCCTGGGCCACCTTAGGAAGCCCCTTTCCTTCAGTTGCTTGCTTCTGGGTGTGGCGTCCTTCGAAGCCCCAGATCAGATGGGAAGGCATTGGACACACAGAGCAGTCACTCGATGTCCTGACGTCCCGTGGTGTTTGGCATGTGCTTTCCCGTCTGACTGGCCAATCCGTGTGGCATGAGGCTCCAAGCCACCCAAACCTGTTCACTTTCCAAAGAGCTAGCCATCCTCCCTCCAGTACCACTGTGTCCCAGCCTGTCTGCGTTTGTTAGTGGTAATATTCTGTATGTGTAATAAATTTTTATACCCGAACCACTGGTGTACTGTTGCTCAGGTAGTTTTCCACGGGTGAGTCTCTTGTCGGGCTTGGCCCATCCGCAAAATGCTTTGGAGTTGCATGGACCTGGCTTCTGACCCCTTACTTGCTGAACCTTAATTTCTTCATCTGCAAATGGGAATATAGATCACTGGCAGCTTTCAGGGAAGATTAGGTACAGCATATGTAAGGTAACTACCATAGTGCTCAGTGGGTGTTGCCAGGATTATTTCTGTGCAAAATGAAAATACTGATTATTTTGAGGATTAAATGAAATAACGTATGGAAGCATCCTGCTTACGGTATATACTCCAGTGTCGTGCTGGCTGTGAGAGACAGGACCAGCCCTTGGGAGGGACATAAGGTGAAAACTAGAAAGGTGACACCTAAAATGTGAAGACAGGAGAAGCTGGGTGACTTGAAGCCAGACTTTTGCATTGTTTTGTAGATGAGTAAAGATGTCCAGTAATCACAGAGGTACAATGTCTTGTATCAAGAGATCCTGCAACTTTGACTTGCTTCTCTATGGGAGGGGACAGAAGCTCGGGTGTCTTACTGTCCTTCCCAGTGCAGCTAAGCGAGTCCAAACTGAAGATGATTAGACCACAGGGGGTGGGTGGGAGGGGTTCTAGCTAAAACCTGACCGAGGCAGAGAGAGGGAACTGTTTAGTCACCCGCGGCGGAATGACACCTGTCGTGAGGGAATGCTGATCATCCTGGCCAGGGAGGTGCCGCCCACCTCACTCCAGGGTGTGTGTGTACACACCCACCCCTTTCTTAGAGCTCTGCAAGTTCGTGAGGGCCAGCCCCTGTCTTTGTCCTCCAGGAGGCTGTACCAGTGATCAGCTACTGGTATGCTTAGGCACTCAACAAATACGCTGGCTTTGGGATAAAGTGGTGAACAGCACGGGTCCCTGCTGCCGACCGCATCCTACTGGGGCGTGTGGATGGTGAACCGGTGCAAAGATCATGAGAGGCACGATGTGTCCACCGCTTCGAGGAGGGGGCCTTTGATCCTGTTCTTAGCGGCCAGGGAGTGTTTCCTAGAGGAGGTGACCTTTTCGAAGTCGGATGTTTTCAGCTGCAGGGAATAACTAGCGTAAACGATTTGGGCCTGTTTTCTCACATAAGTCTGGCGGCAGGCAGTTTCAGGTGTTGTTCATGACCTCAACGGTGACACCGAGGAACCAGGCTCTTACTCACCTTCTCCCTCCTCTCAGGAGGGCTTGTCATCTTCCAGGTGTAGAGTCTCAAAAGGTGGTGCCTGCACCACACCCCATATCAATTGCCAAGCGAACGAGTCATCCATGAAGCAAGACTTTCCCCCAAAGGTGTCGTTGGCCCCAAAATGCGTGACGTGGCCACCTCTAACTGTAAATTTGGGAAAACAGCAAAGGATAATGGGCAGGCCCTAGACCAGGACTTGCCCCTTGGGACTGGACACCAACTGTTTCCAGTAAAGTCTTGTTGGCAAGGAAGGAAGAAAGGGAGATTGCCCAGCATAGGTGAGGTAGGACTTGAGGGGAAGATGTTTCCATCAGAGGGAACAGTGTGTGCAAAGACCTGGAAGTAAGAGCATAGCACATTCTTGGAACTGAACGCCCTTTGTCACGCCTGGAGCAGAGAAGTGGGGTGAGGTGAGACCAGGGAGATGAGAAAGTCATAATAAGGAATTTGGGTTTCAGCCGTGACATCCCCTTTTCCCAGACGGCCTAACGCCTTCCTGTTTCCTTTCCGGCACACGATAGCCACAGACCCACTTGGAAAGTCAGCAGTGGTCCCAGCCCATTCCCATAACCCTGCTCAGAGCCATCTTTTCAGCGATGACCTGGCCCGCGAGAGAGGTGTGCGTTGGGCAATGTACATTGGGCATTGAACCAGCTGCGTTGCTCAAGATGACTCCAGGGTGCTCAAGATGACAACCAGCTGCGTTGCTCAAGATGACTCCACTGGTTCATCCCCTTCAAGGTTGAGGGGCTCCTTGGGCAGGGAAGGCTGTCTGGAGGAGCGCCAGGGCCCAGAAAGAGCGGAAGGCTGGATGAGACACTTCACTCCTCTTCCTGTGGTTTGCTGTGAATAATGGGGACGATCCCAGCACTCTCACACCTCCCAGAGGGCAGCTCATTGCTGCCTGTGGGCTACCGTGGGCTGAGCCAGATGGGTAGGGGTAGCAGCCGGGCATTTAGGCCTCAGCTTCCTCACGTGTCAAGTGGGAATTGTCCCTTTAAAACGAGGTATAACCACCAAAAGCATCAGTCCAGACATCCCACCCCCGTGGCTGGCCTCTCTGTGTCAGTCTGGGACCACCACAGCTGGGCCCCCCCTTCCAGCCCTTCTCACAGGCCCCAGTGGAGGTTGGAGTGCGAGTGTGTGTGTGTGTGTGTGTGTGTGGTGGCGGGGGCGTGGTTGAGTCTGGGCCTGCACTGGCTGGAATCTCAGGGAAGCAGGGTTCGCCCTCTCTTTCCTTCTCCCTTTCTGCAGCCCCGCATTCATCCTAGCACATCTGTTTCATCTGTCCCCTTGCTGGAGGTCATCCACACTCCTCATTATTTGATTTAGGAATAGTGGGAACGTCCGGCGGCCCTGAGGAAAGAGCTCAGAAGGGCCTGGGAGTCACCTTGCCAAGCGCCTGCTCTGCCCCTGACTGGCTTTGTAATCCTGGCCAGTCATTTTGCCTCTCTGGGCTTTAGCTTCCTCTTCTTTAGTGAAATGAGGGTAAAAATAGCTCCTCTGTCCCTGTTCCGTGAACTCAAGTAAGATTCTGTCTATTGTAGAAAGAACAAACCTTGCAAGTGGAGGTGACAGGCCTGTGTTTGGTGTCAGGCAGACTGGAGTCTTGAAACTTCTCTGAGCCTCAGCTTCCATCATCTCTTAAATCTGTTGCCCTGAGGGTTAAGATCAGGGAACCCTTTGCCCGGCACAGTGGGGTGCACAGTGGGTACTCCTCTCCGTCCCCTCCTCCGGCAGGGTGGTCCCTGCTCCAAGATTGGGTGGAAGAGCAGAAAATGGAGGACGCCTGGGAAACTTGTTAAAAAACATTCTCGGGACTTCCCTGGTGGTCCAGTGGGGAAGACTCCGCGATCCCAGCGCAGGGGACCTGGGTTTGATCCCTGGTCGCAGAACTAGATCCCACATGCGTGCCGCAACTAAGAAGCCCGCGTGCCACAATGAAGTTTCCGCCATGCCACAACTAAGACCCGGCACAACCAAAATAAAGAAATAAAATAAATAATAAATAAATATTTTAAAAAACCCACAAAAAACCATTCTCTGGTCTCCCTGAAGATTCTAATTCAGGATTCAGGCTGGAGGAGACAGACAGCTGGATCTTTAACGAGCTCCTGGGTTAACCCCACCAGCACTGGAACGTCAGGCAGGGACAGCCAGTCCACCGGGAGGTAGGGGGTGGGGAGAGCTTGGGTTCTGCTACAGATGCCAAAATCCTCACCCTACACCTGTGGCTCAGAGCAGTTAAGCATGGCTAGAAAGAGCTCTTAGGTAATGGGGCTCTCCTTGCCCAGTCCCTGGCTCCCTCCAAGCCTGCTCTGACGTCCTACCTTGGAATCACCTGGGTGCTTGTTAAAAATTCATTTCCTTGGCCCCATGACTAGCACTGCTGATTCAGAATCTCTCTTGAAGTAGAATCTGAGAACCTGCTTTTTTTTTTTTTTTTTTTTTTCGGTACACGGGCCTCTCACTGTTGTGGCCTCTCCCGTTGCGGAGCACAGGCTCCGGACGCGCAGGCTCAGCGGCCATGGCTCACGGGCCCAGCTGCTCTGCGGCATGTGGGATCTTCCCGGACCGGGGCACGAACCCGTGTCCCCTGCATCGGCAGGTGAGCTCAACCACTGCGCCACAAGGGAAGCCACTGCTTTTGTTTTAAACCTTCATTTTTAACAAGTTCTCCGACTGAGTCTGATGTGGAGAAAGGATTTGACTTCCAGTTCTGGGACACCAGGCAGGAACTTGGGTAAATAAAGTGATTTTCACTTACCGAGTTCCTATTATGTGCCCAGGTGTCATGCCAGGTCTAACAGAGGGAATATGTGTGGCTGTTACTGACCCAGGACGCTGAGGCTCTGAGCGGGCTACAGCTGAAGACCAGAGGCAGCAGTCAAAGCCCGGTCTCGTAGATTCTTAGAGTTGGTGTTTGAGAATGTCCACCTATGCCAGGGTCCAGTTTGCTTCTCTCTGTGGCCTGACACCTCTGCTTCCTGCTAAGCCCAATCTGACATTTCAGGGAGATGGAGGTGGAGATGAGGAGTAGCTCTCAGTGCAGAATGCGCAGTCGGAGTCCCCGCACAGTCCTAGGCTTTGACAGAACTCTGGTGCTTTGCCATGGTCAGACTAGGTACTCCTCAGAGCAAGGATCTATCTTCCCTCTCAGACTGGGGGTCAGGAGAGCCGGGATGCTGCATCTCCCCTCACACGGGGCTGGCTTCAGGAGGCAGAATTTTCTCTTTCCTAACAGACTGGGCATCCCTGAGGGCAGGCTGTCTCCTCCTTGGCTGGGGGCACTTGTGGGCAGGTTGTCACACCCATTGGACCGTGGCTTCCTGTGGGCAAGACTGGCTGTGCGTCCTCTCAGACAGGGGTATCTTCTGAAAGCAGCTTTGGGCGTTTTCTAGCACCGTGGGGCTCGCTGGATTGGGGCAGCTCCCACTGAAGCTCGGGCTCCTGAAACAGGGCTGAGCCCTCCCTAGGTCAGGGCCCATCTCCCCCTCAGACCAGGAACCCAGTTCCTCCCTTCTCTACCAGCCCAGGCCCGGCCCTTCCTCCCAGAGGGGCTCTGCATTAGATGGACCAGCCCAGTGTTGCTGGCTGAGCTGATGTGCAGAGAGAGAGAGCGAGAGAGAGCGCGTGTCCCGGCTGGGTGTGAGTATTCTTGGTGACCTTGGAGTTGGGGCCCCACCCAAGGAGCTGGCTTCCTGGCCTTGTGCTCACCCAGCAGAGCCTACAGGCAGGGCTTCCCTAATCCTTCATCCGCCGCTGCTAACCGGGGACTGCAGCCTCAAGTGAGTCACGCACCTGGGTCTGGGCCCGCCTTCTGCCTCCTTCCTGTTCCTTCCTCGCTTCCTGAGCTCCCTGAGAAGCCGGCAGGAAACATGCTCTCGGCGGCCCCAACCTCCCCCTCGGCCTCTTGTCGCCTCCTAGACCACTGTCCCTGCAGTTCCTCGGGTAAGAGGCTGGTGGCCTGGGGGACAGGGTCAGGTTTGGCTACTTTGTCTGGCTGCTCTGCATAATCCTTGAGGCGGGTCAGGCTCTGGAGGGGTCCGCCCAGCTGGGTTATGTCAGACTTCCCCCTGCCGTCAGCACCCCTCATGGACACACAACCCCCTTTATCACTCACAGACACAGCACACATCCTTTCACCCCTCATAGATATTTAACACACACAATCACCAACAGACGTGGCATTCCCTCACACACTTCACAGAAAACACACCCTCATCACCCGCAGACACCGTTCATGGCCCCTCACAAATACACGTCATACAACAGACCCTTGACATCTACTGACCCCACCCACTACACGCAATACACACAGTCACAATTGACACAATAGTCCCTTGTAGGATGTATGTTGTAACTCACAGGATGAAATACACATCCTTATAGACATACAACATGTACGATAGCACTGACGCACAGAACACATGAACCCTTGCAGGACACAAGAAGCCCAGACTTGAAAGACCCTCCACTCACTCACGGCAAACAAACCTCTCCACACACACACGCACACGCACACACACCCATGTGGTCACACATACATATCATAGAAACTCCTCACACCCTGAAACAGGTCCCCAAGATCCTTGGGTGGTACTGCTCAGCTGGGGCAGGGGCTGGGGCCCAGTCAGCAGCATTATCCCCACTTCTCACCTCCCCCGCGTTGGACCCTGTTTGTGTACTGGGGGGCAGCCAGGAGCAGAGCTGGGGGTCTGGGTCACATCATGGAGCATGATGCAAGGGGCCGCCTTTCCCAGCTGTCTGAGTGCAGCTTCCTGATGGCCCTGGGACTCCACACAAGCTGATGATAAAAAAAAAAACTGGCTAGCATTTATCACATGCCTACTGTGAGTCAGACACACCGCTCACTGATTTTGCAAGTATTATTCTTATTTAATTATGTGATACCTTTATGAAGTAGATAGATACCATTATCCTCATTTTGCAGCTATGTTTCGATATAGGCTCAGAGAGGTTAAGAAACTTCCCCGATACGCCACAGCTAGGAGGCAGCAGTGGGATTTAGACATAAGTAAGTCTGACCTCAGACTCCACTTCTTTTTTCTTTTAAAATTAATTAATTATTGCTGTGTTGGATCGTTGTTGCTGCGCGCGGATTTTCTCTAGTTACGGCCAGTGGGGGCTACTCTTTGTTGGGGTGTGTGGGCTTCTCATTGCGGGGCTTCTCTTGTTGCAGCACACGGGCTCTAGGCGCACGGACTTCGGTAGTTGTGGCACATGGGCTCAGTAGTTGTGGCTCACAGGCTCTAGAGCGCAGGCTCAGTAGTTGTGGTGCACGGGCTTAGTTGCTCTGCAGTTCCCGGACCAGGGCTTGAATCCATGTCCCCTGCACGGGCAAGCGGATTCTTTTTTTTTTTCTCCATTTGTTTATTTTTGTTTTTATTTCCTTTACTCTAGGAGGTAGATCAAAAAAGATCTTGCTGTGATTTATGTCAAAGAGTGTTCTTCCTATGTTTTCCTCTAAGAGTTTTATAGTGTCCGGTCTTACATTTAGGTCTCTAATCCATTTTGAGTTTATTTTTGTGTATGGTGTTAGGGAGTGTTCTAATTTCATTCTTTTACATGTAGCTGTCCAGTTTTCCCAGCACCACTTATTGAAGAGACTGTCTTTTCTCCATTGTATATCCTTGTGTCCTTTGTCATTGATTAGTTGACCATAGGTGTGTGGTTTATCTCTGGGCTTTCTATCTTGTTCCATTGATCTATGTTTCTGTTTTTGTGCCAGTACCATATTGTCTTGATTACTGTAGCTTTGTACTATAGTCTGAAGTCAGGGAGTCTGATTCCTCCAGCTCCTTTCTTTTCCCTCAATATCGCTTTGGCTATTCGGGGTCTTTTATGTCTCCATACAAATTTTAAGATTTTTTTGTTCTAGTTCTGTAAAATATGCAATTGGTAATTTGATAGGGATTGCACTGAATCTGTATATTGCTTTGGGTAGTATAGTCATTTTCACAATGTTGATTCTTCCAATCCAAGATGTCTCTCCATCTGTTTGTATCATCTTTAATTTCTTTCATCAGCGTCTTGTAGTTTTCTGCATACAGGTCTTTTGTCTCCCTAGGTAGGTTTATTCCTAGGTATTTTATTCTTTTTTTTTTTTTTTTTTTTTTGCTGTGTGTTTGTCGTATATGGCCTTTATTATGTTGAAGTAGGTTCCCCCTATGCCCACTTTCTGGAGAGTTTTTATCATAAATCAGTGTTGAATTTTGTCAAAAGCTTTTTCTGCATCTAGTGAGATGATCATATGGTTTTTATTCTTCAATTTGTTAATATGGTGTATCACATTGATTGATTTGCATATATTGAAGAATCCTTGCATCCCTGGGATAAATCCCATTTGATCATGGTGTATGATCCTTTTAATGTGTTGTTGGATTCTGTTTGCTAGTATTTTGTTGAGGATTTTTGCATCTATATTCATCAGTGAGATTGGTCTGCAATTTTCTTCTTTTGTAGTATCTTTGACTGGTTTTCCTTCCTTGTCTCTTGTAACATTCTTTATTTTAAAGTCTATTATATCTGATATGAGTATTGCTACTCCAGCTTTCTTTTGATTTCCATTTGCATGGAATATCTTTTTCCATCCCCTCACTTTCAGTCTGTAAGTGTCCCTAGGTCTGTAGTGGGTCTCTTGTAGACATACCCATACATATATATGGGTCCTGTTTTTGTATCCATTCAGCAAGCCCATGTCTTTTGGTTGAAGCATTTAATCCATTCACGTTTAAGGTATTATTGATATGTATGTTCCTATTATCATTTTCTTAATTGTTTTGGGTTTGTTTTTGTAGGTCCTTTTCTTCTCTCGTGTTTCCCACTTAGAGAAGTTCCTTTAGCATTTGTTGTAGAGCTGGTTTGGTGGTGCTGAATTCTCTTAGCTTTTGCTTATCTGTAAAGTTTTTGATTTCTCCATTGAATCTGAATGAGATCCTTGTCGGGTAGAGTAATCTTGGTTGTAGGTTCTTTCCTTTCATCACTTTAAATATATTATGCCACTCCCTTTTGGCTTGTAGCGATTCTGCTGAGAAATCAGCTGTTAACCTTATGGGAGTTCCCTTGTATGTTAGTTGTCATTTTTCCCTTGCTGTTTTCAATAATTTTTTTGTCTTTAATTTTTGTCAATTTGATTACTATGTGTCTCGGCGTGTTTGTCTTTGAGTTTATCCTGCCTGGGACTCTCTGCGCTTCCTGGACTTGGGTGGCTATTTCCTTTCCCATGTTAGGGAAGTTTTCGACTATAATCTCTTCCAATATTTTCTCGGGTCCTTTCTCTCTCTCTTCTCCTTCTGGGACCCCTATAATGCGAATATTGTTGTGTTTAATGTTGTCCCAAAAGTCTCTTAGGCTGTCTTCATTTCTTTTCATTCTTTTTTCTTTATTCTGTTCCGCGGCATTGAATTCCACCATTCTGTCTTCCAGGTCCCTTATCCGTTCTTCTGCCTCAGTTATTCTGCTATTGATTCCTTCTAGTGTATTTTTCATTTCAGTTATTGTATTGTTCATCTCTGTTTGTTTGTTCTTTAATTCTTCTAGGTGTTTTTTCTTTAATTCTTCTAGGTCTTTGTTAAACGTTTCTTGCATCTTCTTGATCTTTGCCTGCATTATTTTTCCGAGGTCCTGTATCATCTTCACTATCATTATTCTGAATTTTTTTCTGGAAGGTTGCCTATCTCCACTTCATTTAGTTGTTTTTCTGGGGTTTTATCTTGTTCCTTCATCTGGTACATAGCCCTCTGTCTTTTCATCTTGTCTATCTGTGAATGTGGTTTTTGTTCCACAAGCTGCAGGATTGTAGTTCTTCTTGCTTCTGCTGTCTGCCCTCTGGGGCAGGCAGATTCTTAACCGTTGCACCACCAGGGAAGTCCCTCCACTTCTTTATTATTTATTAAAAATAAAAAAAAATTTTTTTAGAGAGGTAACAAATGAGCAAGTCAAAAGTTCAGTAGATATAAAAGGACACACAGTGAAAAGACTCCCTCTGATCCTTGTTCTCAAAACACCCAATTTTGCTGTCTGGAGGAAACCCCCCGAGTTACCCCTTGGAGACCTCTCTTTTTTTTTGCTGCCCTTGTGGCTTGTGGGATGTTTTTCCCCCGACCAGGGATTGTACGCATGTTCCTGGGGCCCCAGCCATGAAAGTGTGGAGTCCTAACCACTGGACTGCCAGGGAATTCCTGACCTCTCTTTTTTTTTTTTTTTTTTTTTTGCGGTACGCGGGCCTCTCACTGCTGCGGCCTCTCCCGTTGCGAGGCACAGGCTCCAGACACGCAGGTTCAGAGGCCATGGCTCACGGACACAGCCGCTCCACAGCATGTGGGATCCTCCCGGACCGGGGCATGAACCCGTGTCCCCTGCATCGGCAGGTGGACTCTCAACCACTGCGCCACCAGGAAAGCCCTGACCTCTCTTTTAACAACAGTCACAGGGCAGTCTAACAGTAAGAGTTCCAAGTGCAGTGCCCAGACTCTGGGGGCTTCCCATGTCCTCCCCCTCCTCTATCTGCCCGGGTGAGGAGTGGGGCTGGAAGATCTAAGGCTCCTTCCAACCTAAGACCTAAGTCCACTCCTGCCCTAAATCCTCAGGGAGACCCTTGCCCTTGATTCTGCTGGACCTGGATCTTCTCCCCCTTATCTCACCCCTGGGGGCCCCGCCACACCCCTGAGTCTTCCTTTCAGGATCCAGTGCAGGATGAGGTGACCCCTCTTACAAGCTGGTGGAGGGGAGCAGTTCTCACTGCTGTCAAAGGTGTGCCCAGGCTGAAGAGGGGGAGCAGGTGGGACTCAGCCCTGACCAGAGGAGGGAGAGGATGAGGGAGAAGAAGGGGGGAGAGGAGGGAGGAGAATGAGGACTATCTGCCTGGCACTGTCCTTTACAGACGTAATGCCATGATGAGGTCCTGCTTTACAAATGAAGAATCTGAGGCTCAGGGGGCCCAGTGGTTAAGAGGCAGAGTTTGAGGGAGGATGAGTAAATGAGAAAGAGAGAGAGAGAGTCAGAGAGAGAAACTGAGGTTATAATGAGGAGGAGTAAGAGGATTCAGGGCTGCCAAGCATCAGGGCTGGCCATCCCCGAGAGGGCTCTCATAGTGAACCTGCTGCCCAAGTGACTTATGTGTTCTGAGGCCTCTGGTTTTGTAGTAATCCCCCTCCTCCAGTGATTCTTTCACTCTTCTGTTCATTTGCACTATTTGTCTATCTTTGTGCTTTTCTTCTGTCCGTGCATGCATGGCTGACTTGCAGAATCTTAGTTCCCTGAGCAGGGATTGAACCTGGGCCCTCCGCAGTGAAAGTGCAGACTCCTAACCACCGGATCGCCAGGGAATTCCCCATCCTATCTTAATTACTTCAATTTTACAGTGAATCTTGATATACAATGTGGCATTTTCTTGACTTATTCTCCAAATTATCTAGGCAAATCTCAGACTTAGGTTATATATATAAATACATATTACAAATTCCTGTGCACCTACTGCTGAGTTAACTAGAATATTACAGATATAATAGGAATCTCCTGTGTATCCTCACTAAATCTGCTCCCTCCCTCTCTCCCCAGAGGTGATCATAACCTGAATTTGTCTTTATATGTTGATGCATATGTAGTGTGTCCACTAATAATAATAATGTTTAAAGTCTTAGGAAATAGTATCATGCTGTATGCATCCTGCTGCAACTTGCTTTTCTAGTTAAGCATTATGTTTATTGTCCAGGTTATTACATGTAGCTCTGTTCATTTTTACATATGTATAGGATTACATTGAGAAACATACAAATATTAATATTTCCAGTATGTAACTAGGAATAATGTGCATTTTCAACTTTATTATGAAATTAATTTCCAAAATGGTGGTGCCATTTGTAGTTTCTTTTTATCAGTGTAATGAGGGTTTCTTTTTTTTTTTTTTTACGGTACGCTGGCCTCTCACTGTTGTGATCTCTCCCGTTGCGGAGCACAGGCTCCGGACTCGCAGGCTCAGTGGCCATGGCTCACGGGCCCAGCCGCTCCGCGGCATGTGGGATCTTCCCGGACCGGGGCACGAAACCGTGTTCCCTGCATCAGCAGGCGGACTCTCAACCACTGCGCCACCAGGGAAGCCCAGGGTTTCTATTTTGTTTTTTACATCCTTCCCAATACTTGGAATTGGCAGACTTTCATTTTTTCCAATCTGGTGGTTGGTTGTTTTAATTTGAACTCCTGATTTTTTGAAATGTTAACCATATTTTTATGGTTTCTTAGCCTTCAGGCTTTTTCTTCTGTAAATTGCCTACTTCTTCTTTTACCCATTTTTCTATTGGGCTTGTCTTGTTTTTGATTTTTAGAAATTTATATTATGTTATGCCTGAAAATTCTTTGATATATATGATACAAATATCTTCTCCTGGTCTGTGACTTGTCTCTTTACTATTTTTATAGTATCTTTTGATATACACAGTTTTAAACTTTATATGGTCATATTTATCAAAGTTTTCTTTGTTATTTATAATTTCTATGTCTTAATTTAAGAAAATTTCCCAGACCCTTAGCTCATATTGTCCCCTATTTTCTCCCCAAGCTTTTTATATTTTGCTTTTCATAGTTAGGTCTTTATGCCAGTTGGAATTTAATTCTGGATATAGTGCGAGGTAGGAATCTAATTTTATTATTTTTTTCCCCTAATGGATAGCCAATGGTTTGCACCAATATCTACTCTTCTTTAATTGATCTGTAATGGCAGCTCTGTCATATGTATCAAGGTTCCATATGTGTGATCTCTCTTTCTGGGATCTCTATTCTATTCCTTTGGTCTATCTGCTTGTCCCTTTGTTAATACTCAATACTACCCTGTCTTACTACTATAATTTTATAATAAGACTCGATACATCATAGGGGAAATTCTATCATGTGTCCTTATTGTTTGCATGTTCTCATACTTCAGAAATTTCTTGGCTCTGTGCTTTTTCATTTGGAGTTTTAGGATCAGCTTGTAAAGTTCCTTGCAGAACTCTATTGGGATTTTTTTTTTTTTTGAGTGCTTTACATATGCTATTTTTTCCCTAGCTTTATTGAAGTATAATTGACAAATGCAATTGTAAGATATTTAAGGTGTACATCATAGTAAACCCTAACCCTAACCCTAACATTGTAAAAGGATTCCCACCATCTAGTTAATTAACATCTATCGGGATTTTGATTGAACTGGCACTGAATTTATTGATTAAATAGGGAAGAACTTCCATCTTTATGATACTGACAGTCCCATGCATGAATATTTTACACCTATCCATTCATCTAGTTCTTAGTTGTTTTTCAATAATTTTATAATTTCCTCCATCAATACCTTACACGTATCTTTGGCCAAGACAGTTTTCTTGGTATCATAAATTGTGTCTTGAAAATGACATTTTCTGTTTATTGCTTGTTTATAGGAACATGATTGATTTCATTTGTTTGTTTGTTTGGCTGTGCCGTGCAGCTTGTGGGATTGAACCCGGGCTATGGCAGTGAAAACACCAAGTCCTAACCACTGGACCGCTAGGGAATTCCTGGAACATGATTGATTTTTATTATTGATTTTATATCCAGAAATCTTGCTGAAGTCTTTTGTTGATTCTAATAATTTGTCCATGGAATTGCTTTAATTTTCTGTAAATCATATTGCATGTGAAAATGACAGTTTTGCTTTTCCTTTCCAATCTTCATAACTTTTTAAAAAATCAATTAATTTTTTTGGCTGTGTCGGGTCTTAGTTGCGGCAAGCGGCTCATGGTGGCACAAGGAATATTTTCGTTGGGGCGCTTGGGCTCTTCGTTGTGGTGCTTGGGCTTCTCTCTAGTTGTGGCACGTGGGCTCCAGGGCACGTGGGCTCTGTAGTTTGCTGCACATGGGCTCTCTAGTTGAGGCGTGAGAGCTCAGTAGTTGTGGCACGCGGGCTTAGTTGCCCTGCGGCATGTGGGATCTTAGTTCCCCGAGCAGGGATTGAACCAGTGTCCCCTGCATTGGAAGGTGGATTCTTTACCACTGGACCACCAGGGAAGTCCCAAGGCCACTCTTTAAATAAGCAATCCCTTATTTTCCTGATGATAAGATTCCCAAAATATATTTTTTTGGCTGCATGTCTTGTGGGATTTTAGTTCCCCCACCAGGGACTGAATCCGGGTCCTCGGCAGTGAGAACTTGGAGTCCTAACCACTGGCCTGCAGGGAATTCCGTCAAAAGGTTTTTTTAGGCCTACTTGAATATATAAACTCTTTAGAATGTAGATGATATAATCCTGAGTTTCTCAACCTCAGCACTATTAACATGTTGAACCAAAGAAATGTTTTTGTTGTAGGGACTGTTCTGTACATTGTAGGTTGGTTGGCAGCCTTGCTGGTCTCTACCCACTAGATGTCAGCAGCACCCCAGTCCCCTCCTCCCCTGCCACTTGTGACAACCACAAATGTGTCCAGACATTGACAAATGTCCTTGGAGGGCAAAATAGCCCCTGGTGAGAACGACTGCTAGAGTCAAATGCCTGCTTATAATATTTAATTCATCTTTTTAAAAAATTATTTTATTTTATTTTTTAAATTGAAGTATAGTTGATTTACAATGATGGGTTAGTTTCAGGTGTGCGGCAAAGTGATTCAGTTTAATTTATTCTTTTGGTTACTGACATAATCACTTTGGACAATAATTTACTATTTTATAATTTTGAGAGTGCTTCTTTACACTCTCAAGTTTCATGAGACTAATTTATTCACACTCAGTTTGTACATCATTGACGTCAGCATCTTTATTGTTATTCTTTTCTTTCATTTAACAGAATTGTCCAGGTTACAATGTTTTTACTTCCATTTATGTTGTATGAGATACAGCACCTAACATCCTAATGAGATGCTATCATAAGAAAAGCCCATCCCAAGACACAATTATTCATTATGTAGCAGTGAGACAATTTTCTTTTTCACTGTTGTTCTCACCTCTAAAATCTAAACAAGTGTTGAATTACTTTAAAGAACAAACAACAAAAAACCCCTTTTCTTATAAAAAATTACAAATACACACAAGAGTGCACTTAATGGTATAATGGATCCCCACGTACCATCAGCCAACTTCAACAAGTATCAACCCATTTTTGTCAGCTGAGGTACATCCCATTTTATTTTGAAGCAAATCCCCAATACATAATTTCATCGGTAAATATTTCATATGTTTCTCTAAAGGATAAGAATTCTTTTTAACATAGCTGTGAAGTCATTCACCTAACCATCAACATTAATTCCTTAATATAATTGAATATCTGATGTGTTCAAACTTCTGATTGTCTCATAAGTTTCTCTCTCTTTGCCTCTCTCTCTCTCTCTCACTCTCTGTCTAGATTGTTTGAATCAGAATCCCAAAAAGGCTCACACACAGCAATTTGGCTGCTATGCCTCTTAATTCTCATAATCTATAGGTTCTTCCATCATCTTTTTTCTCCCTTATAATTTATTTGTTGAAGAAACCAGGTTGCTTGTTCTGTGCGTTCACTGCTGTCTGAATTTGCTGAGGGTACCCTATGATCTGTTCCTCTTCTCTATTTCCTGTAAACTGGTGGTTGAACTTGCTGATTCTGTTTCTTTTTCCTTGGCAAGACTATTTCATAGGTAGTGTTGTGAATTGAGCATGCACAAACACAACTTTATTAGAAAAGTTTCCAAACACACAAGAAGAGAGGGAAGAGTATAATAAATCCCTGTGCGCCTGTATTAGTTTCCTACAGCTGCTGTAACAAATGACGACAAGCTTGGCAGCTTAAAACAACACACATTTATTCTCTTACAATTCTGGAGGCCAGAACTCCAAAATCAGTTTCTTTTTTTTTTCTTTTTGGCGTTCTCTCCAGAGGCTCTAGAGCGGAGGCCATTCCTTGTCTCTTCCAGCTTCTGGTAGCTGCTGGTGTTCCTGGCTAGTGGCCATATCACTCTGCCTCTGTGGCCACATTGCCTTCTTTCCTGTCTGTATCAAGTTTTCCTCTCTTACTCAGGTGCTGGTGATTGCATTAAGGCTCAGTTGGATAATCTGGGATAATCTCCTCATTTCAAGAGCAGTAATTCAATTGTACATGCAAGATCTTTGCCACATAAGGTAACATGTACAGGTTCCAGAGATTAGGACCTGATATTTCTGAGGACCGTTATTCAGCCTACAAAATACCCATTCTCTAGATTCAATAGTTTGCCTCTCTCTCTCTTTTTCTTTCCTTCGTTCCTTTCAGCCTTCCCTTCCCTCCCCTCCCCTCCTCTCTCTCTCTCCCCTTATTTTACTGTAATATTTTAAACCATTTCCCTGTAATTTCATCCCTAAATATTTCCGTATATATGAACATTTTCTTATATAACCACACCACCATTATGCTCTAATAAAATTTTTTAAATCCCTTAGAACCATCTAAAATCCTGCCCATATGAAATTCTCCCTGATTTTCTCAAATGTGTCTGTCCTGGATATCTTCTGTTTTCCCCTCCAGATCCACTCTCTACCCATCTCCACACAACTCTGTGCCCCCAGAGGCTGATGTGTATGGACAACATTATCCATCTCCTTTGCTTCTGGTTGGGCTCAGCCAATGGGAGGCACTGGTAAGAAACCAGAGGGTGGAAGAAGAGAGAGATTTGGGTATTTATGTCCTGGTTCCCCCTCTGCCTGGTCATTGACGGCCAGCTACAACTGCCTATGCAAGGTCACAACTCTTGTCAGGCAGCCTTTTCCAAATAGCTACCCTCTTTGTGTTCCAGCAACTGCCCCCTCTCCTCAGCCCTTCAGATGAAAAGGGCACCCCACTCTTGGCAGCCTCGGACGACTACACTATTCCTTTTGGTTCTCTAGACCTGCCCGCGTCTCTTTAAGTAATCCCTTCCTCCTCAGATTGCCCACGTTGAGTGTGCCATCTCTTTCCAGGACCCTAACTGATACGTGTATCTTTTTACAGTTGACTTGACTGATCTGGGTTCCAAACAAGACCCACAGGTTGCATTTGATTTTTTTTTTTTTTTTTTTTCTGCGCTGCACGGCATGCAGGATCTTAGTTCCCTGACCAGGGATGGAACCCGTGTCCCCTGCAGTGGAAGAATGGTCTTAACCACTGGACCGCCAGGGAAGTCCCTGCATTTGATTTTTATATCTCTTAAGTCTCTTTTAATCTAGGGATTCCTAGATTAAAAGCCCCCTCGCCATTCCTCCCCCCGCCGTGGTTGTCGAAGGAACCGGGTCAGTTCTCCTGTAGATTGTCCTGGTCTCACATTCTGGATTTGGCAGATTGCTTCTCTGAAATGCCCTTTAATTTGTTCCTCTGGTGCCTGTATTTCCTACAAACTGAAGTTTGGATCTAAAGGCTTTATTAGATTCAGATTTGGATATATTTTAAAGTAGAACTGACAGAATTGGTAACGGAATGACGTGGGTGTGAGAGAGAGGAGTCAACCTCAGTTTCCTCATCTGTAAAATGCGGATAATAACCTCTGCCTGCCTGCCCTGATTATTGATAATCTCAAAGAGTGCTGAACTGCGATTGCTCCGTGCACATACATGAGGGACTATTGAAAACCAGGCGTGAGCCTGGAGTTGAGCCAGATGTCCTTCAGTCTGTGGTCAAGGTTGATCCTGGAGGTCCCTCTGTGCCTCTGGAACGTGGTGGCTGGGGGATGGCTGAGAAGGTGAAGCCAGTTTGGGAGAAGAGGATCTGGGTTGGGGAGCAGAGCTAGGGCCTCAGCTCTGGTGGATAGTTTGTGTGAAGGTTGAACGTAATGAACAGACCACCACGTTCTCTCCTGTCTCAGGTGCTCAAGGCTCAAAATGCCTCCAAGGGAGATGAGAAGCGATGACCAAACTGGGCCTTTTCAAAGTCCCTCCCAGGAGGCTTGGGCCACATCTTAGGATCTGAGGAGAGTGTGTGAATGAGCACGAGGAAGGAGGTGACGCTGGGCAGTTGTGAGTGAGGGGATGACAGATGTGACACCTGAGCTTGTGAGTGTGCAGGTGAGTAGGGAGATGTAATTATGACTGGGTATCTCTGCATGATGGTGTGTACTGAGTGTACGTGAGCGTGCAAGGGTTGTGTACTTAGGTGGTTTGAGTGTGTCCACCTGTGTGTGATGGGGTGCAGCTGGGGGAGGGGGCAGATTTTGGCTCTAGTTCTTCACATGTTAAAGGTGGTTTGTCCTTTGAGGTCCATTTTTGGCTTTGATCAGGAGCAGCAGTGGGGTGCCAAAGAGCAGGAGGGGGCCAGTCCAGACACCCAGGGCAGAGCTGAGGCCGGACCCTGCACGGGGCGTCAGGAGCCCGTACTACCACCTCTGCTTTGCACCTGCCCGGCTGTGGGACCCCGGTCCTGTCTAGACCTGTTTCCCGCCCTGTGTGGGAGGCTTTTGGGTTGGCTCTCAGCTGAGGGGCTTGCTTCCTTAGACAGTGTCCTCTGCAGTGCCCGGTGCCTGCGAGGCTCAATAAACGTTTATTGGTTAAATGAATGCGTGGATAAATAGACTGGAAACTGAGGCAGGGAGCTTGGGCCCATCTCTCACCTCTGTTCACACAAAAAGCCTCCACCACCGGAATTTCACACACACACACGCACACTCACACACACGCACGCACACTCACACACACACAGGCTCACTGACAGACTCACCTGCGCTCACCTGCTCAGTTGCCCACACCTACTCACCCTCACCTATTCCCTCCAACTCACTCGCTGCCAAACTCCTGCCCCGGGTCTTGAGAGCCCTCCTCCCCGGCAATCCCAGCCCCGCAGGGCTCTGTCCCCATCGGTTCCTTGGCCTTGGTGCTCCTTGGTCGCCAGGGGAGCCCAGCCGGGCCATGGCACTGACCACAGCAGCTGTCCCGAGTTCCTCCCTTCTCCTCATCCTCTTTATATTCCAGCTGCCTCTCTCTTTCCTCCTTCTCTCCCTTTCTTTTGTCTTTTCTCTCATGCTCATGCACGCACACACACACACACACACACACACACACACACACACACACACAGGCGCTCTTACTGTCTCATCTTTTTCTCTGTAACTCCCTTGGTTTTTGTCCTCAAATCTCATTCCTCTCATGCTCTCTCTCTGTGTTTACGTTTGTCTCTCTGTGTGTGCCTGTCTCCTCCATCTCTCCTTTCCCTTGACTCTCTCTCTTATTCTGTTTTCTCGCTCACGTCTCCTCTCCCCTCTCCCTCATACTTGTGCTGTCTCGAATGCACGCTCTCACCCCTCTTGCTCTCTCCCTGTCTGCTTCTTCTCTGCCTCCTCCCCAGCTCCCGGCTCGGTGGCCGCTGCCCACACCCCACCCTGCCCCTTTCTCTGCGAGAAACCTCCGAGCAGCGACCAGGGCCTGGGTGACCCAACTCTGAGGTTTCTGTGGAGGGGCCCTGGGGTCATGACGTTTCCTCCTGTGGGTGACTTGACAGGGATGTGCTCTGTTTCCTCACTTCTGCGATTCTAGACAGCACAGAGGCCGGGGCTGCAGACAGATACTCAGACCTGACAGAGGCGGCCGCTGCCCCGGGACAGGTAAGAGGTGTCCCAGGCCTGGCCGGGCCAGGAGGAGGTGTGTTACAATGTCCTCAGGAGACCAAGGTCATGGCCCCTGGACTGTGTCTAAGCAAACAAGTGCTTCTGTTTTGGGGTTTATTTTTAATTTTTAAAATTAATTAATTAATTCATTTTTGGCTGCGTTGGGTCTTCCTTACTGCGCAAGGCTTTCTCTAGTTGCGGTGAGCGGGGGCTACTCTTTGTTGCAGCCCACAGGCTCCTCACTGCGGTGGCTTCTCTTGTTGTGGAGCTTGGACTCTAGGCGCGTGGGTTTCAGTAGTTGTGGCACGCGGGCTCAGTAGCTGTGGCTCGCAGGCTCTAGAGCGCAGGCTCAGTAGTTGTGGCGCTCGGGCTTAGTTGCTCTGCGGCAACTGGGATCTTCCCGGACCAGGGCTTGAACCCTTGTCCCCTGCATTGACAGGCAGATTCTTAGCCACTGCACCACCAGGGAAGTCCCAGTGTTTCTGCTTTTAAGGGAATGTTTTGGCATCTCCTTCAGGCCCAGAGGCTCTTGCTTAAAAGGAATTCCTCGTGACCAAACTTTCCCAGGGAATTTACTTCCCTCTTTGGTTCTCTAAGGCCAAGGCAGTGCTGAAGTGACCTCAGAGACCTCGCTTGGAAGTGGTGAAGGTGATGAGAGGGGGCTACCTAGATCTCAGGGGCTGGTAGCCATCTGCTTTACTAGCTGTGTGGCCTTGACCATGTCACATCCCCGCTCTGTGCCTCCGTTTCCCAAATTGTCAAATAAGGATAACGCTGTCTCCCCAGCCTGAAGATCAGGAGAGGTGAAGGGTCTGGTACGGCGCTGCGTGCTTAGGAATTCACTAGTTGCTGGGTTTTTCCAGGGGGATGATGAAGAGGATAACCAGGTTGCTGGTACAAAGTGCCTGGCTCACAGCCTGCTTCCCCGGCAGGTCCAGGCGGTGGGGACAGAGCACAGGCTGGTAGCCCCTGTCCTCCCCCGGCAGGTCCAGGCGGTGGGGACAGAGCACAGGCTGGTAGCCCCTGTCCTCCCCCGGCAGGTCCAGGCGGTGGGGACAGAGCACAGGCTGGTAGCCCCTGTCCTCCCCCGGCAGGTCCAGGCGGTGGGGACAGAGCACAGGCTGGTAGCCCCTGTCCTCCCCCGGCAGGTCCAGGCGGTGGGGACAGAGCACAGGCTGGTAGCCCCTGTCCTCCGCCGGCAGGTCCAGGCGGTGGGGACAGAGCACAGGCTGGTAGCCCCTGTCCTCCCCCGGCAGGTCCAGATGCGGGTGCGGCGAATGGAGGCTGCCCAGATACTTGCTCATCTGTAGAGAATGAGGGGACCAGCGGAGTCTCTCCCCAAGCATTCAGGAAGCTCTGATTTAGCTCTTGACTGAATACACAGCTGTGTTCCAGGTGCTTAGAGTGCGCGTGCGTGTGTGTGTGTGAATGAGATGGTGGTGGGGGAGACTATCTGGGGGGGAGACCACCACTCGGCAGCCCCTCCCCCCTTCTTAATTCTACAGGAGGGGACCTTCAGGGTCTAAGTTTGGAGCTGAGCTCAGCTGGCTGATGGGAGAAGCATGTCAAAAATTTCTGCAGATCTCTTCAGTTTATAAAGTCCGTTTCAATTCCCCAAATGCCTCACTCTTGACCAAACCCTTTACCACACCCAACCATCTTCCTTGTCGCAATAGTGTTTGAGGTTTGGTTGGGGAGGGGTGTGTGCAGATGAAGATCCCAAGGCTTAGAACTGGGGAGAGACTCACTCTAGGTGGTGGGTGAGATCAGAGCCCAGATCCTCTGATCGTAATTCCTGATCGTAATTCATGTTTCTCGTCAGCCACCCTTGGTTGCTGCTTCCGAAGGAGGAGATATGTGGCTGCTTTGGTACATTGCTGATTTGTTTGCTCATTCATTCATTCATTCAACAAACATTTTCTGAGGGGGAGGGAGAAGCTCACAGTTTTTGATCAATAACCTCGTGCATCAGTTGCTTCATTTTGCACTTATAACTTACCTTATGAGGAAGGTTCTATTATCACCATTTTGCAAATGAAGAAAGAGAGGCTTCAAGGGCTGAAGATCAGCTAGGAAAGAGCAGAGCCAGGTGCAGATCTGAGTCTGTGTGACCGCAGGGCCTGTGTCCTGCAACCTACATTTTCCCTTGGGCCAGCCCCTGAAGATGTCAGAATGATTCCTGGTATAACAGAGGTGTGCCCTTGCTGGGGAAACCCAGAGGAAGAAGTACCCCCTTGGGTGCTTCCTCTTCCCTGCCCTGGCTGACTTCCAGGAGGCAAGAAGTGGGGGAGGGTGACTCACAGACAGATACTACCTGGGTATCTTGGACCCAGAAGGAGAGACTCAGGCCAGGCTCAGGGTCCCCCAACTCCACAGGGATGTCCTAGATCAGATGAGCAGAGACTGAGTCTCATCAATATAATATATAAACCTGGGATCAGGTGGGCCCCAAGTGAGAAAGAAAGTTGGGAAACTCTGATGCCCAGGCCATCCCCCATCTCTGGGGCCCTAGACCCTGTCCCTGACCTCTTCCCGGACAATGAGCTCCATTCATCCACCAATAAATGTACCTAGCGTGGTGCTAGCCTCCTTGTACTGGAAACCATGTAGAGCCTAGTGCAGAATTCCCCGGAGGTCAGGAAACTTGCTCCCTTTATTTGCCCCTCAAATCCTTCTGTTTCCTGGACAAATGGTAGTGAAACCACTCCATGAGGGGAATTTTTAGAGGATATGACCAGAAGCACAGAGGCATGGCCAAGCCAGGGCACAAATGTCAAGCATCAGGGGAGGCCAGAATAGGAGGTAACTCACTTATTGAGCATGTTAGACGTTTACCTGCTTTCAACCTCAAAGCTATACTGTGAGGTCAATGTTCATATCATTTCTGTTTTATTGATGTGAAAACTAGGACTCACAGAAGGGAAATGATTAAACTATGGTGTTTTAAACCTTTATTTTATTTATTTATTTATTTATTTATACTTTTTGGCCGCCGTATGGCATGCAGGATCCTAGTTCCCCGAGGATTGAACCCGTGCCCCCTGCAGTGGAGGCACGGAGTCCCAACCACTGGACCGTCAGGGAAGTCCCTGAACTATGGTGTGTTATTGGTCCCAGGGAATCTAAGGGCTGGGAGTGGCTGAAGCTGGTGTGAGAGGTTTGGAAGTGAAGGATGAGGGACAATGTGACTCTGTGTGTATGTGTGTGTGTGTGTGTGCGCGTGTGCGTGTGTGTGTGTGTGTGTGTGTGTGTGTGTGTGTGTGTGTGTAATGCCTGAGGACCTGTACCCAGGGAGTTCCCAGCCCAGAACGGAAAGAGAAATCAACAGCCATTATAATGCAGTGTGATTTGTTACGGGAACCAAAGGTGGCGCCTCTAACCCTTTCTGGGGCAGAGAAGTAAGACTAACAGTAGCTAGCATTCACTGAGCTCTTATTATAGATCAGGCATTTTCCATTTAATCCTTACAAAAATGCTACGATGTGGTGTTAGGATTCTTTTTTTTAAACAGATGAATGAACAGAGGCTTATGGAGGTGAAATTGTCTTGGGCGAGAATCGGCTGATAGCATTTTGCCAACTGTCTCTAGCTGCCATAAAAAGATGTGACTGGTTCCCAGAAGTTTTCAGGGTTAATGATATATCTGGAAGCTTGATATAGGTGGCTTCAAGCTGGGGTAAACTTGGGATGAGCTAGATGTGAACGATTGCAATGACAGTGGTGCTATTTTGGAAACGTTTGATCTGATCTAATCAGCTGATTGTCTGGATTCCCTGTAGATACAGCTTTTTAGAGCTGTTGCTCGTGAATACCTGAAATTGTGTTACATTATTCATTGAATCTTCGCACCATGCTGGGAGCTATGTGCTTGAAATATTATCAGCTCCATTTACAGGGGAAGGACCTGAGGCTCAGAGAAGGATAAGCTTGACCATGGTCGTGAAGCCGGGACAGAGACAGGATTTGAATGGAGGTTTGTCTGACGCCAGAGTCTGTGATCTTAACCACTGTCCTTTCCCAAATACTTTATATCCTTTATCTTGCTGGGTGCTCACAAAAAGCTCTATAGGGTAGATGTGTTATTGTCCTCATTTTATAGATGAGACCCAAAGAGGGGAAGCAGTTTTACCAAATGTCACACAACTATTAAATAAAAAAGCTGAGCCATATGATTCCGAGTTAAAATTATACAATGTATTTTCAAATCTGCCATCTCTGAGACCCGTTAAAAATTGTTTTTATTGTGGTAAAAAACATGTAAGAGGGATTCGCCCTCTTAACAATTTTAAAGTATTGTTAACTATATGCACATGTTATACCACAGATCTCTGGAACTTTTTCATCTTGCATGACTGAATCTCTGTACACATTGAACATCAACTCCCCGTTTCTCCCTCCCTCCAGCCCCTGGCAACCACCGTTCTATTTTCTGTTTCTGTGAGTTTGATTACTTTAGAAACCTCATATAAGTAGAATCATTCAGGATTTGTCTTTTTGTGATTGTTTTATTTCACTTATTAATATCCTCAAGTTTCATCCATGTTGTAGCATAGGACAGGATTTCCTTCCTTTTTAAGGTTGCATAGTATTCCATTATACCATATTTTGTTTATCCATTCATCTGTTGATGACATTTAGGTTGCTTCTATCTCCTGGCTATTGTAACTAGTGCTGCTGTGAACCTGGGTATACAAATACTTCTTCAAGATCCTGTTTTCACTTTTTTTTTGGAAATATACCCAGAAGTGAGATTTCTGGATCATTTGGGAGTTCTATTTTTAATTTTTTGTGGAACCTCCACACTGTTTTCCATAGTGGCTGCATCATTTTATATTCCCACTGACAGTGAGTGCATAAGTGTTCCAATTTCTCCACATCCTCACTAACACTTGTTATTTTCTACTTTTATGATTGAGGCCATCCTAATGGGTGATATCTTATTGTGGTTTTGATTTGCATTTCCCTGATGATTAGTGATGTTGAGCATCTTTTCATATGCTTTTTTTCCCCCCTGCCTCTTGGCAATTAAAAAAAAATTTAGTTTATTGAAGTATAGTTGATTTATAATGTTGTGTTGATTTCTGCTCTATAGCACAGTGATTTAGTTATACATATATATATATATATATATACATTATTTTCCATATTATTTTCCATTATAGTTTATCACAGGATAGTGAATATCGTTCCCTGTGCTATATAGTAGGACCTTGTTGTTTATCCATTCTATATATAATAGTTTGCATCTGCTAATCCCAAACTCGCAATCCATCCCTCCCCATCTTTTCATATGCTTGTTGGCCGTTTGTATATCTTTGGAGAAATGTTTCTTCAAGTCCTTTGCCCATTTTAAAATTTTTTTGTTGTTATTGAGTTGTAAGAGTTCTTTATATATTCTGAATATTAATCCCTTATATTATTTGCAAATATTTTCTACAGTTTGGTAGGTTGGCTTTTACTCTGTTGATTGTTTCCTTTACTACACAGAAGTTTTTAAGTTTGATATAGTTCCAAATGTCTATTTTTCCTTTTGTTACCTGTGCTTTTGGTATCATACCCAAGTAATCATTGCCAATTCCAATGTCATGATGATTTCCCTCTAGGTTTTCCTCTAGGAATCTTATAGTTTCCAGTCTTATGTTTAGGTCTTTAATCCATTTTGAGTTAATTGTTGTATGTGGTTTAAGATAAGGGTCCATCTTCATGCTTTTGCATGTGGATATTCAGTTTTCCAAATACCATTTGTTGAAGAGACTATCCTTTCCTCATTGTGTAGTCTTGGCACCTTTGTCAAAGATCATTTGACCATATATGTAGGGATTCATTTCTGGGCTCTCTATTGTGTTCCGTTGGTCTTCATGTCTGTTTTTATGTCAATACCACACTCTTTTGATTATTGTACTTTGTAATATGTTTTGAAATCATTAAGTGTGAGGCCTCCAGCTTTGTTTTTCTTTCTCAAGATTGTTTTGACTCCCGGGGGTACTTTGAGATTCCTTATGAATTTTAGGATTATTTTTTCTATTTCTACAAAAAATGCCATTGGGATTTTAATAGGGTGTTGAATCTGTAGATCACTTTCGGTAGTATGGACATTTTAGCAATATTAAATCTTCCAATCCATGACCGCAGGATGTCTTTCCATTTATTTGTGTCTTCTTTAATTCCTTTCAGCAATATTTTGCAGTTTTCAGTGTACAACTTTTTTGCCTCCTTGGTTAAGTTTATTCCTAAGTATTTTATTCTTTTTGATGGTATCATAAATGGGATTACTTTCTTAATTTCCTTTTCTCTTAGGCTCATTTTTAAATCCTCATTTTACCAGTGAAGAGACAGAGACACAGAGTCATGGGGTGAGTTTAATGTTTGAACCAGGATTTGATTCCAGCTTCAACGCTGCCTGGCAGGAGTTAGATGAATGCAGAGCAGTCCCTCCCCTGCCTTTGCCCTGTTCAATTCCCCACTTTGGGGAGCAAAGGTAAAAGCAGGGCCCCAGGTCGAAGGCAACTCTTCCCGGGGCCTTGCAGCCTCTGAAGCGCCTGTTCTCAGGCAATAGGACAGGTCTGTGAGTGGATGAGTTGGCCAAGGAGTCGTTTGCTTCCACCAGGGGCCACAGCTCAGCCTGGGAGAGACAGGATGGGCCTTGGAGTTCAAAATCTCACTGGCCACTTCCCAGCTATGTGACTGTGGACAAGTCTGTTTCCTTCTCTGACATCATTTTTTTGCTGGAAAAATGGGCATTTTGTAAAACTCACCTTGCAAGGCTGATGTGAGGAGGAAATATGATCATGGGTAAGAGGTGTCTGTTCATTTAATCAGTGAATGATGCCCAGTGCCCTGAGCTTAGGTGGGCTGGCTCTGGCTCCCCTCCAGTCATGCCCTCCCCCACAGAGCTCGGAGTCCTTGGATCCCGGAGGGAGTGCCCACTTGGAGCCAGTGCCCCTCCCATGCTCCCAGGCTTGCCAGGCTGCGAGGAGCTGCTGATTCATGGAATGTGTATGAAGTTAGATATGACTGATTTATAGCTTATAAATATTTAGACATTTGTACTCTTGACCCCAAATGGCCCCACAAATGTTAGGGGCCAGTCTGACTGGTAAACCCAACGTCCCAACCCACAGTCCACACTGGGGAAGTAATCAGCACGTAATTCCTTCTGCCCAGATCTCAGTGGTCCCTCTGACTGTCCAGCTGAGGATGGGAGCCCTTTCTCTAGGTCCCCTAAGGGGCTGGGATTGTTTGCAGACAGTATGGGAATGGCAGTCAGTGGGGGTTGGGACTGAATACTCTGCAGGGCAGAAGGTGGGAGATACAGGTGGTAGAATTCTTCTTGTCTCCATAAATATTTATGCCCCCCAGCCCACCCCCCAGCTAAATGCTGGGCCTGGGCCTGCTGCCCGGCCTTGATCCATCAGGGAGCCCTGCCCACGTGTTAAGTTGAGTGGTCTGAGTCTCCTCTTCCTTCTCCCTCCGAATGCTCCTTCCCTTCCTGAGGCGTTGAAAGCTTTGTTGGCATTAGCCCAACACCCTGTCCAGAGCTGGCAGGAAAGCCAGTATGTGGGTTAGAGTCCCTGGGGTCACTGGTGATCCACAGTCCCCTCCCCTGGCTCCAAGTGACTGGGCCAGTAGTGAGAGGAAGTCCTGGCCATTTGTGGCTACCTTGCATGCTTATCTTTGGAAACATTGTTTGGCTTATAAGATTTTGCAGATGAAGAAACTGAGGCTCAGAGAGGTGAAGTCACTTGCCCAAGGTCACACAGCAAGTAAATGGCAGAGCCAGTTAAGAAGCCAGGTCTTTCTGACTCCAGAGGCCTTTTCCCTACCCTGCCTTTTCCCCCCAGAGAGACTGGACACCTTTCCTTCATACTAGTTTCCTCTGAATAATTGTCAGGGCTTGGTCATTCATTCATTCAGTCTTTAATGTCTGACACTGAAGATAAAGAGATAAAAATGATCTAGTCTCTGCCCTCAAGAAGCTCTCAGCCTGGCGAGGAAGGGCACAGAAATCAATATTTACAACATACAGTGTCAGATGCTATGCTGAGGAATGTGCCCAGTACCATGGCAACCCAGAGAAGGAGGCAACTCATTCTGCCTGGGGCAAAGAGAGAAGGCATCCCGGAGGAAGCACTCTTTAGATTAGGTCTTCAAAGATGAGTAAGATTTTGCTAGGTAAAGCAATAGGCAAAAGGCATTCTCAGTAGGGGCCACAGCATGTGCAAAGGCACAGAGGTTTGAGGAGAAATAGTTTTTAGAGAAGCAGCAAGAAGTTCATTGTGGCTGGAGTAGAGGGTGAGTGGTAGTAGAGGCTGGTGGGAGATGAGATGGGGAAGGAGCTTGCACTTGGTCCTAGGCAATGGGGAGCCATGGAAGGTGTTAGAACAGGCAAGTATGTGGCTGACAGCGTGTGGAGGCACAGCACTGCTCAACATTCAGTGTGCGCGTGAATCACCGGGGAATCTTGTTAAAATACAGATGCTGGAACAGCAGGCCTGAGGTAGAGTCAGGTTCTACATTTCTAACAAGCTCACAGGTGATGTTGCTGCTGCTGGTGCAAGGACCACACTTTGAGTAAATGAGGTTGTAGAGGGCTCACTCTGCCTTGCCTGGAGGCTGCTCTGGGGAGCAGGCAGCCACTGGTGCTCTTGTCACTGGAGAGATCAGGCCTCTACCATCTTCTTGGGTCAGCCCTCTTGCAGCCCTCACAAAAGAGTCAATCTTGCTAGTTGATAGATATTTGTTCACTAGACAAATGTTTGTTAAGCTCCTACTCTGGCCAAGCTTGTGCTGGGTGCTGGGGATGGAGAGAGGAATTGGAAGTGCTACTTTCTGGTCCACGTCACCACCATCTCTTGCCTCTGACATAGTCTCTCTGCTTCCACTCTTGTCCCCTACCCTCTATTCTCTGCCCAGCAGCTGGAGAGAGAGATCCTGCTGCTCATGTGCTTGACATAGTCCAGACCCTCTGATGTTTATAGAATAAAACCCAAACTCCTTACCATGGCGTAGGAGTGATTTGGGGTCTGTTGCCCTCAGATCTCATCTTACTCTTCCCATTTCTCTGGGGACAGTGACCTTTCAGTTCCCTGAATGTGACACATTTATTTTTAGCTCAGAATATGATGAACTTATTCCCACTGCAGGCCCTTTGCACGTGACACCCTGTGCCTGGAATATGCTTCTTCTAGATTTTCTCTTGACTTGTTCCTTTTCACGTTTTAGATTTTAGCCAGGGGAAGACACAGGTTTTGTAGGACTCTGAAGCTTATACAATATGTGGGCCCCTCTTTAAGAGACACAAAATTATAAATATACAATTAGGAACAAGGCCTAGGAAGGGGTCTTAAACCTTAATTCCTTGGCGGCATGGTATATCTGCCTCTAGTTTCATTTATATGTCACCTCCTCTGAGAAGCCTTCCCTGGTCACTCTATTTTAAGTAGCCCTCTATCCGATCTTCATCATGTCACTATTTTTATTTCTTTTATTGAATTCATCACAATTTGAAATTACCTTGTTCATTTATCTCTGTACTTATTTTTGTCTGTTTTCCATGACTAGAGTATAAGCTCCTCAAGGGCCAGAATCTTGCCTGTTTTATTCCCACAGTGTCCCCAACACAGTGCTGGGCAGTCAGCAGGATGTCAGGTGAATGAATGGACATGGGCTCATTCCTCAAGAAGCTAAGGCCTAGTGGCAGAAGGACACACACAGGCAATTTCAGTGAGCTTTGGGAGCCCAGGGGATGGGCACTTAACCAGGTCTTGGGGGAGAGGCAGGATGTGAAAGAGTCGGAGAGGCTTAGGAAAAACTACCTGGAGGAAAGGAGGCCTGAACAGCTTTAAAGGATGATCAGTAGTCAGTTGGGCAGAGAGAGGGAGGGGAGCATGAATGAAGGCGTGGATGTATGAGCCCCCAGACCCAGAGGAGACTAGGCTGGTTACATTTTGGGTGATTTCAAGGGTTCTATTGGTGCAAAGGGATTATGTTTGGGATGAAGGCCAAGGGAGTGGGAGTCACCTGGGGACCTGTGACTGGAGAGAAGGCAGCAGAAGTAGGAAGGCCCTGGGTGGTGGGTATTGGAGGCGCCAAGGACGAGGCTACTGGCAAAGGCAGGGGTTCCGCCCAAGACGTCCACACTGATTCTGGTCCTGTATCTGGAAGGAAGAGGCCTACCTCTGCTGGGCCTCCTGTGAGGGCCGTGTGGACTGGGGAGGCTCTGGGTTCGGAAGGACCTGAGTACACATTGTCTCAGGTTGGGTTCCTGCTTCTCATTTGAGATTAGCACACTGGCATGTTTTTCCTGGAATATTTTAAAGCAAAACTGAGATACTGTGTAATCCTACCTATAAATTCCTCAATATGTGTGTATAATAGATAAGGAATTAAAAATCTAAAAGTATATAACCAATATATCACGATCACAGCCTCACAAAATTAGCATCAATTTCTTTTCTTTTTTTTCTGGCTGTGCCTTGCAGCTTGCGGGATCTTTGTTCCCCGACCAGTGCTGAGTCCTAACCACTGGACTGCCAGGGAATTCCCAGCATCGATTTCTTAATTCCATCTAATACTTTGTGTTTGAGTTCTCCCAGCTGTCTAACAAATATATATATATATATATATATATATATATATATATATATTTTACAGTTAGTTTGTTTAAATCAAGATACACACAAGGTCCACACACAGCCTTTATTTGCTTAACTCAGCTTCTCAAACGAGAATTTGACATTCCACTTCCTTGCCTCTCATTCACTCCTGAACGCATACTTAGGAAACTACTGTCCGTCTGATCAGGGAGGTAGATTTCTGAGTGGCCCTGTGCAATGTTTGCTTTCCTGTCTTCATTGTGCTGGATCTCGCTGAGGCTTTTCACACCATTGGCCACTTGCTGCCACACTCTTGAAACTTTCTTCTGTTGGGTCTTGCGTGGTGGTCCCCTGGTCCTCCTCCTTCATCTTGACCATCCTGTTCCTACCTGCAATGAACATGGTGGTACATAACTCTTTTTGAATTATGGTTTTCTCAGGGTATATGTCCAGTAGTAGGATTGCTGGGTTGTATGGTAGTTCTATTTTTAGATTTTTAAGGAACCTCCATACTGTTCTCCATAGTGGCTGTATCAATTTACATTCCCACCAACAGTGCAAGAGGGTTCCCTTTTCTCCACACCCTCTCTAGCATTTATTGTTTGTAGATTTTTTGATGATGGTCATTCTGACCGGTGTGAGGTGATACCTCATTGTGTTTTGGTTTGCATTTCTCTAATGATTAGTGATGTTGAGCATTCTTTCATGTGTTTGTTGGCAATCTGTATATCTTCTTTGGAGAAATGTCTATTTAGGTCTTCTGCCCATTTTTGGATTGGATTGTTTGTTTGTTTTTTTGATACTGAGCTGCATGAGCTGCCTATAAATTTTGGAGATTAATCCTTTGTCAGTTGCTTCATTTGCAAATATTTTCTCCCATTCTGAGGATTGTCTTTTCATCTTGCTTATGGTTTCCTTTGCTGTTCAAAAGTTTTGAAGTTTCATTAGGTCCCGTTTGTTTATTTTTGTTTTTATTTTCATTTCTCAAGGAGGTGGGTCAAAAAGGATCTTGCTGTGATTTATGTCATAGAGTGTTCTGCCTATGTTTTCCTCTAAGAGTTTTATAGTGTCTGGCCTTACATTTAGGTCTTTAATCCATTTTGAGTTTATTTTTGTGTATGGTGTTAGGGAGTGTTCTAATTTCATTCTTTTACATGCAGCTGTCCAGTTTTCCCAGCACCACTTATTGAAGAGGCTGTCTTTTCTCCATTGTATATTCTTGCCTCCTTTAACAAAAATAAGGTGGCCATATGTGCGTGGGCTTATCTCTGGGCTTTCTATCCTGTTCCATTGATCTATATTTCTGTTTTTGTGCCAGTACCATATTGTCTTGATTACTGTAGCTTTGTAGTATAGTCTGAAGTCAGGGAGCCTGATTCCTCCAGCTCCGTTTTTCTTTCTCAAGATTGTTTTGGCTATTCGGGGTCTTTTGTGTTTCCATACAAATTGTGAAATTTTTTGTTCTATTTCTGTGAAAAATGCCATTGGTAGTTTGTTAGGGATTGAATTGAATCTGTAGATTGCTTTGGGGAGTATAGTCATTTTCACAATGTTGATTCTTCTGAGAATCCAAGAACATGGTATATCTCTCCATCTGTTTGTATCATCTTTAATTTCTTTCATCAGTGTCTTATAGTTTTCTGCATACAGGTCTTTTGTCTCCTTAGGTAGGTTTATTCCTTGGTATTTTATTCTTTTTGTTGCAGTGGTAAATGAAAGTGTTTCCTTAATTTCTCTTTCAGATTTTTCATCATTAGTGTATAGGAATGCAAGAGATTTCTGTGCATTAATTTTGTATCTGGCTACTTTACCAAATTCATTGATAAGCTCTAGTAGTTTTCTGGTGGCATCTTTAAGAGTCTCTATGTATTGTGTCATGTCATCTGCAAACAGTGACAGTTTTACTTCTTCTTTTCTGATTTGGATTCCTTTTATTTCTTTTTCTTCTCTGATTGTCATGGCTAGGACTTCCAAAACTATGTTGAATAATAGTGGTGAGAGTGGACAACCTTGTCTTCTTCCTGATCTTAGAGGAAATGGTTTCAGTTTTTCACTATTGAGAATGATGTTGGCTGTGGGTTTGTCATATTTGGCCTGTATTATGTTGAGGTAGGTTCCCTCTATGCCTACTTTCTGGAGGGTTTTTATCATAAATGGGTGTTGAATTTTGTTGAAAGGGAAGTGCAGAGTCTTAACAATTGGACTGCCAGGGAAGTCCATTCTCTTCTAATGTTGGGCTCTTTAGGGTTTAACCCTGGATCCTCCTGGGTGTTTCTCAGGCACTCCACCTGTGATATGGCCCCTACGAAGTTCATCCTCTATGCCCCACACTCTTCTTCCTCAGTGTCATCTCCGTGAAGACAGACGCCACCCAGCTCCATTCATCTGGGCCAGACAACCTGGCCATCCGTGTCTCCTCCCTTTCTCTCAACCACTATCCCGTGCATCTCTAAGTTCTGTCCATTCTATCTCCCAAATCATTCTCACAGCCATCCATTTCCATCCTCTCTGCCATGTTCCAAGCTTCCCTTTGGTGCTCTGGACAGTTGCAGTTATCTCTTTGTTATCTCCCTGCCTCTGACCTGAGACCCCTCCAATTCATTCTGTACACAACAGTCAAAGCCATATTCCATAAACCTGAAACTCCACATCCTTCAATGACTCCCCATTTCCAGCAGAATCAAATACAAACTCCTTTAGCCTAGTATGCAAGACTCTACTTCAGTTGACTGATGCTTGCTTTGTAGGTCCTGTCTCTCCTCACCACCACCCCACCCACCTTTTAAGTTTTAGCCAAACCAAACTTCTCAAGTTCCCTGAGAACAGGCACATCCTCTCCTGTTCTTCCAGACGTCTTCCTCTCTCCCAGCTGCATCTGGCTAACTCCTTGTCTTCCTTCAGCATAAGCAGGAGTCATTCCTGACCGTCAAGTCTGGGTCATGGGCACACTCAGAATGACCCTGACATCTAGAACCTCCACCATCCTAACACTAAGCACCTATCTATTTCTGAATCTCTCTCTTGCAAAATGGCCTGTGAGCCACTGAAGGACAAAGACGAGGTCTGTTCTCAGAAGCCTCAGGACTCTGCCCAGGCCAGCAGCAGTGAGTTTGTCCAGAGAAGGCATGAATGAGTGACTGAATGGGTGAGCTGGGCTATTCTGTGTGTGCCCCATTCACATGGTGAGACTATTTTTTTTTAAATCAATTAATACCAAAAAAAAAAAACCCCCAAACCCCTCGAAATCCATGATGAACAAAATACCAAAAGTTTAAATGAAGACAGGATCATAATAGTGCCAGGCAGGGCCGTATTAGAGCCTGGGGCAAAAGGAAGCATCAGTTATACTGATTTTGATTCTTCAAATGATGGCATCCAAATATTATTTATCTTGATTACTGAGGTTTTGGGCGCTCCCTTAAATTTTGTACCCAGGTGAGCACCTCATGAGCCTTATTCAAATCCTGATCCTCATGGGAAGACTTTCTCAGCAGGCCTGGGCAGGGGTGGCATAAGGGGCAGGGACCAGGAGGATGTCCTGAGTGGAGTCCTTTGCCTGGAGAAGGATAGTTTCTGGAGGACAGTTGTCCCTACTCCACTGTGCTGGAGCCTAAACCCAAGAAGAGGACAGGACTTACTTAGGGGTGGGGATAGGGTGTTGGGGGTGGATAGGGATGTGACTTCCTCAAAGACCCAGAGTGAGCACCACACACCTCCCAGCTGTGGGCTGCTCCCCACCCCCGACTCTCGGGCCCCAGGAACAGGGTCCCCTAAGGCACAAGTGTCCAGCAGGAAAAAGAAACAAGGCCAGTCCCAGATGAATGGGCGTCTTAGGCTCAAAGGAAATGGGGGGACGGGGCGGGGTGGTGAACTGAGACTGTGGAGCATTGATTTTCAAATTTTCTGGCCTCAGGATCTCTTTATATTCTTAAAAATTATTGAGGGCCCCAGAGAACTTTTGTTTACATGGGTATACCTACCAATATTTACCGTCTTCAAAATGAAAACTAAGACATTCTAAAAATTTTTGTTTTTAAATGTAAAAACCAATAATAAACTCGTTTCATGTTAACATAAATAATGTTTTTAGTGGAAAATAACTAAAGTTTTCAAAACATAAACAATTTAGGGAGAAGAGTAACATTGACTTACATCTTTTTTTTGCCCATCTCTTTAATGTTGGGTTTAATAGAAGACAGCTGGATTCTCATATTCACTTCCGCACTCAGTCTATTGTAATATGTTGTTTTGGTTAAAGTATATGAAGAAAATCTGCCCTCACACAGATGTATGTGTATTTGTAAAGGGAGGAATATTTTAATGGCTTTTTCAGATAATTGGTGATACTCTTCTTTGATTCTACATCAGAACTCCACAAATGGTAGTTTCTTAAAAGTTAGTTGCAATGTATACTGAATCATATCAACAAACTTTTTGTCATCCGTGAACAAGGCAATGTATTTGTCTATCTTGCCCTTTGAATCTTTTACCTCTATGTAATTTTGAAACATCATGCTTTCCTCATTTGGAAAATATTGGTTCACTGAGATATACAGGTCTTCCAGATATTGACTTTTCATTATAAGATATCAAACAATTGTATTAATTAATATCACTACCAATCTCATCAGAAAATTCTTTGGATATTGGAAAGCTGTCAAGCTCATGCTGGCAGATACAGATTTTCCAAACATTTTAATCTTTTCTTGGAAGTTCAAATTTTAATCATGGCAGCAAAATCCCATCATCGGTTTTACTTGAAGTGACAGGATGGCTTTATTTCTATAGTGACCTTTTGAGAAAAAAGTCTGCCAGATACCCAAGTCTCTGAAAAGCCATAGTTTGCCAGTCATTTTTTCAAGTGGTAATGATGATCCAAAAAACAGCTCAGCTCACAGCTCAAACAGTGGCATTGGGTCTTTTTCTGAAGACAACCACTCTACTCCAGTTTGCAGCAGAGATGTTTCATGTGTATTTCCCATTCCGATACACAGATTATTAAAAGGATGTGTACTGGGCTTCCCTGGTGGCGTAGCGGTTAAGAATCCGTCTGCCAATGCAGGGAACATGGGTTCGAGCCCTGGTCCGGGAAGAGCCCTCGAGCCGCAACTACTGAGCCCATGTGCTACAACTACTGAAGCCCGCGTGCCTAGAGCCCATGCTCCACAATAAGAGAAGCCACCGCAATGAGAAGCCCGCTCACTGCAACAAAGAGTAGCCCCCGCTTGCCACAACTAGAGAAAGCCTGTGTCCAGCAACAAAGACTTAATGCAGCCAAAAATAATAAGAATTTTAAAATTTATTTTAAAAAATATAATAAAAAAATAAAGTGAAATTGGCTTTTTTTTTTTTTTTTTTACGCTGAATGCGTAGCTGTGAAGGATATGACTCCTATGATAGTTTGGCGTCCCTGCCTTGACTGGTGCTAAGGAGCCAGCAGTTTTGCTCACCCTTTTGTACTGACGGCGCAAATGTCAGTCAACTCAGTGAAGAAGACAAATAATGTCTTGGTATTATGATGATGATCATTTTGACCTCATGGATTCCCTGAAAGTTTTCAGGGAGATAGACCTCCTCTCTCATCCCTCATTTACATGGACCACCCTTTGAGAGTTATTGTCTTACACCCTTGGGATCAGATGGCAGGGTCACCTTTAGGAGTGGAAAAGATCCCAGCTGAGTAGAAGCTAGCAATTTGCTGCTGAGGAAGCAGAATAAAAGTATGTAATTCAAATCAACTATGTAATTCACAATGCAACTTGAGGGTGAGTTTTTTGTTTTTAAAGGAATCGCAATGATTTCTTGGAATAATTGAACCTACATTTATTTAATTAACATAGACAAACCACCACCATATACTAAATAGAACAAAGAACAAAACTTTTCTCAATCAAGAGAAAAATTCTAATTACAGCCAGTGGTTTCTTTAAACTCACCTGTAAGTATCTATAGACTTCTTCAAGTGTTTCCACTGTTCTGGGGCTCCCTAAGGGGTGGGTGTAATTAACAAGGCTTATTACCCATTCCTTTTATTTATTGATTCATGGTGCTGGGAATAGTGTTGATTAGGCAGACAAGGTCCTTGATCTGCCAGTGCTCACAGTCAAGTGGGAGAGTGTGAAACGATCATACAAACATGAATACGATTACAATTGTGCTAAGATTTAAGAAGAAGTATAGGGAGCTTTGAGATGGGACTTGACCTGACCTGGAGGTCATTGAAGACCTCCCTGAAGAAGTGAAATTCAGCTAAGGTCTGAAACATGAGTTGGAGTTGGCCAGGTGGCAGTGGGGTGTGGATAGGGAAGCATGTTCAAGGCAGTGGCATGGTATGTGTGCAGGCTGAAGCAGGAGAGTTCTGGGTGAGTTTGAAGACCCACCTGGGAAGTCCATTTTGGCTGGAACCTGGTGAGAAGGTGACATGAGATGAGGGTGGAGTGGCAGCCAGAGGTCAGGGCAAGGGCCATCAGGTGGCCTTTTTTCCAGTTCCTGGAACCTACCAATCTCTTTCCTGCCATAGTGCTAGACTCATGCAGATCCCTCTGCCTGGAACTCTCTTCCTAGGCTCTTCTTTCAGGCCTCAATGGAAATGTCACCTCCTTTCAAACTAGATATCTTGGGACTTCCCTGGTGGCGCAGTGGTTAAGAATCTGCCTGCCAATGCAGGGTACACGGGTTTGATCCCTGGTCAGGGAAGATCCCACATGCCACAAAGCAACTAAGCCCATGTGCCACAACTACTGACCCTGCGCTCGAGAGCCCGTGAGCCGCAATTACCGAGCCCATGTGCTGCAACTACTGAAGCCCACGTGCCTACAGCCCGTACTCCACAACAAGAGTAGCCACTGCAATGAGAAGCCCGCTCACTGCAAAGAAGAGTAGCCCCCGCTCGCCACAACTAGAGAAAGCCCGTGTGCAGCAACAAAGACCCAATGCAGCCAAAAATAAATAATAAATAAATAAATAAATAAATAATTTATATTAAAAAAGTAGATCTCTGTTTTCTTCTCCCTGTCAGCACCCTATTTTCTTTGTATAGCAGCTATGTTTGTTTACACTGCTTTTGTCTATCGCCCCCACGAGACTCTAAGTTCCCTGAAGGCAGTGTCCTGTTGGTCATGTTCACCCTGCCTCTCCTGTGTTTGGCAGTGAGCCTGACACGCAGTTGGTGCTCAGAAATGTTTTTGGTTGAATGTATGAATGAACATATGAAGACAGAGCTAGATTTGAGATCCTGGCTCCATCCCTTAATGCTGTGTGACCTTGGACAAGTCACATAACCACCCTATACTCCGTTTCCTATTCTGTAAAATGGGGATCTTACTTCCTATCTCAAAGGGCTTTCGCGAGACTCAAAGGTAGTGCGTGTGGAAGCACTGAGCAGGGTGCCTGGCTCCAAAAGAGATGCTCTTAAGTGTTAGTTGTCTTCCTTGCTTCTCACTGCCTATTCCCTGCTCTTTTCACTCTACTATGATATATGATGAGCCTTGGGCCTTGCTTAATCCCGAGTCTCTTGCCATCCCATCCCCCTCAGCTGCAACACAAACATAAGAGGGGCTTCCAGGCTCACGTGATGGCAACATAGTGAGAGGGACAAGAGGGGAGGGAGGAACTGGTTTTTCTGGACAGTGGATGGGGACAAAGAACTGTTGAAAATGAACCAGACTTTGGGTAGTGTGATTATGGCTACTTTTAATCTTCTTTCATATATAGTTGAATCTTGAACAACACAGGAATTAGGGGCGCCACCCTCCCCGCAGTTGAAAATGTTCTTATAACTTTACAGTTGTCTCTCCTTCTGTGGGGTTCCGTATCTGTGGATTCATCCAACCATGCGTCGTGTAGTATTGTATTTTTGTATTGTATTGTATTGTATTAATCAAAAAAAAAATCCATGTATAAGTGGACCCACACAGTTCAAACCTGTGTTGTTCAAGGGTCAACTGTACTTAAAACAAACACCTTTTTGTTTTGAAATAATATTAGGCCTTCAAAAAAGTTGCAAAATAGTACAAAGAGTTCATTATATGCCCTTTACCCAACATTCTCAATTTATAAAACAATAGTACAATGATCAAAACCAGGAAATGAACATGTTTACAGTATTATCTAAATTATAGACCTTATTTGAACTTCACCAGTTTTCCCCTAACAATATTTCTGTTCCCGGGTACAATCCAGCATCCCACTTTGCACTTAGTTGTCCTATGTCTCCTTTATATCCTCTGATCTATGATAGTTCCTTAGTCTCCTTGTCTTTCGTGACCTTGACACTATTGATCAGTCATTTTGTAGAATGTTGCACAATTTGGCTTTGTCTGATGTTTTCTCATGGCTAAATTGAGATTATGCATTTTTGGCAAGAATACCACAGAAGTGGTGTTGTGTCGTTGTCAGTACATCGTACCAGGGGTACATGATGTTGACATGTCTTACTAATGATGATGCTACTCTTGTTTACTTGGTTAAAGTATTGTCTGTTGGGCTTCTCCATTGTATACTTTTCTTTTAAAATTATACTTAAAAATTTTTAATTACTAAAGCAATGCACACTCCTAAAAAGTTTAAACAAACAAAAAAAAATGTAAAGTAATTATACTTCCCACCAAGCCCACCTCACCTTTCCAGAGGTTTCACTACTGTCATCGCTTTGAGGGGTAACATTCTAGATCATTTTCTATATCATATACAAGTACATAACGGGGTCATACCAACTTTTTTGTTTTGTTTTGTTTTACTGAACAATATTATCCAGGGACAACTTTACATGGCAGTACAATCAGATCTAACCCATTCTTTCTAATATATAGCTACTATTTCATTCTCTGGGTGACTCTAATATACATCTGTGTACTTTCTAGATTGTGTATGGGCATGTGAATTATTTTTTAACGTAAGGCATTTTACCATCAAAATTTTTATCTCAAATTTCATCACTAGACCAATATTCAAATTTTGTCAGAAATTAAAAACCATAGAATTTAAATTAAAAAAAAATTTAATTTCCATCTGTTTCATCACCAGGAATAGATTATCTAAAACTCTAAGTCAAAACAAGCTAAAGAATAAAAAAGTATATTTTTAAATGGAACAAGAGAAAAGAAACTGAACTGCCACTGATTTTATTGAATGTCAGAGGCCACTCATTTAAAAAACACACCATTATTTTATGTAGGAAGAAAAAAAATGCCAATTAATTGGAAAATGCCACCAATTTTAGAGTGTTTAAAATGTGCAAAATGGGAGTCTTGGAACTGAGTAAATCAGATAGTCCCTTGTTAGCCCTTCATTAACCAGAATCTCTGTGTGGTCTTCCAGGCACAGGTAGGATCCTATGACCAGCTGCCCACTCCAGCCCACCGTGATGGAGGCAAATGATTCCTCTCGTGTGGATTCTGAGTTCCGATACACCCTCTTCCCAATTTTTTACAGCATCATCTTTGTGTTGGGGGTCCTCGCCAACAGCTATGTGCTGTGGGTCTTTGCCCACCTGTACCCTTCCAAGAAATTCAACGAGATAAAGATCTTCATGGTGAACCTCACCATGGCTGACCTGCTCTTCCTGGTCACCCTGCCCCTGTGGATCCTCTACTACTACAACGAGGGCAACTGGATTCTTCCTGAATTCCTGTGCAACCTCGCTGGCTGCTTCTTCTTCATTAACACCTACTGCTCAGTGGCCTTTTTGGCCGTCATCACTTATAACCGCTTCCAGGCTGTAACACAGCCCATCAAGACCGTTCAGGTCACCACCCGCAAGCGTGGCATCCTTTTGTCCCTGATCATCTGGGTGGCCATTGTGGCCGCTGCATCCTACTACCTCATCCTGGACTCCACCAACACAGTGCCCAACAAGACGGGCTCAGGCAACATCACACGCTGCTTTGAGCACTACGAGAAGGGCAGTATCCCAGTCCTCATCATCCACATCTTCCTCGTGTTCAGCTTCTTCCTCGTCTTCCTCATCATCCTCTTTTGCAACCTGGTCATCATCGTCACGCTGCTCACGCAGCCGATGCAGATGCAGCGCAATGCAGAGATCAAGTGCCGGGCGCTCTGGATGGTCTGCACGGTGCTGGCTGTGTTCATCATCTGCTTTGTGCCCCACCACATTGTACAGCTGCCCTGGACCCTGGCTGAGCTGGGCTTCCAGAAGAGCAACTCCCACCAGGCTATTAACGATGCACATCAGGTCACTCTCTGCCTCCTTAGTACCAACTGTGTCTTAGACCCCATCATCTACTGTTTCCTCACCAAGAAGTTCCGTAAGCACCTAACGGAGAAGTTTTACAGTATGCGCAGCAGCCGGAAATGCTCCCGGCTCACCACGGAGACAGGCACCGAAGTGGTCATGCCGCTCAAACAGGTCCCTGTCAATTCCCTCAAAGATTAGGCCCAGATTGTTTGGAGCCCAGAGGCTTATCCTCCATGGACATCATGGAGGGACCTGGGGGAGGAAGGGGTGTCTGATGCGGCCCTGGCATCTGCTCCCTGGGCACTGGTGGCCCATTAGGTATGGAGGCTACCTCACCAAGGTGTCGATGCTGGGTAGAGCCAGACTGCTGGGAAATCCAGAACTTGAACGAGCCCTTTCAGCCACCTTTGGGCACATGCCATAATAACCTTGGTTGGTAACCTCATCCCGAGCGCCTGAGTCTGACAGCTCTGGAAGGAATGTCAGGGCCAGGGGCAGTCCTTGGGGGTTGACACTGAGCCACCCAGTTCATCCTACCAGGACAGCAGTCCCAAATGAGTAAGTTCTAAAGTTTTGGGCAACCACTCCCTTTATCACTAAAAAGTCAGAGAAGGGGTTTTGGAAAAGGGACGCTCCCCTCGCTGCGTGGCACCGTCTTTGGGATAGACTTTTAAGCTAGGATGGTGCTGCCCAGTCTCTACCTAAAGGCACAAGGTCTTTGTGGCACTCTCAGGGGAAGTGGCTTGGTGGAACCCTCTCCCGAGTCATGCAACAACCTGTATTGAGTGATGACCAGAGAAGATAAAACATGCATAGACCGAAAGCTAGGATGGGGAGCCTGTCTCCTGGGGCAGATGTGTGTTTCCGCACAGGCCTCACCTCAGGCCTGGGGCAGCTCTGGGGCAGCGGGAGAGACACAACACCCACATCCACCTTCTGTCTCAACAAGGGACCCTGAAGAAGTAACTCCTGCAGCACAGCCACCCACTGTGGGTGGGCAAAGTCCCCTCAAAGCCAAATTGGGGCCCTCCAGGCCACTGCGATGCCCAGAGGCTTCTGTGGGAAAGGGCAGTTAGGCTGAGAAGTACCTGCAGGAAGGCCTCCAGAGTGGAAGGAGTCCGTAGCTCCCCTCCCCACCTCACCTTCTGAGAGGCCCCTCTGACTTAGCTGCCACGAGCTGAGAAGAGCAACTAGAATCCCAAGGGCAGGCAGGCACTTTGAGTTCTGGGTGCAGAAGAGAGGTGAAAACGTCTCTTGAGGAGTTCTAGATGCCCGAGCCTCCTCTCGCACCCTGAGCACCTGCAGTGTGAACCTGACAGCCTCAGACCCAGGGGCTAGGAGGAGCCTTCCCTGGTTTCCAGAAATCGTCTTCCCTTCCAGCCAGTGACCCCACAAAGCTGGGATCCTCGTTTCCCGCATACTGGGCTGATTTTGATAAATGCCTCCCAATGGGCCAGAGACCTGCTTGGGTCTGGGGTGGCAGTTGTGGGCTGGACTTAGCAGGTGGTGACTAGGTGGATAGTGCAGCGGACTTGAACTTCGGGGTCACACAGACCCAGGTTCAAGCTGTGGCTTTGTCACTTCCTGCCCAGGGCCTGTGAACTGAGTTTCCTACCTCATAGAGTTATGAGGAGCAGATACCTCTAGGTCAGGCTGACTGCTCATCGCAGATTCTCCCGTCTTCTGAGAATTTGTTCCCCCGACCCTCCGATAGGAGCTGAAGGGATGAGAGGTGAGCGTCTGTCTCTAGTGGGGCCAGTCAGGTTCTCGCTTAGGAATAAGCAGCAAGATTCAGGGATGCTCTTTCAGGCTCTGCAGGCCACTTACCGGAACACATTTAAACTCTGGAGCTGTGTGTGTGTGTGTCTGCGTGTGTGTGTGAGGTGTGTGTGTCTGCATGTCTGTGTGTGAGGTGTGTGTGTGTGTGTGAGGTGTGTGTGTCTGCGTGTGTGTGTGTGAGGTGTGTGTGTGTGTCTGCATGTATGTGTGAGTGTGTGTGTGAGGTGTGTGTCTGCATGTCTGTGTGTGAGGTGTGTGTGTGAGGTGTGTGTCTGCATGTTTGTGTGAGGTGTGTGTGCGTGTATGTGTGTGTGAGGTGTGTGCGCGCGTGTGTATGTGTGAGGTGTGTGTCTGCGTGTATGTGTGAGTGTGTGTGTGAGGTGTGTGTCTGCATGTTTGTGTGTGAGGTGTGTGTGCGCGTGTGTATGTGTGTGCGTGTGTGTTTGTGTGTGAGGTGTGTGTGCGCATGTGTATGTGTGAGTGTGTGTGTGTGAGAGGTGTGCGTGTGTGTGTGTGTGAGGTGTGTGAGTGTGGCCAGCGGGCCAGGGTTGAGGGAGGCACCTGCATGAATGTAGTAGAGAAAACGGCTCTGCTCAAAGAGAAGACAGAGGTGTGCAGAGCAAGGCAGAGACCGGGGGGACCGCAGGGGCCTGGAGAGAGGAGGCGCCGTGCTTCCAGGGGCCTGCTGGCTCCCTTCCTCCAGGCCCAGCCCTTCTCAAAGCTCAACATCTGCGCTGCTTCCTTCGGGTCCTTGTGAAATTCCCTTTTAGGATACATTCTCTTATTTTGCTTAAGCTGATTTGAGTGATTATCTATTACTTGCAACCGAAAGAGTTCTGAATGAGATAAATGCTTGTATGCTAAAGCACAGTGTTTCTTGAATTTCAGCCGTTTGTGTACTCCCCTCGTAAATTTTGCAATATCCATGTACCATCTGTATGTTTACTCAAGAAATATATTTCTCTAAATCGAGTCACTTTTTAAAACTTTCACCTGTTTAAAAGAATGCTTTAGAACTAAATTGTAAATGAAAACAAATGCCACCTGCCACACATAGAAGGTAAAAATAAACACAAAACACAAATATTAAAATCAAGGGACTTCCCTGGTGGCGCAGTGGTTAAGAATCTGCCTGCCAATGCAGGCGACACAGGTTCAAGCCCTGGTCCGGGAAGATCTCACATGCCGCAGAGCATGCGTCACAACTACTGAGCCTGCGCTCTAGAGCCCGCGTGCCACAACTACTGAGCCCGCAAGCCACAATTACTGAAGCCCGCGCACCTAGAACCCATGCTCTGCAACAAGTGAAGCCACTGCAATGAGAAGCCCGTGCACTGCAACAAAGAGTAACCTCCGCTCGCCGCAAGTAGAGAACGCCCGCGTGCAGCAATGAAGACTCAACGCAGCCAAAAATAAATAAATAAAATAAAATAAATAAATTTATTTTAAAAAAAAAAGAAAAAAAGAAAATCAAAATGCTCTTAGTGTCCTGTTTACAGTCACCTCATATGCCCCATAAGTTGCATAGCACACTTTAGGAAACATTGCTATGTATATAAAGTACACAGGGTCTGCATTCAGTAAGTGCTCAATAAAGAGACAGGCAGTTCCGAGATGGTATCTTGTGATTGCCCCCTTGCTTCTCTCAGAATGTTGCTCCAACACACAAGCCAGGGTCTCACTCCCATCCAGGCCCAGGGGAGGTGGTAATTTTAGGTTGTAGCTCATGCTACGGCTCTGATGATTGCCTCACCACTCTGAATACAACCACCTTTACTGCCCCTGTGACCTCTGCCTGGTTGTGACCTTCTCAGATGCTTTCTCTTCTTTTTGACCCAGCCCAGAACACCTCTTCGAGGCAGCCTTCCTGAATTCCTCTAGACAGGTTAATTGACCTAGCAGCATTTTAGGTCTGGGAGGGTGCAACTTTTTTATACCCTAATAACTATTGAAGTTTATCCATTTCAATGTATTCTTTCCTACCCTGGGGGCAGGAACTGAATCTTTCTTTGTTTTAATCGAAGTATAGTTGCAGGAACTGAATCATAATCAGTGTATCCACATTTCTCATGTGACGCCTAGAAATGAGCTATCTCCAAAGCTTCCTGCTTCCCCAGGGTGTAGCATAAGCACACATTGACGTACACATGCACTTATTGTGAAAGGGTTTAAGAGGACTCTCTACAGACAGACAAGGAAGGAATTTAATATATATTTTTCTGGAGTTCTACATCCATATTTAAAAAAAGATGTCAGGGATTTTCAGAGGATCAGAACCTTTTGAAGCTGGTAGGGTCCAGTTCCTCCATCTTACTAAGAGGAACATGGGGCTCAGAGGGGCCATGTGATTGCAGAAGTTACATAGCGTGGAATGCACTTGTGTCTCTCCCTTCTTGCAACGGTGACAGGATTACCGGAAAAGCTGAGTTATAGTTCTTTTAATGAAACATCACCAGTCAGGATTTCCAACCCATGTTGGACATCACGAAGTCCTCACCCTGCATTTTCCCCTGATCTCAGCCTTGACCCCAGGGAACCACCAGTGATCTCACTTAGAGAACATTCGCTCAGGCAAGACCTGGCCCCTTACCTCATCCAGATGAATCGTAGACACAAGAGTGGTAAGTGTAGGTCACAGCTGACTAGAACTGGGCACACTTATGCCTATTTTTACTCATCTATGCTATATCTGTGCTTAAGACCTGAGGCCACAAACAGATATAATAAAACCCTCTTGTTAAAACACCTGGTTTTTGTGCAGACTTGGTATTTCTGTAATACAAATCATGTTTTCCCTATCAGCAAGCCATCCTCCCATCTACCCAGTCATCTATCCATCCATCCACCTGTCCATCTAGGTATCCAACAAATACCTGTGGAGTACCTGTTTTGGTCCAGTAACTATGCTAACCACAGTTTTTGTCTACTGCCTCACTGTAACCTCACACCTTCCTTGAAAGTTAAGTGATTCAATCCCCACAGAAATGACTAAAATAAATAAGGACCTGAGCTGACTGAATAAGGCAGTGGATGCCTCCCAGGTACTTGGTACAGAAGGAAAGGGCCTACTTTTTGGTGAGCCCCAGATATTTGCTTGCCACTTTCACAAATCTTATCTCACTGAGTCCTCACAACTACTGTACAGAAATGATATTTTTCATGCTCATTTTACAGATGGGGAATTGAGGCTTAGAGGGCTTCAGTGATTTGTAAGTGTACATGAGCCAGCAAGCAGCAGAATAATATTCAAACCCAGATCTGCCTCAGTAAATATGGGTCCCTTCCCTTCTTTCCTCTCCCTGGTTGACTGTACCCTCACTCAAGCCCCTCTAGGTACTGTCCTAGCTTTGATGTGTGCTGGGGTAGGGGTCTCTTGAGGGGAATAGCAGTTGGTGAAGGGTCTGCCTTGCTGTCTGAGGGCTCCTGTGCTCCCCATGCAGGCCGAAGCCCCAGCAGCAATGACTTTTTTCCAGGCTGAGCCTTCTGTGGTCAGTTAGAGAGGGCACTCCTGCAGTGGATGGTATATGTGAACGCAGTGTTACAAAGAGCTTCTGAAGCCAGAGTGCCATTGTTACTGAAGCTAGAAGGTCACCTGGATCCTGACATTTCTGCAAGAGGAGGGGAAGGGGTGAGTGAATAGTCAACAGCTGCTGAGCACAGACCGTGTGGCAGGCACTGTGAAAGGAACGTCGTGTCCTTTCCTGTGGCTGGAACTGACTCTTTCCTCTGCCTGAATTACTCTTCCCCCCACATATCCCTACGACTCACTCCCTCGCCTCCAAGACCTTTCTCAAATGTCCCCTTCTCAGTGAGGCCTGAGACCACCTCATTTAAAACGGAAGCTGAGAGAGTAAAGTACTTCCCCAAGGCCACACAGCAATCAGCTGGGTCATGTCCAAGGGCCATGCACTTTCCATTCTATCACATTGACTTCCTCTGCAGACATCCTTCATGACATAGGATGTGAAGGCTCATATTTTCCTATTTTCCAGATAAGAAAAACAAGTATCAAGGAGGGAAATGACTTATCCAAGGCCACATAGCAATAACTTGGTAGAACTGAGATGCATAGATCCTTTTTTTTACCTCCATTTTGCAAGACACTTCTCACATCCATTTTTCCATCTGAATGCATGTTATTTCCCTTCATCACCATTCTCCAGTCCCATCCTCCATGGTAGCTCTAGCACGTTCAATATCTTTGACTTTTATGTACGCTTGGAAAATGTAGTGTTATTTTTCATGCATATTCATTTAAAATTTACATAAAAGTTATGGTTTACGTAAATTGGGCTATGGACCTCATTCTGTTTCTCATTTTTTTTTCCACTCAGCATTGCTTTTACGATGTAACCATGTTAAAGTGTGTACAGATGTAAACATCTGTCTTGTCCTCCATCATGTGCATCTACATTTTACTTACCTATTCCCCTGGCAATGGACACTTTGATTGCCTTCAACTCCCTTTTCTACAAATGATGCTGTGAGGAGAGCCTTCCAGATGTTCCCCTATGGACCAGTGTAAGAATTTCCCCGAATGTACACCCAGTGGTGACACTTATACTTAACTGGGTAAAGAGCTGCCGAATCTCTTCTGGAACGGCTGCACCAGGCTATGCTCCCACCCATAATGACATGAGAGTTTCTATTTCCCCAAATCTTCACCCACACTTGATGTTGTCCAACTTTCAAACTGCTGGTAAGTGTAAAGTGAAAACTTGTTTTCAGTTTGAATTTCTGTCAGATTACTAATGGGTTTGTAATCATGTTCTTGTTAGTCATTTGAGTTTGAATGCAGATTAATTCTGACTCCAAAGTCTACAAAGTGTCACACTGTGATCAGTAAAGTAGCCACTGGGTCTGCATGGCCAGGGTTCAATTTCTGGCTCCACCTAGTCTGTGATTTAACCTCTTTGGGCCTCTGTTTCTTCATCTGTAAAATGGGAATAATTTTACTGTCAACAAAAGAGGGTGGTTTCAAGGATTTAAAATTGCTTAGAACAGTGCCTGGCACAGAATAAGTGCTTAGTAAACGCTACATCCTGTCCTGGTAGATTGTGTTGTTCTCCATGCAGCCTCCTTTCCCACTCTCCCCATCTCCTCCCATCTCCCTGACACCTTTTCATGAAGTTCATATTGCATATTCGTATGAATTTTCCTTAGAATTGTGAAACTGTTAAAAAGAGTGTTAAAAACAAGACAACAGACCCAAAATGGAGTAACTTATGTTAAACCCCAAGTCACCAAACCAAGACTTAATACCTAACTTGATTGCAGTTTCAACCTCTCCCAGGAATGGAATCTTAAACCAGTCAATCTGAAATTACCTAAACAGCACTAGCGAGGTCATCTGCCTGATACACCCTTGCCTTCCCTGGCCCCTAAAGGAAGGTGACCTTGCCACAAACAATCTGCTTTCTGTAGTAAAACTTCCTTGTCCCTGCTCCCTTCTGCCTATAAAAATCTTTCTTTTTGTACAGCTCCTTTCTGTCTGTTAGATGGGGTGCTGCCTGATTCATGAATCATTGAATAAAGCCAACAAGATCTTTATAATCTACTCAGTTAAATTTCGTTTTTAACAAGAGGAACAGAGTGTGATTAGCCTGGCTTTCTTTCTTTCTTTTTTTTTTTTGCGGTACGCGGGGGGCCTCTCACTGTCGTGGCCTCTCCCGTTGCGGAGCACAGGCTCCGGACGCGCAGGCTCAGCGGCCATGGCTCAAGGGCCCAGCTGCTCCGCGGCATGTGGGATCCTCCCGGACCGGGGCACGAACCCGTGTCCTCTGCATCGGCAGGCGGACTCTCAACCACTGCGCCACCAGGGAAGCCCAGCCTGGCTTTCTTTTTATTTAACTTCCCAGGTCATTCTAAAATACATTCAGAGAGCTTCTCTGGTGGTGCAGTGGTTATGAATCCACCTGCCAATGCAGGGGACGTGGGTTCGAGCTCGGGTCCGGGAAGATCCCACATGCTGTGGAGCAACTAAGTCTGTGTGCCACAACTACTGAGCCTGCGTTCTAGAGCCTGTGAGCCACAACTACTGAAGCCCACGTGCCTAGAGCCTGTGCTCCACAACAAGAGAAGCCACCGCAGTAACAAGCCAGTGCACTGCAACGAAGAGTAACCCCTGCTCACCACAACTAGAGAAAGCCCGCTCACAGCAATGAAGACCCAATGCAGCCAAAAATAAATAAATAAATAAACAAAAATAAAATAAAATAAAATACATTCAGAGAGTGTTTTAAGAAGACCTGCCACATGCGTGAGTCAGGGGATTTTGGCCTTGGGAAGGAAATGATGAATCAGTTCCTTAAAAGAAAGGATGGGGTATTAAAGGACACTATCAACAGTGTTAAAAGGCAACCCATTGAATGGGAGAAATTATTTGCAAATCATATATCTGATAAGAGATTTATGTGCAGAATATAAAGAGCTCCTACAACTCAACAATAAAAAACAGACAAGTCATTTAAGAAATGGGTTAAAGGACTTGAATAGACATTTCTCCATAGAAGATATACAGATGGCTAACAAGCACATGAAAAAATGCTCATTATTGCTGATCGCTAGGGAAATGCAAATCAAAACCATGATGAGATGAAAACAGAAGATAACAAGAGTTGGCAATGCTGTGGAGAAATGGAATCCTGCGCATTGCTGGTTGGAATGTAAAACAATGCAGCTGCTGTGGAAAACAGCATGTAGTTCCTCAAAAACGTAAACACAGAATTACCATATGACTCTGTAATTCCACTTCTGGTTATATATCCAAAAGAACTGAAAGCAGGGACTTTAACACCACGATTCATAGCAGCAATATTTAAAATAGCCAAAGATGGAAGCAACCCCAATGTCCACTGAGGGATGAATGGGTAAACAAAATGTAGTGTATACATACCATGGAATATTATTCAGCCGTAAAAAGGAAGGAAATTCTTGGGCTTCCCCCGTGGCACAGTGGTTGGGAGTCTGCCTGCCAATGCAGGTGATATGGGTATGAGCCTTGGTCCGGGAGGATCCCACATGCCACAGAGCAGCTGGGCCCATGTGCCACAGCTGCTGAGCCTGCGCTCTGGAGCACTACAGCTGAGCTCACGCGCCTAGAGCCCGTGCTCTGCGATGAGAGAGGCCACCACAATGAGAAGCCTGTGCACCACAATGAAGAGTGGCCCCCTTCGCCGCGACTGGAGAGAGCCCGCACGCAGTGATGAAGACCCAATGCAGCCAAAAATAAATAAATTTAAAAAATTAAAATTAAAAAAAAGAAAAAATTCCTTAAAAAATAAAAGGAAAGAAATTCTTACACATGCTACAGTGTGGATGAACCTTGAGGACATTACAATAAGTGAAATAAGCCAGTCAAAAAAAAATATACTGTATGATTCCACTTGTATGAGGTGCCTAGAGCAGTAAGTTCATAGAAACAGAAAGTAGAATGGTGGTTACAAAGGGTGGGGGAGAGGGGAATGGGGAATTAGTGTTTAATGGCTTTGGAGTTTCAGTTTGGGAAGATGAAAAAGTTTTAGAGTTGGATGGTGGTGATCGGTGCACAATAATCTGTAAGTGTCACTAAACTGTACACTTAAAAATGGCTACAGTAGGGCTTCCCTAGTGGCACAGTGGTTAAGAATCTGCCTGCCAATGCAGGGGACACGGGTTCGAGCCCTGGTCCGGGAAGATCCCACATGCCATGGAGCAACTAAGCCCATGCACCACAACTACTGAGCCTGCGCTCTTCAGCCCATGTGCCACAGCTACTGAAGCCCACACACGTAAAGCCCATGGTCCGCAACAAGAGAAACCACCACAATGAGAAGCCCGTGCACCACAACGAAGAGTAGCCCCCTCTCGCTGCAACTAGAGAAAGCCCACGCACAGCAACAAAGACCAAACGCAACCAAAAATAAATAAATAAATAAATTTATTAAAGGAAAAAAAAGAAAAGTTATTTTTTTTAAAATGGCTGAGATTAGGAACCAAGATGGCAGAGTAGAAGGACGTGCTCTCACTCCCTCTTGTGAGAACACCAGAATCACAGCTAGCTGCTGGACAATCATTGACAGGAGGACACTGGAACTCACCAAAAAAGATACTCCACATCCAGAGACAAAGCAGAAGCTGCAATGAGATGGTACAAGGGGTGCAATCACAGTAAAAGCAAATCCCATAACTGCTGGGTGGGTGACTCACAAACTGGAGAACACTTATACCACAGAAGTCCACCCATTAGAGTGAAGGTTCTGAGCCCCACGTCAGGTTCCCAACCTGGGGGTCTGGCAACGGGAGGAAGAATCCCTAGAGAATCAGACTTTGAAGGCTAGTGGGATTTGATTGCAGGACTTCGACAGGACTGGGGGAAACAGAGACTCCACTCTTGGAGGGCACACACAAAGTAGTGTACGCATCAGGACCCAGGGGAAGGAGCAGTGACTCCAGGGGAGACTGAACCAGACCTACTTGCTAGTGTTGGAGGGTCTCCTGCAGAGGTGGGCAGTGGCTGTGTCTCACCGTGGGGACAAGGACACTGGCAGCAGAAGTTCTGGGAAGTACTCCTTGGCATTAGCCCTCGCAGAGTCCGCCATTAGGCCCAGCAAAGAGCCCAGGTAGGCTCCAGTGTTGGGTCGCCTCAGGCCAAACAACCAACAGGGAGGGAACCCAGCCCCACCCATCAGCAGACAACCAGATTAAAGTTTTACTTTAACTCTGCCCACCAGTGCAACAGCCAGCTCTACCCAACACCAGTCCCTCCCATCAGGAAACTTGCACAAGCCTCTTAGATAGCCTCATCCACCAGAGGGAAGAAAGCAGAAGCAAGAAATACAATCCTGCAGCCTGTGGAACAAAAACCACATTCACAGAAAGATAAACAAGATCAAAAGGCAGAGGGCTATGTACAAGATGAAGGAACAAGATAAAACCTCAGAAAAACAACTAAATGAAGTGGAGATAGGCAACCTTCCAGAAAAAGAATTCAGAATAATGATAGTGAAGATGATCCAGGACCTCGGAAAAAGAATGGAGGCAAAGATCAAGAAAATGCCAGAAATGTTTAACAAAGACCTAGAAGAATTAAAGAACAAACAAACAGAGATGAAAAATGCAATAACTGAAATGAAAACTACATTAGAAGGAATCAATAGTAGAATAACTGAGGCAGAAGAACGGATAAGTGACCTGGAAGACAGAATGGTGGAATTCACTGCCGTGGAACAGAATAAAGAAAAAAGAATGAAAAGAAATGAAGACAGCCTAAGAGACCTCTGGGACAACATTAAGCACAACAACATTCACATTATAGGGGTCCCAGAAGGAGAAGAGAGAGAGAAAGGACCCGAGAAAATATCTGAAGAGATTTTAGTCGAAAACTTCCCTAACATGGGAAAGGAAATAGCCACCCAAGTCCAGGAAGCACAGAGAGTCCCAGGCAGGATAAACCCAAAGAGAAACATGCCGAGACACATAGTAATCAAACTGGCAAAAAGTAAAGACAGAAAAAATTATTGAAAGCAACAAGGGAAAAACAACAAATAACACACAAGGGAACTCCCATAAGGTTAACAGCTGATTTCACAGCAGAAACTTTGCAAGCGAGAAGGGAGTGGCATGATATACTTAAAGTGATGAAAGGGAAGAACCTACAACCAAGATTACTCTACCTGGCAAGGATCTCATTCAGACTCGATGGAGAAATCAAAAGCTTTACAGACAAGCAAAAGCTAAGAGAATTCAGCACCACCAAACCAGCTCTACAACAAATGCTAAAGGAACTTCTCTAAGTGGGAAACACAAGAGAAGAAAAGGACCTACAGAAACAAACCCAAAACAATTAAGAAAATGGTTATAGGGACATACATATTGATAATTACCTTAAATGTGAATGGATTAAAGGCTCCAACCAAAAGACACAGGCTTGCTGAATGGATACAAAAACAAGACCCATCTATATGCTGTCTACAAGAGACCCACTTCAGACCTAGGGACACATACAGACTGAAAGTGAAGGAATGGAAAAAGATATTCCATGCAAATGGAAATCAAAAGAAAGCTGGAGTAGCAATACTCATATCAGATAAAATAGACTTTAAAATAAAGAATGTTACAAGAGACAAGGAAGGACACTACATAATGATCAAGGAATCAATCCAGGAAGAAGATAAAACAATTATAAATATATATGCACCCAACATAGGAGCACCACAATACATAAGGCAACTGCTAAAAGCTATAAAAGAGGAAATCGACAGTAACACAATAATAGTGGGGGATTTTAACACCTCACTTACACCAATGGACAGATCATCCAAAATGGAAATAAATAAGGAAACAGAAGCTTTAAAAGACACAATCGACCAGATAGATTTAATTGATTTTTATAGGACATTCCATCCAAACACAGCAGATTACACTTTCTTCTCAAGTTTGCATGGAACATTCTCCAGGAGAGATCACATCTTGGGTCACAAATCAAGCCACAGTAAATTTAAGAAAATTGAAATCATATCAAGCATCTTTTTGGATCACAACACTATGGGATTAGAAATGAATTACAGGGAAAAAAAGTAAAAAACACAAACACAAGGAGGCTAAATAATATGTTACTAATAACCAAGAGATCACTGAAGAAACCAAAGAGGAAATCAAAAGATACCTAGAGACAAATGACAATGAAAACACAATGATCCAAAAACTATAGGCTGCAGCAAAAGCAGTTCTAAGAGGGAAGTTTATAGCTATACAAGCCTACCTCAAGAAATAAGAAAAATTTCAAATAAACAATCTAACCTTACACCTAAAGGAATTAGAGTAAAAAGAACAAACAAAGCCCAAAGTTAGCAGAAGGAAAGAAATCATAAAGATCAGAGCAGAAATAAATGAAATAGAAACAAAGAAAACAATAGCAAAAATCAATAAAACTAAAAGTTGGTTCTTTGAGAAGATACACAAAATTGATAAACCATTAGCCAGACTCATCAAGAAAAAGAGGGAGAGGACTCAAATCAATAAAATTAGAAATGAAAAAGGAGAAATTACGACACCGCAGAAATACAAAGCATCCTAAGAGACTACTACAAGCAACCCTATGCCAATAAAATGGGCAACCTGGAAGAAATGGACAAATTCTTAGAAAGGTATAACGTTCCAAGACTGAACCAGGAAGAAATAGAAAATATGAACAGACCAATCACAAGTAATTTAATTGAAACTTTGATTAAAAATCTTCCAACAAAAAAAAGTCCAGGACCAGATAGCTTCACAGGTGAATTTTTTTTTTTTTTTGTGGTACGCGGGCCTCCCACTGCTGTGGCCCCTCCCATTGTGGAGCACAGGCTCTGGACCCGCAGGTTCAGCGGCCATGGCTCACGGGCCCAGCTGCTCCGCGGCATGTGGGATCTTACCGGACCGGGGCACGAACCCGTGTCCCCTGCATCAGCAGGTGGACTCTCAACCACTGTGCCACCAGGGAAGCCCTCACAGGTGAATTTTATCAAACATTTAGAGAAGAGATAACACTCATCCTTCTCAAACTCTTCCAAAAAATTGCAGAGGAAGGAACACTCTCGAACTCATTCTATGAGGCCATTATCACCCTGATACAAAAACCATGCAAAGATACTACAAAAAAAGAAAATTACAGACCAATATCACTGATGGATATAGATACAAAAATCCTCAACAAAATACTAGCAAACAGAATCCAACAACACATTAAAAGGATCATACACCATGATCAGGTGGGATTTATCCCAGTGATGCAAGGATTCTTCAATATACGCAAATCGATCAAGGTGATAAACCTTATTAACAGACTGAAGAATAAAAACCATATGATCGTCTCAAGAGATGCAGAAAAAGCTTTTGACAAAATTCAACACCCATTTATGATAAAAACTCTCCAGAAAGTGGGCATAGGGGGAACCTACTTCAACATAATAAAGGCCATATACGACAAACCCACAGCCAACATCATTCTCAACTGTGAAAAACTGAAAGCATTTCCTCTAAGATCAGGGACAAGACAAGGACGTCCACTCTTGCCACTATTATTCAACATAGTTTTGGAAGTCCTAGCCATGGCAATCAGAGAAGAAAAAGAAATAAAAGGAATCCAAATTGGAAAAGAAGAAATAAAACTGTCACTGTTTGCAGTTGACACTATACATAGAGAATCCTAAAGATGCCACCAGAAAACTACTAGAGCTAATCAATGAATTTGGTAAAGTTGCAGGATACAAAATTAATGCACAGAAATCTCCTGCATTCCTATACACTAATGATGAAAAATCTGAAAGAGAAATTAAGGAACCACTCCCATTTACCATTGCAACAATAAGAATAAAATACCTAGGAATAAACCTACCTAGGGAGACAAAAGACCTGTATGCAGAAAACTACAAGACACTGCTGAAAGAAATTAAAAATGATACCAACAGATGGAGAGGTATACCATGTTCTTGGATTGGAAGAATCAATATTGTGAAAATGACTATACTACCCAAAGCAATCTACAGATTCATTGCAATCCCTATCAAAATACCAATGGCATTTTTAACGGAACTAGAACCAAAAATCTTAAAATTTGTATGGAAACACAAAAGGCCCCAAATAGTCAAAGCAGTCTTGAGGGAAAAAAACGGAGCTGGAGGAATCACACTCCCTGACTTCAGACTATAGTACAAAGCTACAGTAATCAAGACAATATGGTACTGGCACAAAAACAAAAACATAGATCAATGGAACAAGATAGAAAGCCCAGAGATAAACCCACACACCTATGGTCAACTAATCTATGACAAAGGAGGCAAGGATATACAATGGAGAAAAGACAGTCTCTTCAATAAGTGGTGCTGGGAAAACTGGACAGCTACATGTAAAAGAATGAAATTAGAACACTCCCTAACACCAAACACAAAAATAAACTCAAAATGGATTAGAGATCTAAATGTAAGACCGGACCCTATAAAACTCTTAGAGGAAAACACAGGAAGAACACTCTTTGACATAAATCACAGCAAGATCTTTCTTGATCCACCTCCTAGAGTAATGGAAATAAAAACAAAAATAAACAAATGAGACCTAATGAAACTTCTAAGCTTTTGCACAGCAAAGGAAACCATAAACAAGACAAAAAGACAACCCTCAGAATGGGAGAAAGTAATTGCAAACAAATCAATGGACAAAGGATTAATCTCCAAAATATATCAACAGCTCATGCAGCTCAATATTAAAAAAACAAACAACGCAGTCCAAAAATGGGCAGAAGACCTAAATGAACATTTCTCCAAAGAAGACATACAGATGGCCAAGAAGCACATGAAAAGCTGCTCAACATCACTAATTATTAGAGAAATGCAAATCAAAACTACAATGAGGTATCACCTCACACCAGTTAGAATGGGCATCATCAGAAGAGCTATAAACAACAAGTGCTGGAGAGGGTGTGGAGAAAGTGAACCCTCTTGAACTGTTGGTGGGAATGTAAATTGATATAGCCACTATGGAGAACAGTATGGAGGTTCCTTAAAAAACTAAAAATAGAATTACCATATGATCCAGCAATCCCACTACTGGGCATATACCCAGAGAAAACCATAATTCAAAAAGATACATACACCCCAATGTTCATTGCAGCACTATTTACAATAGCCAGGTCATGGAAGCAACCCAGATGCCCATTGACAGACGAATGGATAAAGAAGATGTGGTGCAGTATATACAATGGAATATTACTCAGCCATAAAAAGGAACAAAATAGGGTCATTTGTAGAAACGTGTATGGATGTAGAGACTGTCATTCAGAGTGAAGTAAGTCAGAAAGAGAAAAATAAATATCGTATATTAACGCATGTATGTGGAACCTAGAAAAATGAACCTGTTTGCAGGGCAGAAATTGAGACACAGATGTAGACAACAAACATATGGACACCAAGGATGTAAAGCGGCGGTGGGGTGGGGGGGTTGGTGTGATGAATTGGGTGATTGGGATTGACATGTATACACTGATGTGTATAAAATGGATGACTAATAAGGACCTGCTGTATAAAAAAATAAATAAAATAAAATTTAAAAAAAAGAATTGGATAAAGTGTCAAAGGGAGAATTGTTTTAGAATTCAATGTCAGGACTTCAATTTCCTTTGAATAGACCCCTTATTGAGTTAAAAGAAATCAGAATAATGCCAGAGGATTATTGCAAGAGCAGGTCATTTTCCTCTGGGAGTGAGAAGAAGAGCTATCTAAAATAATTTAAAAGTCCAAAACGTCCGAGCAGCAAAACAGCAGGAAATAAAGTGAGGGATTGAGTAAACTAATATTAATAATTTTAAAAGTATTAAAAATTATAATAGATTCTAGGTATGAAGATCAAGATTAAATTTCCATAAAAAGCAATAAAATTCCTTTGCAAAACTTAATAAATCAAATTACAAAATGACCCAAAAAAATGGCTACAATAGTCAATTTTATGTTAACACACACACACAAAAGTTGGAAAAAAGTGGGGGGAGGATGGGGTAGGAAGAAGTGAGGTGAGGGGAGAGAAATTCAGACTTCCAAAGGACCTGTACTTACAGTGGGTCCAGCATGTTCAAGGTGGGGTTGCCTGCCATGGAGTCAACAAACTCTGCCTGAGTTACTGTGTGTGAAAGAGCTTAGTCAGTAAAATTCTATACGTATGTAATATTTTTGGTACATGTGGCTGTCTGAAGCAGCATGCCCTCGTGAAAAGAAAATGGGTGTGGGCATATATATATGTATATACACAATGGAATAGTACTCAGCCACAAAAAAGAATGAAATAATGCCATCTGCAGCCACATGGATAGACCTAGAGATTGTCAGACTGAGTGAAGTAAGTCAGAGAAAGATAAATATCATATGATACCGTTTATATGTGGAATCTAAAAAAATGCCACAAATGAACCTATTTACAAAACAGAAGTAGGGTCACAGATGTAGAAAACAAACTTATGGTTACCAAGTGGGGGAAGGGGGGTGGGAGGGATAAATTGGGAGATTGGGTTTGATATATACACACTACTATATATAAAATAGATAACTAATGAGAACCTACTGTATAGCACAGGGAACTCTACTCAGTACTCTGTAATGACCTATATGGGACTAGAATCTAAAAAAGAGTGGATATATGTATATGGATAACTGATTCACTTTGCTGCACAGCAGAAACTAACACCACAGTGTAAATCAACTATATTCCAATAAAAATTAGTTTTAAAAAAAGAGAATGGGTTTCCTTCTTTCATTCCCCAATGTTTAATGATTGCCCATCATAGGTAGCACTCTGCCATGTGCTGTGGGGACAGAAAAAGATAAAGTCTCTGCCTTCACACTCCAGCAAGTGGCAGATGTGTTAAAAATGCAATAGTATGTTATGTCTGCTATTCAGTGGTGCTAGAGCTGGGTCATCCTGGCTTGTGAGGGTCTACTGTGAGCATCTCTTCCCAACTCTGTGTTCAGAGATGTCATGTTGGTAGCTTGACTGAGTATTTACACCACAGAAATTAGCAAATGCTACAAACCTTTTGAATCTCAGCTCCGTCACTGGCTGTGCAATCCTGGGTGAATCGCTTCACCTCCCCAGCCTCGGTTTCCTTATTTGTAAAATGGATATAGTAAATGTTGGTTCTTTTCTCTCTCCTAGGGAGAGGATGATTTGACACTTGGAATGCAAATCGGTTGTTCTTGGATGACAGGAAGCCCATTTCTCCTCAGATTAACTGCTGTTACCCCTACCGTATCTCCTCAACTGGCACTGATGTTGCCCAAGGTTGGGCATTGTCCAGGGAGGGCAGTAACTTATAGTGTCCTGGCTTATTATGTACCCTGTGGGCACTAGGGAGAGGGAGGGGGAGACTAGAAACGGAGGAGATGATCATTGCTCTCTGCAGTTCATTGTTTCATTGTTTATAGCAATACTTGATCTCACGGCCTGCAACATTATGGATGTTTCACAACAAATTCTAATTACAGCAGCAGCCAAAAATTGTTCAGGAAGGCAAGATGGGGAATGCGGAAGAACCCTGGCCTTGGAGTTAGATCTAGATTTGTCTCCCACTTCTGTCATCACTAGTTGTTTGGCCTTAGGTAACTGAATGCCTATCTCTGAGCCTCATTTTCTCCAATTGTAAAAATGGGGGTGATGACAACTACTGCAGAGATGTGTTAGAAGGTGAGGGGGAGGCAATGGAGACAAAACCATTTTGTAACCTGTCAAGGACCATTACATGGGCCATCGAATGTGAGCAGTTAATTGCGGCAATATTGCCGGTTACCTAATATCTATTCTCTCCCTACTCCAAAACAGAACCCCTATTTTAAAAAAATAAATGTATTTATTTTTGGCTGCATTGGGTCTTCGGTGCCGTGCATGCTTTCTCTAGTTGTGGCGAGCAGGGGCTACTCTTCGTTGCAGTGTGGTGGCTCTAGGCCCGCGGGCTTCAGTAGTTGTGGCACGTGGGCTCAGTGGTGTGACGCGCGGGCTTTGGAGCGCAGGCTCAGTAGTGGTGGAGCACGGGCTTAGTTGCTCTGCTGCATGTGGGATCTTCCCGGACCAGGGCTCAAACCCGTGTCCCCTGCATTGGCAGACAGATTCTTTTTTTTTTTTTTTTTTTGCGGTACGCGGGCCTCTCACTGTTGTGGCCTCTCCCATTGCGGAGCACAGGCTCCTGACGCGCAGGCTCAGCGGCCATGGCTCACGGGCCCAGCCGCTCCGTGGCATGTGGGATCTTCCCGGACTGGGGCACGAACCTGTGTCCCCTGCATCGGCAGGCGGACTCTCAACCACTGCGCCACCAGAGAAGCCCGGCAGACAGATTCTTAACCACTGTACCACCAAGGAAGTCCCAGAACCCCTATTTTATTGGCAGTAACAATGCATCCAGCTTAAAGACTATACTTCCTTACAGCCTCGGGGAGCCAGCCTTGTGACTAAGTTCCAGCTAATGAGATGTAAGCAAAAGGTTTTTATGGAGTATACTTGCTTTACAATGTTGTGTTAGTTTCTGCTGTATAGCAAAGTGAGTCAGTTATACATATACATATATCCACTGTTTTTTAGATTTCCTTCCCATTTAGGTCACTACAGAGTATTGAGTAGAGTTCCCTGTGCAGTATACACAGTATTCTATACAGTAGGTTCTCATTAGTTATCTATGTTATATATAGTACTGTGTATATGTCAGTTTCAGTCTCCCAGTTCATCCCACCCCTCCTTCCCCCCTTGGTAACCATAAGTTTGTTTTCTACATCTGTGACTCTATTTCTGCTTTGCAAATAAGTTCATCTGTACCATTTTTCTAGATTCCACATATAAGTAATATTATACGATACTTGTCTTTCTCTTTCTGACTTACTTTAGAGATGTAAGTGAAAGAGCTGATAGGACTTCCGGAAATGTTACTTCAAGGGAGTTGACTCAGCTCAGTAAGCCTCTTCTGCCTGTGCCTCCTTTCTCTTCTCACCTGGAATTTGGTACTCCAACGGCTGTCTTTGGCCTTGAAGTGACCTTGAAAATGGAAGTTCTTTGCCGTGATGGTAGAAGAGAATGATACAAGGAGCCTGGGCCCGTGATACTGGTGGCGTACCATCCCTGCCCTCTATTGCCTACTTCTGGGCCACTTCTATTTGAGAGAGAAATAAAATTCTCTCTTGTTTAAGTCTCTGCTGTTTTGGATTTCCTGTTACATGCAGCTAACCTATATGAATATTTCTGGATGGAGCTGTAGGAGACTAGAGGGGAGAGGAACCACCTCTGGGAGCACTTGCCCTGGGCTCAAATGGTTTACACGTTTATGAGGTTTCAGCGTTTCCACTTCTCAGCAGCATTTGACTCTGTTAACCAGTCCTTTCTTCTTAAAACTCTTATCACCTGGCTTCTGTGACCTCACATCTCCTGGTGTTTGTGGGGTCTCTTTTTTTGTTTGTTTTTTGTTTAGTTTAAATGCATTTCGATTTTTAGACAACCTACATGACATGTTTTGTGGTTTTCTTCCTCAAAAACAATGTCTCTACTCCAAATAAAACAATGTCAAAATAAATGAAGAGTTCAAGGTGACATCAGTCCCATTTGTCTAAGTCCGGCGTTGTGTGGATGAAAGGCAGCAGCCAGCCAGTTATGACGATAGGTGATAGATCCAAAGTAACAGGCAAATCTGTTCACATTTTTCCATCCCTAAGGCTTCCTTAAAGAAAATCGTACATGGGGTCACACCATCCTCACGGTAGTCCAGCAGAGCAGCCGTGCCATCTGGACTTATGTTTTCACCAGTAAAGAACTGATCGTTTTTGAAATTAGCAAGGATGTGTTTGATTTGTTCTGCAGCCCCTGTCATAAAGGTTTTACTCTTTCTGATCTCTGTTCTTCAAGTTTCCCTTTGATTGACTTCATATAATTTTGATGTACTTTTTTTAAAAAAATAAATTTATTTATTTATTTTTGGCTGCATTGGGTCTTCGTTGCTGTGCGTGGGCTTTCTCTAGTTGAGGCGAGCGGGGGCTACTCTTCGTTGTGGTGCGTGGGCTTCTCATTGCGGTGGCTTCTCTTGTTGTGGAGCACAGGCTCTAGGTGCGTGGGCTTCAGTAGTTGTGGCTCGTGGGCTCTAGAGTGCAGGCTCAGTAGTTGTGGCGCACGGGCTTAGTTGCTCAGTGGCATGTGGGATCTTCCCGGTCCAGTGCTCGAACCCCTGTCCCTAGCATCGGCAGGCGGATTCTTAACCACTGACCCACCAGGGAAGTCCCTGATGTACTTTTTGTAGGCTTCTCTTGTGAAGCTGGTTTCCTGCAAGTGACGGTTCATAACAATACCCACACCAGTGATTACTGTGCTTTCGGTACCTATGCCCTCCCGGCCTTCAGCGGAGGCATTTCCACCAATGAGCAAGTCATCAGTGTTACCCTCTGTCCTACTATCTTCCCCTCCACCTGCAGATACAGCCCCCCACCCCACCCCCGTGACCTCCCGGATCTTGTAGATATCAGAGATCGTCTCATCATGGTTGATGAGGTCCCGGTAGATGATCATGATGGGAAGGAGATGGCGGCGCTAGCTTAGTAGGAGCCCAGAGCTCAGGGCAGCAGCGCACGGCAGGGAGTGGAGAGCGGTTGGAAAAGTGTGGCGTCTCTTTGGGTTATCAAGTGACAAACCTTGACTTCTACCGGTTTCAACAACACCATCAAAAGAACATATTGTCTCAGTAACTCCAGAATAGTCCAGGAGTAGATGTTTGGACCCAGTTGAATAGAGGGGTTCAAACCATAGTATGAGTACTGGAATGACATTCAAAATATTTAACAACTGGCCTTGCTTTGTCATTGACCCTCAGAACAGTAAGAGGGAGTGTCCTGGAAGTCCCCTGCTGGTTCTGACATTAATTCTTCAGTTACCGGATCATGGGGAAGTTCAGGGATTGCAGAAGGGTGGCTATGAGGAAGTGGCAAAGTCACTCCTATTCCCAGGGGGGTCTGGGCAGCATTTACTTACCAACAGAAATATTTCAACAATAATCAGCCATTCCAGTGCATACCAGGTGAACAGCAGCCCTGTGTTAGGATCCGGTTACTCTTTTTTTTCCCTCTCTCAGCCGTACTATTCCATATGGACTTGGTTCTCAGACAGTCTCTCTCCCCTGGTTGTGAGATGGCTGCCAGTGGCTCCCAGGGCTGCGTGCTTCCTCCTTCACATTCAGCAAAGAGGGGTGAGGCCCTTTCCCCCAGCAGCCCTAGCGTAAATCCCGAGATTTGCTCTGATGGGGCTGGCTGAGATCATATGCCTGATTGATCAATGTGGCTGGCGGGGGAGGGGGTGGGATGGGAGACTGGCTTAGGCTATGTCACCTACCCCACCATTGGAGCCCCAGCTTAGAGTTAGCTTCTTTGGAGTATATAGGCTTAGAATTGAGCTGCTTTCCCCAAAGCAAAATTGGGGTACTGTTGTCAAAAGAAGAGGGGTCATGTATTGATTTCCTGCTGTATGTAACAAGTTACCACAAACGCAGTGGCTTCACACAACACAATTTATTCTCTTATAGTTCTGGAGGTCAGAAGTCTGAAATGGGTCTCATGGGGCTAAAACCAAGGTGTTGGCAGGTTGTGTTCCTAGGGGAGAATCCCTCCCCTTCCTTTTTCTAGCTCCTTGGCTTATGGCCACATCACTCCAGCTCCTGGTTCTGTTGTTAAGTTTCTTTCTCTGGCTCTGACCCTCTTTCCTCCCTTATATAAGGAGCCTTGTGATTTCATTGGGTCCACCTGGATAATCCAGGGTAATCTCCCTATTCAAAAATCCTTAATTTAAGCATATCTGTGCAGCTCCTTTCACCATGTAGGGTAACATATTCACAGAGTCCAGGAATTCGAACATGGACATCTTTGGGCCAGGGAAATGGGGTAAGGGGGAGACCTTATTCTGCCTACCATGGAGTGCATGTGCTGGAAGGCAAAGGCAGTAAGTATCTATTCTCTCTGCTTTGTCCACCATCTGTCTGGCTACTCTTTTGTATCTTTTGCAGATTCAGCCTTCTTTACCTGACTTTACTTATGTATTTTTCTTGGCTTTTCTTTTCTTCTTTCTTTCTTTCTTTTTTTTTTGGCTACGCAAGCAGCATGTAGGTTCCTAGTTCCCTGACCAGGGATTGAACCTGCACCCCTGCAGTGGAAGCATGAAGTATTAACCACTGGACCTCCAGGAAAGTCCCATGGCTTTTCTTTCTTTCTTTTTCTCTCTCTCTTTCTTTCTTTCTCTCTCTTTCTTTCTTTCTTTCTTTCTTTCTTTCTTTCTTTCTTTCTTTCTTTCTTTCTTTTTCTTTCTTTCTTTCTTTCTTTCTTTCTTTCTTTCTTTCTTTCTTTCTTTCTTTCTTTCTTTCTTTCTTTCTTTCTTTCTTCCTTCCTTCCTTCCTTCCTTCCTTCCTTCCTTCCTTCCTTCCTTTCTTTCTTTCTTTCATTTTATTGAAGTATAGTTGGTTTGCAATGTTGTGTTAATTTCTGCTGTACAGAAAAGTGATTCAGTTACACAAATACATATTCTTTTTCATATTCTTTTCCATTATGGTTTATTATAGGATATCAAATATAGTTCCCTGTGCTATACAGTAGGACCTCATTGTTTATCCATCCTATATACACTAGCTTGCATTTGCTAATCCCAAACTCCCAATCCTTCCCTCCCCCACCCCTCTCTGCTTTACTTGACTTTAAATATTGTTTCTCAAGTTTCAGCTCTAGACTTCTTCTATCCTCACTCTATATTCTCTCCCCAGGCAAGCCCACTGAGTCCAAGGCATAATTACTAACTATGGTTACCTATCCACATCTCTAGCCCAAACACCTCTGAGTCCAGACCAATTTATCTAAATGCCCACTTGACATCTCCACTTGGCTATCTTGATGGCCCTCCAAATTCAAGATGTCTCAAAGCTTCTCTCCAAACCAGGCCCCAAGTCAGTAAATGGCCCCACCATCCCTCCAGTTATGGCAGCCAGAAACCTGGACAATCATCCTTAATGTCCATCCTCTCCCTCCTCTCAATCCAATCTTTGACTGAGTCTTTTCTTTTTTCTATTTATTTGATGGAATTTTATTTGTAGCAACAACAATCATTAAAACCAAGCAACAAACAAAACAAAAATACCCTCCACTGAATGGGAATGGTACCTATTAGTTGTCAAAACCCTTTCAGTGGAGTTTGACTGAGTTTTTCCATTTTACCTTCTTGATCTTAAATTCATCGATTTCTCTCAGTCTTCTCATCTTCCACTCCAAGCCGCCACCTCTGTCTAAACTGTTAACTCTTCTTGCCTGGACTTCTGCATTGGCCACCTAAACCAGTCTCTTGGGTCCATTATGACCTATCTCCAGTTTGTTCTCCATACCATTGCCAGGGTTATTTTTCCAAAATGCAAATCTGATCATTTAACTCACCCACTCAGAACACTTCACTGGCTTTCCATTGGTCTTAGGAGAGAGACCAAAACCCTTCCCATGGTAGCTAAGGCTTTGTGGGGTCTGCTCCCTGTCTATTTCTCTAGTCCTGCCTCCCTTCAAGAATCTATTGGTCTTTTACTTCTTTTTGTTCCTCAAACTTGCCATGTTATTTCTCATCATTTAACCAGGGCATACTCTGTGCAGTCTGCCAGACCTCTAACTCATCTTTTATATTTCCCACGGACCCTATTCAACCTCCTGGACTAGATCGAATTCTCCCATTATAAACTGTCAGTGAATTCCATTATAGACTCTGCATTTCACCTAGGTAGTGCTAACACAATTCCAATTTTCCGTTTACTTGTCTATTCATTTGATTAATACTTGTTGTCCCCAACACAACCACTATTAGTCTGTAAGCTCCAGGGGAGCAAGGGCTTTGTCTGTATCTGTTCGCCATTAAATCCCTGCACCTTGTTCTGTAGGCACCTTACGTCTCTTAAAACCACAGACGCACATGCTCATTTTTGAATCAGAATACTGAGGTTTGTTCCGAGGTCATACAACCAGCAGGGAGATAAATTCCAAATCTGACTCCAAAACCTGCCCTTTCTTGCTTTCACTCTGCTGTCCTCTGAGATGGGGGAAGTGTTGGGATTGTGCCATTTCTGGGTGTGCAGTTCTAGAAACCTCAACTGCTTCCTTTGGAAGCCTTTGGAAATGAATCTGAAAAGGCTGACAGTTTGCCTGAACTTATAGGGGTGGGGGGGGGAAGTTTTCTTTTTCCTTTTCTTCCTTTTACATCTGTCTTTCCTTCTTACCTCCCTCTCTCTGTTTTCCTCCTTCCTTTCCTTTCTTCCTTCCTCTTTTCCAAAAAATGCACAAAGTTCCTGCTCATTGCCAGACTCTGTTCTGGGAGATGGTGACATAAAGATGAATCAAAGAGCTCTGTCCTCAAAGAGCTCAAAATCTAGTCTGTTAGAAGTCTAGGTCAAGTAAACAAATTCCAAGCCAGTATCATTTCCTCCTCTGTAAAATGGGCATCATCCTTACTACACCAGAGTTATTGGATGCAAGTAACTGAAACTGACTTAGGAATGAAATTTATTGGAAGGGCATTGGATGGGTCCCAGAGCTGAAAGAAAAGCAGGAGAACCAGACCCAGGAAACAGGAGGGTGGGCAGCTCATGGAGCCAAGTCCATGCTCTAGGAACTAGCTTGTGAGGACGATGCCACCGGCACTGTCCCCACTGTGACTGTTCCAGCTCTTCCCTTGTCTTTGAGACTGTCCCCCAAGATTCAAAGACCCAGGTGGGAGCATCCCATGAAGCAAGCATGGGTCAGTCACCTAGCCAGACTCCAGCTGCCTAGATGTCGGGAGAGGAGATAATTGCTCCCTTCCACTGCAGAATGGGGGTTGGCACTCAGAGCCCCTGACACTGCTGCTCTCATTTCCCTGTGGTTCTTGGGTGACACCAGGGCTAAATGATCTCTTGAGAGGTCACCTATTCATCGAGTCCCTGCACAATGATCTGCTGCTAAGTAGTAGGACTGGGACTTGAATTTGGGTCTAGCTGGCAGAGTAGCAGTTAGAGTTCTTGGCTACAAGCAACAGACACCACCTCTGCCAATTTTCAGCAAAAGAGAATTTATTGGAGGGATGTGGGCGAGGCTCAAAGAATTTATGGGGAGCTGTAGAAGCAAGTCTGGGGACAGACAGGAAGCAAAGGAGAGATGGAGGGTCTAGGATCATGTTGGAGACATATTTACACTTGAGTGCTGCCACCACCAGCATGATGAATGACCTCCAGCAAGATCTCCTATTTTGGCTGTACTGCCTCCAAATTCAAATTCTCAGGACATAAGGTGTTTGATGGGGTTAGTTTCCATCATGGCCCTGTCCTCCAGGGTGAGGATAGGAAAATGGCTTTTTTAGTGGGATGGGTCATTTGGAGTTACCTTTCCATCAAGGTCACAGAGGAAATTAATACAGTGTTAGGGGGTGTTTATCAGTTATCTATCGCCGAAATAATAGTACATAGCAAACAATCACATGCTTCCAAAGCATGTAACAATCAGCTCATACATCTGGTGGTCAGTTAGGCAGCTCTGCTGATTTTGGTTGGACTTGCTCACACGTCTGGAGATTGGCTGGTTATTGGCTGATCTAGTCTAACCTTGGCTGGGAGGACTAGGCCCTCTGGTTCTGCTCCTCCAGTGGGTTACTTCTGGCATGTTCTCCTGGGTAATGGCAGAGGCAGAAGAGGGGGCAAACCCTATCACACAAGTGCTTTTTAAGGCCCAGCTTGCATCATATCTGCTGATACCCTATTGTCCAAAGCAAGTCACATGACCAAGGCCAGCATCAGAGTGAGAGAGCACTGTGAAATATCATGGCAAATGGTGTGGATACAGTTGACCCTCCCTCCATATCTGCAGGTTCCACATCCACCGATTCAACCGACCATGGATCAAACATAATCGAAAAAAACAATTCCAGGAGGTTCCAAAAAGAAAAACTAGTTACATAGCATGTACATTGTATTTACAATTATTTAAATAGCATTTACAGTGTATTAGATATTATAAGTAATCTAGAGATGATTTAAAGTATACCAGAGGATGTGCATAGGTTACATGCAAATACTTTGCAGATTTTGGTATTTGAGTTGCAGGGGTGGGGTGGTGGTTGTCCTAGAACCAAATCCCCAGCAGATAACAAGGGAAGACTGTACAGGGAAAGGTGAAGAATTGGTACCATGTTTGCAGTCCATGGGGAAATGTCTAGAAGGAGTCAATGTCTGTGACAGATGTCAAAGTCCAAGTTCTTTCCATGTTCCACACCACCTGGGGCAGCAACCAAAGGAGTTTTCTCCAAGACAGGCCTCTGTTCTTATTCAGTTGTATCACTTTGAATGTCAGGTTCATGAGAACAGGGACTTTTGTCTGTTTTACTCACCATGTAACCCCACTGTCTAGAACAGTGCTGGATACATAACAGGTGCTTAACAAATAGTGATTGAGTGAAAATTCCCTTGTGATTTACCTTATGCATCTAACCAAGATTTTTCACTTTTGTGGGGAGGTTGTATGCTATGGAGGAAAGGACTTAAATTTGGACACAAATCAACCTGGGCTCGAATCTGAGCTTCATCCTTTGCTACCAGTGACCTTGGGCAAATTATCCAGTCTTCCTGAGTCTCATTTTCCTGTAGTGGAAAACTTTTGGGTGACCTCTCAGTGCAACCTCCCCATTTTCTGGTAATTGTCCCTCCCATCTCCACATATTTCCTGTGATGGGGCTTCTGTATTACATGACCCTGTCCCCATCCCCCAACCCTGTCTCAACTGATTGGACCAGGGGTATGGATCTGAACCATAATGGGCCAATCAGAGTCTCTTCTCCAGAAATTTGGAATTCCAGTCTTAGTCTGATTGGCCTCTTAAATGGAGGAGATAGGAAATCAGGAGCTGGCTATGGTCATTTTCCACCAGAGAGAGCTGGTCTACAGCCAGAGAGAAGAATAAAGCCCTCATTCCAGATTATTTCTTAGGCCCAGCCAGCTATCAGACAGCTAGCTAGGCAGCTAGGTAACCACTGGTGTAATGGTTAAGGGCATAGTCTCTGGTTCCCGATTACCTTGGTTCAGATTCTGGCCCTATCATTTACTAGCTGAGTTATTTAACTTCTCTGTGCCCTCATTCTCATCTGTAAAGTGGGAATGACATTAATACCTACTTCATGGGGTTGCCATAATGATTAAATAAAAGTGCCTAGAACTATATCTAATGCATGGTGAGTACTAATCCATGTGTTTCCAGGTCATAGTCTCTGATCCTTAAAATTAATACCCCTTTTTCACCCCACCCACCCCCTTTCCGGAAACACTCACTTCAGTGGATTGTTGATTCCAGTGCAAAGAATCTGAACTAATACCATTTTCACCTGTGAAATGGGGAAAGTTAAGAATCTTGAGTTCTTGGAGTAGTAGCAAGGATGAAATGAGATGAGTACAGCTCGTGGCACACCGTAGGTACTCAATATTTACGTGCTTCTCATCCTTCCTACCCTGCCTTCCTCAGACTCCAACTGGGGCCAAGCATGGGAGACGGTGCTTCTGGTGTGGACGGTCTTGGCCACAGCTTGGTTTGGCTCCTTTCTAAGGTGAGTCTGATCTGTTCTTACAAGGTTCTTAGAACCACACGTCTCAATACTTCATTCTGCACTCAGAGGAGTGACTCATTGATCCTGAGGTGCCTTCCCCCCCCAGAAGACTTCATCTCCGAGGCACTCTAGATTTTCTCATTACTGGGGAAGTAACCCAGGGCACAGCAGCTCTTGGTGGGGGCAGGTGTGGTGTGGGCAACAGGGGTAAGAGAGCTGAACCTTACCCCTTCCTTATTTGTCCCCTGCTGGTACAGTCCTCTTCCTGGTCCTTGAGAGCTATATAGGAAAGGAGAAAACTGGGCCACTGGCTTAAGAGAACAGGGGCAAGAGGCTTGGAGATGTGGACAGAGCTTCTTGATTCATGTGATAATATTCGGGGGTGAATAATTCCATGACAGGGAGGTTTTCTTCCTCTTGACCAGCTTCCTCAGCCCTCCTAGCTCCTCCCTTTGAGGCCCCTACTCTATGACCACCCAGCTCAGCCCCCGGGCCAAGCCCAGCAAGGGCAGGGCGTGTGGGTAAGTGGGATGGGAGGTTCTAGGAACATTGTTTTTTTAATTGAAGCATAGTTGATGTACAATATTATTTTAGTTTTGGGTCAAGAAAATAGTAATCCAACAATTAAATCCACTACAAAATGATTACCACAAGTCCAGTAACCATCTGTTACCATGAAAAATTATGACAATATTATTGACTATGTTCCTTATGCTGGGTATTACATCCCCATGGCTTGTTTATTCTATAACTGGAGGTTTGTATCTCTTAATCCCCTTCACCTCTTTTGCCCAACCCCCCACTCCTTCCTGGTAACCACCAGTTTGCTCTCTGTATCTACAACTCTGTTTCTGTTTTACTGTGTTTGTTACTGTATAAGTGAGATCATACAGTACTTGTCTTTCTCTGCCTGACTTATTTCACTTAGCATAGTACCCTCTAGGTCCACCAATGTTGTTGTTAATGGTACAATTTCATTCTTTTTTATGGCTGAGTAATATTCCATTGCATATATATATCTATATATATATATCTATATATATCACATCTTTTATTATCCATTCTTCTATTGATGGACATTTAGGTTGCTTCCATATCTTGGCTATTGTAAATAATGTTGCAATGAACCTAGGGGTGCATACATCTTTTTGGATTACTGTTTTTGTTTTCTTTGGGTAAACACCCAGGAGTAGAATCACTGGACCATATGGTAAATCCATTTTTAATTTTTTGAGGCAACTCCATACTGTTTTCCATAGTGGCTGCACCAATTTACATTCCCACCAACAGTGCATAAAGTTGTCTTCTGTATTCGTTTGCCTCTGGGTTGGGGGGGGGGCAGGCAGGAGGGTGATTTCCCTGAGATGAGTCAGCTGTTGTCATTGTCCCTTTCCCCTTCTCTCTTGTGGGGAAAAAAGTTGTGAACTGGAAACGGCCATAAAGTTGGCAAATGCTTCGGGGGACCCATAGACCCATGGTGCTGCAGGCTTCTCCTTCTGCCGTGTTGACCCCAGTCCTTGACTGGGATTCTGCCTCTGTTTCCCTATGTAGTTCTCCACTTGCACAAGAACGTAGCTTCAGACTTTGCATATGACCTTCTTCTTAGTTGCACTAGTCAAGCATCTGCCAAGGTCTGGGATCCGAGGAGGGACCCATTGGATCCCAGACCTGGGACTGCCTAACTTCCTGTCCTGGATCTGCTACTGGAGCTGGGTCAGTGTCCCCTAGACCTATCTACCAAACATCCTCCCCGCCTGCACCAGCCCAACATTCCCCATGCCGAGTCCACTACAGTAATTATATTTTGAGTCTCTGTCAAAGAGACAGCCGGGAGAAGGAGGGTGGGTTCTACAATCAGACACCCTGGGCTAGGATTCTGGATCCATTATCACTTTCTTGCTGTGTGACCTTGAGCTGGTCACCGCCCTTCTCTGAGCCTCAGTTTCCACACCTGTCAAAGAGCCTAATGATCCCCTGCAATGGAGCTGGGAGGTTCTAATGAGATTACGTATCTACAGACCCCAGCGCATTTTGGAGGCTCCAGAAATGGCTGCTCACTGCCCCTGCTCCACACAGCTCTGAAGAAGGGAAAGGAGCTCTGTATCATTATCACTCCTCAACTACCTGTCATCCCTTGTGGAAGCTTTTCATGAGCCTCTTATCAGATCAAGATATCAGCATCTGTCTGGGAACAGGAAATTGCGGTGAAGCAAAGGGTCACTAAAGACAGAGACCTGGCAGAGGCAGCAAAATGCAGTGGTGAAGCATGTGACTCTGGAGGCAGATGGCTTGGGTGCCAACCCCAGCTTTAACTTTGTTGAGCTCTGGCCAAACCACAGTATTTCCTGTAGCTTCAGTTTCCCCATTTGGTATATGAAGGGTAAAATAGCATATGCTGCCTAGAATTTTTTTGAGAACTAAATGAGATCATCTGTGTCTTGTGTATAACACGAGTTTGTTCCAAAGTGAGCACTCAGAACACCTTTGATACGTAAGTTGTTTTCAAGTTTTTGCTACTTTAGTTTTTGTCTCTTTAGATGATTTTATTAGGATAAAGTTCCAGGGGAGGAATTACCGCCTCCTAAAATAGATTGCCAAATTGCTTTTAAAAGGGCCCAGCTCTCTTAAAACGGCACCCGCGCCCTATTTGGTGATCCTGGGGGTGGGGGGAGGTGAGGGGAAATGGGAGGTTGGGGGAGCGGGGGAGTGGGGGCGTACTGGGAGGGAGGGAACAGGCGGCGAGAGGAAACGCGCAGCGGGGCTCAGTTGAGCAAAGGGGCTGCTTTCACCAGCGCAATGGCCACCTCAGTTGGGGACACGTGGGGCGCCATGTCCTCCTCTCGGAACAGCAGGACTGGTGCGAGGTGTCTGGGCGGTGATGCAACTTGGGGCGGTGATGCAGGTTAGCGCTGCCGCTGCCGCAGGCCGCCATGGACCGCACAGACCCAGAGGGTCGCGAAGCACAAAGAGCGCTGTCTCTAGAAAACTCCAATGCTAACTCAACAGGGAAGACCCCACGGGTGGCTTTCAGCCATGTAAATGAATCTTCCAACCGCGTTATGAAACCATCAACGACTCCAGTTTCCTCAGTCTCAAAGAATGAGACAGTCACCACCGGTGAAACCCATAGTAACATCTAAAATGACAACAGGGGTCTCAACAGATATAACTTCCACCACCTTAGAGTCTACACCCAAAATAACAAGTGTTTCGAAAAACATCCCGGATGTCAATCAACACCCACAATGACTACAACCCACAGTAGTCACGTGACATTTGTTTCTTCATCAGTAACAATTACAGCAACTCTTAACTCTAAAGAAAATAAAAGATCAAAATTTGATACTGGCAGCTTTGTTGGTAGTATTATATTAAATTATGGAATTTAATCTATGCTTTACATTGGATGCAAAATGTACTATTCAAGAAGAGGCATTTGTTATAGACCCATCTGTGAACATGATGCCATCATTTAAGGAAATCCAAGAACCAACGGAAAGAAGAAAGATTGATGCAGCCCAGTCAATTAACTTTGTTTTATTGTTAGAATATTTAAAATATTTTATTTAAAATATTTATTTATTTAAAATATTTATTTAAAATATTTAAAATGTTTTATTGTTAGAATATTGTTAGAATATTTAAAACAATATTCTCTTCTTGAAAATAGTATTAATGAGCCAGTGCATATAATGTACAATGTATTATATGAATGTGTAAAGCTTCCTCACGATTACTAAAGGCAAAAAGGATTTGGATTTTTTTTGTGTGTGGGTGCTTTTTGGGTTTTTTTGCCACGTGACATGCAGGATCCCAGTTCCCTGACCAGGGATGGAACCCGTGCCCCCTGCAGTGGAAGCGCAGAGTCTTAACCACTGGACTGACAAGAAAGTCCCTGGTTTGACTTTTTTTTTTGTCTGTGTTGGGCCTTCATTGCTGTGAGCCGGCTTCCTCTAGTTGCGGTGAGTGGGGGCTACTCTTCGTTGCGGTGCGCAGGCTTCTCATTGTGGTGGCTTCTCTTGTTGCGGAGCATGGGCTCTAGGCACGCAGGCTTCAGTAGTTGTGGCATGTGGGCTCAGTAGTTGTGGCGCATGGGCTCTAGAGCTCAGGCTCAGTAGTTGTGGTGCATGGGCTTAGTTGCTTCGTGGCATGTGGGATCTTCCCAGACCAGGGCTTGAACCCGTGTCCCCTGCATTGGCAGGTGGATTCTTAACCATTGTGCCAACAGGGAAGCCCCAAACCAGGTTTTAAGCATAATTTTAGTTTCAATGTCTCTTCAGAATGCATCAGTATTTTATATGTTTTAAATCTTAGTACTTGATTTGTGTGTGTGTGTGTGTGTGTGTGTGTGTGTGTGTGTGTGTGTGTGTGTTTGCCACGAGGCTTGTGGGATCTTAGTTCCCTGACCAGGATGGAACCCGTGTCCCTTGCAGTGGAAGTGCAGAGTCCTAACCACCACTGGTCCACCAGGTAATTCCCAAAACTTAGTACTTGGTTTAGAAACAAAACACATACCAAAAACAAAAACAAAAACCCCAGAAAAAAACCAGATAAACCCAGAAAAAATACCTGGGCTTAACTCTGTTAGAGAGCTGTTGGAGAGGCTGTATTTTTATTAATAACTTCTTTTGAGCATTCCATGACAGTTGATATAATTTCAGTGAATTGCAATGTTTAACATGCTAATGTTTTAAAGACTTAGTTGTCAGTATTAAATAGTAAGTTGGATTATTTGGTACCGTGAGAATATTCTCACCACTGCATACTGCTTCATTTCATACTTAGCTATTAATTTCATATTTGGTGAATATTTTTAAGAGCTGTAGAGCTTCTTTCTATATCTGGAAATGTTTGGTGTAATGGAAACACACTTAAAATAAAAGGAAAAAAAAAAGCCCATCATATGATTTCCAAAACAACACTTAGAATTCTGAGCTACTGATGAATGCTGTGTTTATCAAGCCAGGGATTGTGCGGCTGCTTCACTGTCCATTTTACTTAAAGATTTGGGGCGCAGGCCCAGCAGCCGTGACTCATGGGCCCAGCCGCTCCGCGGCACGTGGGATCTTCCCGAACCGGGTCACGAACCCGTGTCCCCTGAATCGGCAGGCGGACTCTCAACCACTGCGCCACCAGGGAAGCCCTAAAACCACTTTTTAAGTACTGAATGTCGTTATTTGCCTATAAAGTTTCCTGTGCTTTGGGTTTGAAATAATTTAGTTATCTCTTTCCTCTGCATATAAGTTGTATAATTTGTTACTTTCAAATACCAGCACTTCAACGCAGCCTTTTTTTTTTTTTTTCTTTTTTTGGGTTATCTGCAAAAATTGAGGAAAACAGTGATGCAAACCAGAATTTCACTTTGGAGAACATTTCCTCAACATCACTTTATCTTCCTAATTATGTTTATTTAAGCAAATGTTCAATTTTGTTTGCATTCTTTGAGAATGTGTTTACTTGAGGATAAAATCAATCTAAGTATATGTCTAAATATTAGGCAGAATCCAATCTATGATTTTAAAATGTCCTTGGATAATCTATAAAATGAATAATTCAAATACAGATAAATGAGAGTTGGCAGTATATTATAGTGATAATTTTGTATTTTTCAGGAAAAAAAATTAAAGCAAATTCCTGTTACCTTTTTTATTATAATGACCAGCTTTTGGTATTTCATTGTTACTGAGATCTATTTTTAGAATAAAATTGTGCTCTCCATCTTAAAAAAAAAAAAGCTTTTAAAAGGGCTATGTCAGTTACAATGTCACCAGCAAATTGTGTAAATACTGGTTTTGTCACATCTTTGCCAGCACTGACCATTATAATTATTCTAAGTGTCTCATAGTTGACTTAGTTTTTGTTCCTTTCACAGCATAGGTGAACAGGGTGTGCCAATAAGTAAAAGTTCATCAGGACTGAGGAGGGATCGTTTCTTTGAAGAGGGAACTTAGAAAGAAAAACACATACACACACTTTGTAAATATCCTGAAAATTGAGGATGTCGTTCTTCCTGTCCACTGCAGCTACTTCTCTTTTCTGAGACATCGATTTCTATATAACTTGTTCAGTTCCCTTGGCTTTGACACTTGTAGATCTGGAATGTGGAAGTACCCTGAATGATGATGATGATTTAACAGCTTGAGATAAACATTTGATGAACTTTCAGATCAATTTCTATGTCTCTTTGAATATGCATTTTCTCATGAAAACTTTCCAAATCAGAGGAGAAGCTGAAATTTCTCTAGAAAATTATTGAAGATGATGAGACTCAGTTTCTCCATCTGTAAAATGGGAGAGGGAGGTTGGGATGAGATAATGTCCAAAGAGAAGCTTCATGGGTTTGCAAAGACCTGCAAGGACTTGGTTGGAAAAACATGTCTTGAGACGAGGAGGATTTAATCCAAGAACAAACAGCATTGTGATTCTTAATGTCCTGCTTGTTCATCGCAGGAAATTATCAAATGACAAGGAGTTAAGTAACCAAGAGAAGGGAAGTGGAGCTAGAGTAGGCCAGAAGCCATAGATCCACTGTCCTCCATGCCCCATCACATCGTTAGAGATATTGAGAGGGACTCTTGAGTCGCCCACTCTCCAGGATCTGGGAGTTCAAGCCAATTTTACTTAACTTCCCAAGAATTACTGTTTGCTCCATCTCAGCAGCCCCTTACTTTTTTCACTTCATTGAATCTATCATTTACATGATTTTGCATTCGTCTTTGGCATTTTTACTGGCTACTACCTGTCTCCCTTACTAGAGTATAAACTCTCTGAAGTTAGGGAATACATCTGTCTCATTCATTGTTGTATCTCTAGTTTCTGGAGGATGCTAGATGTTCAAGGAATATTAATGCAGTGACAGGTGACCCTAGTGGGCTGGAGATGTGGGGGACATCCAGGCTGCCAAGTCACAGGTTACATACATTCATTTCCTTTCTAAAAATGGTCCTCTACCATATGTAACTGGAAGAGATGGGATTTGAAAATAGGCAGGCTGACTCCAGAATCCATGTGCTTAGCCATGAGGGCTTGCAGCTGTGCAAAGGAAGACCATGTGGCCATTAAATCCATGTGGCAGAAGAATATTTATTGACATGGGAAAATATTCACAATATGTTGGTGAGTGAGAGCATCACATTTCAAAATACAGCACTAACCATCCAGGGTTGTTGGGAGGATTAAATGAGTTAATACAGGGAAAGCACAGAAAACAGTGCCTAGCACATGGAAAGTTCTTGATAAGTGTTGCCCAAGTAGTTGGTGAGGCATCTTTCATCTTCAGGGTTTCTTAGGGAGAAGTCAGGCCCCAGGCCACAGTGTGGAGAGGCAGCCTGCTCTTGAAGAACTGCCTCCCTAGGTTTGAAATAATGTATGCTGTTCCTCTCCACCTCTCTCCCTTCCACCCTGGGCTGGTAAGATGGTGGGAACAACAGTACAGACAACGGCTCTCTCCAAAGATATCTCTTCATCAAATCTCCCCTTTCTGCATTCGGACCACTTTTTAATATCTTTGATCTGGCTGAGAGGTCTGAAAATGGTAATAAAGCTGATTCTATACTTTTCCTCTGTAACTTCTATGTAGGAGGTAGCCTCACATTCACTTTGGGATATGATATCCATGTACTGGCATCTCTGTAGAAACAGAGGTGGGGAAAGGCCCCATTTCAACATCCTATTACATGACTGCAATTATGACCTTGGGTTCTGTAAGACCTCTGGGCTCTCATAATACGTTCTTCCTTTTTAGTTTGAGTGGGTTTCTTCTACTTGCAAACAAGTGATTGCTCACCAGGGCATAGGTCCTAAAGATCTGAGCTTGGATGGGGCATTCCTCCTGAAGCGGGCAGGAATAAGAGGAACCAGAGCAGAGAGTCTGAGTTAAAATCCCCCACAAGTTCAAAGGGCAGAAAATGGAAGTCAGAGTTAAGGGTCAGGGCCAGGCCCCAGAGCTGAACTTCAATTAAAGAGGAGAAGGTTGAATTCAAAATGGGCTTCCCTGGTGGCGCAGTGGTTGAGAGTCCGCCTGCCGATGCAGGGGACACGGGTTCGTGCCCCGATCCAGGAAGTTCTCACATGCCGCGGAGCAGCTGGGCCCGTGAGCCATGGCCGCTGAGCCTGCGAGTCCAGAGCGGCCCACGTACCGCAAAAACAAACAAATAAAACAAAGTGAGGTGGTGTCCTGGGCAATGGACAGTGGGTGTCCTGGGTGGTGTCCTGCTTTTCACAATTTTGCTTTTCAGACTCTGTAGCTTGTGATATGCAGTTGGCTTAAAGGTACAAGGACAGGGATGGCAGCCACCAATATCTCCAGGCCCCTGGCTTTCGGTTTTTGTCAAGTTATTTTTGGAGTGGGATTATAGAGCCAGAAGATTTGATTCTCGGTATTAGCCACCAGTGGCTTTATCCAAAATGGTACTAATTAGCCCTGCCATGAGCCATGTGTGAGCATATCTGGGAGTCTGAAAGTACAGAGTTACAGGCAAAGGAGTGCCCAGGATGTCCCTGGCAACTTTATACCTTTAAGGGAAGGACCAGCTGCAGGTGGAGGAGCTGAAGAAAAAACAAGTGGGGGAACACAAGGCACTCACCCAGCAGTCCAGCGTTCCTGACATTCCTTTGGCCTCACTCTGCTGTGGATTCCTGATACCCACTCCTTGATTATCCCATTCCCGGACTGTGTCCTTTACAGGTTAGACTTTTTCTAATCATACCACTTTCCCCCTTACCTGCTGGCCAGTCCTGCATGAGGAAAGGGTCACTGGTTCCTGCCAGTCTTTGCCTTTCCAGCCTGGAGTGGCTCCTTTGAGCTGCCAAGCCCACTCTAAAAGGCCTGCTGGACTCTACTTAAAGGTCCTATCTGGCCAGGGCACCCCATACCTAGTCTAGTCTGTTAACTCTTAGTGAGGCAGGATAGCAGGATGGTTAAAAGCACAGGACCTGGAGTCAGACTGCTTGGGTTCAAATGCTGGCTTCCCCTGTTATGAGCTGGGTAACTCAGGGTAAGCTACGAACCTCCCTGGGTTTCAGTTTTCTGTAGAATGGGGATGAGAATAACAATACCTAACTCATAGGGTCATCAAGAGGATTAAACTGAGTTCATGTATACAAAGCCAGGGACACTAAACTAACCACAAGAGTGAGATGGACAGTTCTGTACAGCAAAGAACCATCCCACCTAAAAAGCCATCAGTGCTCCTAGTTGAGAAACACTGACTAAGAGCATGGAACTCGAATGCCTGGGTTGAATCACAGATCTATCACTTACTAGTTTTGTGATCTTAGACACTTACTGAACCTTCTGTGCCTCAGTTTTCCCATCTGTACAATGGGAGCAATGATAGATTTGTAAAATAAGAACAATGACAGCCTACCTTATACAGGGTTGCTCTGAGGGTTAAATGAGTTAATATGTACAAAGCTTTTTTAAAAAATAATTATTATTTTAAAAAATATTATTTTTTTATTTATTTATGGCTGCATTGGGTCTTCGCTGCTGGGTGCGGGCTTTTCTCTAGTTGTGTTGAGCGGGAGCTACTCTTCATTGCGGTACTCAGGCTTCTCATTGCGGTGGCTTCTCTTGTCGCGGAGCACGAGCTCTAGGCATGCTGGCTTCAGTAGTTGTGGCACGCAGGCTCAGTAGTTGTGGCTCATGGGCTTAGTTGCTCTGCGGTATGTGGGATCTTCCTTGACCAGGGCTCGAACCCGTGTCCTGTGCATTGGCAGGCGTATTCTTAACCACTGCACCACCAGGGAAGTCCAATACGTATAAAGCTTTTAGGACAAGGCCTGGAGTATAATCAGCTCCATATTTTAGCAACTGTTGTCCCCTTATCTGATGTTGTGGGCATAACTGGAGGCGGCATATGATACAAGCATTTTTCTCACATCATAAAATAAATCTTTGCTTCCTTTGAAAGTTCTCTGGAAGAAAAGTTTCCTTCAGGAGGTTGTTAATTCCTATGTAGGTTACTTATAAGAGAAAACACTTTCCTTAACACAGGGAAAATGAAACTGGTCATGTTCTAGACAGTGGTGAATTAGACCAGCCTGAAGAGCCAACGTGTCTTAGTCAGGAATGGTTCAGTTGCAAGTAACAGAATCCTTGTCACACACTAGCCAAAGCAAGAAAAACATCATGGGGGAGGAAGGAAGGGGGAAATCTAGATGAGCACTTGGGGGCAGGAGGTAGACAGGTCTCATGAGGAACTAGAACCAGGAACTGGAAACTTCTAAATAGAACCAGACTCCCACTTTTGCTCACCACTCCCTCCACACCACCCTAGCCTAGCCATCTTCAGCTCTTGCCTGGGTGGTTGCGACATTCTCTCTGCTTCTTCCTTTGTCCCCCCCCTCCCCCCCACTTCCTTTGTCCCCCTCACACAACAGCCAGAGTGATCTTTTAAAAATGTAATAAGATTGTGTTGTTTCCCTGTACAAAACCTTTCAGCGGTGTCCCATTGTACCTGAAGGCAGGAATTTGTCCTCTTGTTCACTGCTATATCCCTGGGCATGGCACATAGTAGGTACTCAATAAATTTGTTGATTGACTGAATGGAAATGCACCAGGATTCCTGGCAGAACCATTCTCTCCTTCTCCCTCTGAGGTTTCTTGTCACTCTTTGTGAGTCTTCCACGGTTCTCTCTCTGAGTTCTCGCCATTCCCATTCACATGGTGCAAAATGGCTGTCCAGCCAATGTCACCTCTCAGCTTCAGCATCACCCGCTAACACATCCCAGAGTCCAAATATCTGGAAGAGAGAAGCTGACTGGTCCAGCTTGGATGAGGGGATCCACCCCTATTCATTCAGTTATGGCTGGGGACTGCTGAAGCCCACTTCTATGGGAAAGGCATTTTTAGAAAAGAGGAACATGGGCTGGCAGACCACCCTCGGAATTGTGTACTACCTTTAGGAAAAGGTTCAGGTATGGAGAATCCCCAGTCCTCAGGGAGTCCAGTACTAGGTTTGGGTGGGCAATTAAACCTTGTCTAGAAGATCCCAAGTGGAATCCAGGATATGAAATAGAGATAATAAACTAGCTACAATTTTTATGAACTATTGACCCACATGCCAGACATAGGTCTAAGAACTTTATAGGTATCAACTCTAGGTATCAAAGTGTACAATCTTCCCAACGATGCAATAAATAAGGTACTATTATCTCCATTAAATAGATGAGGATGTGCAGGCACAGAGAGATTGTCAGTGATGGAGCCAGAATTCTAAGCATTCCAGCCCCCGACTGCATCTGTTCCTTCACCACCTAAACAAGATAAAGACAGAATTCCCCTCTTACAATGAGGAAAATGAGGTTCCGAGAGATAAAGTAAAAAGAAAAATGTACATAAAGCCACCTGGCTATAAAGTAACAGAGCCTTGACTGCAACAGCTCTGCAGCCCTTAGGCCAAACTTCCCCCATCACCGTGCCCACTACAATTAAAAAACAACTCCCAGCTTTATTGAGATAGAATTCACATTCACCTATTTAAAGTGTATAATTCACTGGTTTCTAGTATAGTCACAGATATGTACCACCATCACCACAGTCAATTTGCCCGCTACAACTCTATGGCTAAGGTAGTTCTATCCCAAAGAGGGGAAATGACTAGGTAATCGTCACACAGGATGTAGATGGCAGAACACAGACCACTGTCCCAACCACTATGAGAATATCTCTGGAAATCCCCACTTGAATAACTATGTTTGTCAGAACAAGGATGGCTTGTTGTGGTGTGATGGCATGGGGGCAGAGCTGGGAGGAGACAGGATAAGAAAGCCCCTATCCTATGGAGACAGTGTCCAAAGCCGAAACTCTGGCCTCTGTGACCTCCCCTGCCTAGCCAGACAACCTCTTTTCTTGCTTCTCTCCTTTATTCCTTTGACAAACACCTACTGTCCCTTAAGCCTCGGTTCAAATATCTCCTCCTCCAGAAAGACTTCCCTGATTCATATCCAGGCTGGGCTAAGTGCTCCGCCATGGTGTCTGCTGGACAGCTTTCTCTGTCTCAACAGCACAGCTCTTCTCTGTCGTGGCCCCTCTGCCTTTGCTCAGTCCCCCCAGTGCTAAGTGCATGGATTTTGGAACTAAAAAGGCATGGATTTAAATCCAGGCTCCGCCATGTCCTAGCTCTGCCACCTTGGGAAAGCACATGGTAGGCCCCCCAAAATTTCCAGTTCCTTTCACCCTTCCCTTCTGGTTTCTTGGAGGGTGCCTATTAAACCTTAGTTCGCATTGGAATCCCACGTACTCATGTCTGACAGCCTTCTGGCAAATGGCAGACACACTTTCATTGCTCAGACTGTCTTCCAATGGAGAAGCATTCCTCCTCCCCCAAATGCAGCTCAGTCCTTGTGGCTTGGGTGGTTCTGACTCTAAGTCCCGGGGGTGGGCAGAAGACCCAAGGCTGGCCAATCCAAGGTTTTTGTCCTGTGTCTCTAGTGATTGATCTAGGGATAGGGATGTGCCGGTGACTTAATCAGAATCCCTTCATGAAATCTGTCAAACGGACATTAGAAAAAAGGTCTCTCCATCTCTGTCTCTCACGCTCAGCATGAGATACACGGCACTGAAGGTTTGGCATGCCAGCAGCCATCTCCTGTCTGAGAGTGACGCCAAACAGAGTCAAATAAGCCCGAAAGATGGAAAGAAAGAAAGTTCTGTTGCCCTCCTGGATTCAGATATGCCTGAAGTCCCCTTGGATTCCTATTTTCCTTAAGCTCATCTAGGTTGGATTTCTGATGTTTGTAATCAAAAGCGTTCTAATCAAGACATGGCTTCACTTTAATATGCAATCAGGGTAGCTGGATCTACGATGGCCTGAAGATAAGCCAACAGCTGTGGATAGCAGAGCAGCAAGAGGCAAAGAACTTTGGGCCCTTGATGACATCATTAAACTACTGAATTAACCAGCCCTGAAGCCAACCTAATCTAGGATTTCTCATTCTGTGAAACAATAACATTTCCTTATTGGTTAAGTGATCATGAATTGGGTTTTTTCTTACATGTAGCCAAAACCATCCTTAACTTGGTCTCCAGGCCTCTCCCCGTAATTCCTGTGATTTTAGCCAAGGGGTTGAGTGGATTTGGAGCCGCACCCCCCAGGCTAGCCCAAGAAATAGTTTGTTTCTCATTGTTACTCTTTTTCCTTTGGTGCTATTTTTTTTTTCTGGCAGGCTTTCTCAGCCCCTTCTGGACAAGCTGTTGATTCCTTCATTTCTCCAAGTATTCCTAACATTTAGCAGGTTCTACTGAGGCTTTAGTGACACACAGGGAGAATTTCAGCACAGTAGAGGCACCCACTTAGAGTTATCTATAAGACATCACTGTCCTAAAAGTTCATGGGCCATTACTGCCAAGAGGAATTTCTTTCGGGCTCTATCCCTCCTTGGGAGGCAGCTTGCTACCATCTCCTCCAGCCTCCAGCTCCATTCTAGTCTCCAGCAGTCTGTTCTAAAACTTCTTACTCTGTAAGGTGAAGTATTTTCTTCTCTGTTCTAGACCCCAGGCTAAACCTCAGGCTGAAACTGACCCAGGGAACACTAAAGCGCCCTTTGAAACAAAGGAGTAAGTATACCTGACAATTACAGGGTTTTTTTTTTTTTCTTTAACAAAACTAAATTCTTCAACTGGGCTCCCTTGTAACCAGTTTTTGGGAAGTTAAAGAGAATATTATAACAAATAATTCTCCTTCTGTCCCAAACAAGCTTCCAGGGATCATGGGATTTCTCCCCACTTCTAGCTACACAATCAATAGTTGCCCCCATGTAAATATATATTTTTAATAACAATTTTATTTGAGATATAATTCACATATCACAAAACTTACCATTTTAAAGTGAATAATTCAGTGGTTTTTAGTACATTCATTCACAAGGTTGTGCAACCAACCATTGTTACTATCTAATTGCAGAACATTTTTATCACCCCAAAAAGAAACCCTGTACCCATTAGTAAATTCCTGTTTCCCCCTCCCCCAGCCCCTGGCAACCACTAATCTTTACAACTGATCTTAAGGGAAAATATTCAGTTTTTCGCTATTAAGTATGGTGTTATCTGTGGGGTTTTTGTAGGTGACATTTATCAGGTTGAGAAAGATCCCTTCTCTTCCTAGTCTGTTGAGTGTTTTTATCATGAAAGAGTATTGGATTTTGTCAAATGTTTTTTATGCATCTATTGAGATAATCATGTATTTTTGTCCTTTATCCTGTTAATATGGCATATGACATTGATTGCTGTGTAAATACAAACATGATGTTTTTAACACACTCCATGTTGCTATGTTAAATCATCATATCATATTGGTTTATAAGCTCAGGTGAGCTTCATTTTAAGAAAATTTGATAGACAGCAATACAGACTTACAGCAGTATAGGCTTGGTTACTTAGGTTAACAAATTTTTTTTTCTCTAAGTTTTTCTGAAGGAAAAAATTCATTGTGAGCATATAAAATATAATGCAAAAATATGTTTAGGCTTTTTAAGGAAATATCTGTTGGTGTCAGTCTCTCTGCGGCTGAGAAAAGCTACAGCATGCATGATGACACGTTGTCCTGGGCCGTGGCCTAACTGGTCAAAATTGTCCCCAGTGCAAAGTCCACTGCCTCCTCGGGGCTTCTCTAAGTCACCAAGACGGCTGTGGAATTGATTTCTGGCCTCTAGGGGGCAGGAGTCTCCTATCTTGGGCTGGAAAAGAGAACGAAGTTTGAATAAAGATAACTGTCCAAGAGTCCACATTTTCCTTCCCTTCTTTCTTTTCTTTTTAAAAAGTTTCCTCCTCTGAAACTGTCTGTGCTGAGAGAAGTTGCTGCAGCAGATCTTGCTCCAGATGTTGAGAGTTGTGCATTCAGCTTGGCCGTCTTCTATTGTTGTCTGACCAGCAAGACCTCCTTTGGGGAACTTCCCTCCCAGCCCCCCACTGCCCCCAACCCATGTGAGACTCAAAGGGCTGCCAGTCACAGGACTCTATCCCTCTGACCACAGGAGTGACTCAACTCTGAGTCAACTAGACTTTTTCAGGACTTTGGAATCTTGAGTGGGGACACGGAGATGGAAGGCAGTCGGTGCTGAATCATTTGATGTGTTTACCTAGAAAAATGGTTCTCATATGCGGCCCCTGGCCCACCAGCATCAGCAGCTGGGAAAATGTTAGAAATACGGATTCCAGGGTCCCACCCTTCATCAGCTGAATCAGAAATTCTGGGGGTAGGCCCCAGAAATCTCTGTTTTAACAAGCCCTCCAGGTGATTCTGACTTCTAATGCTGGGAAATTAGACGTTTCTGCCAGCGGGATTCCCAGAGCTTACCTGGATCTTGTTCTTTCCTGGAACTTGGCTCTCAAGATCTTCTGTAGATTCTTTGACCTCCTCCGTGTCCTTCTAATAAATTCCTTTTTGGTTTTGTTTTATTTGAGAGAGTCACAGTTGCCTTCTGTTGCTTCCAACCTAAAGACCCTGACTGATGGCCCTGTCACCTAATTCATAACTGCACAGACCCTTCTTGAACGATGGGTCTTTGTGTCATTCAGGCTGCACTGTTCAGGTTCACCCTGGTCTTTATTTAGGTTCAGCCCCAACCATATTAATTCCATTCTAGGTCAAAGCAGAGCCCAGCAGGGCTTCTGACCAAGCTCCATCAATGTCCTGCCTGTTAATAGTTCAGGTGCCTCCTCCGGTAATGAAGGCCTTTGTATTTTCCAAGACCTCTTTACAAAAACATCTTCTCCTATTCCAGCACTTATTTGACTCTTCTCTTTTTTCAACTTAGCTCCAACCCCCTTTTCAACTATTAACGACAAACATTAGTATAATGTGGTTTGTTTTCTATATTAGTTGGGGAACGGAATAGCTGTTTTAATAAAGAGATTAAAAAAATACAGGATACTCTAAAAATACATATCTTGTTTAACAGCTGTTGTTGTTGTTGCTTTATCTCTTTAAGCCTATGAGTGGGTCAGCATGAGTCCAGTGGTGAGTATGTGGCTCTGCCCCATGTGGTCATTTTAAGGACACGGGTTCCCTCTATCTTGTTGCTCTGCCCTCTCCTAGAACATTGTTGAAGCAAGCTCTCCTCCAGTACATCTACATTCCCAGCCTGTGGGAAAGGGGGAAAAGAGGGCATGGATGGCTAATATTTCCTTTTAGGATATGATGTAGAAGAAGTGATGCTCATATCAATTCTAGTCACTTTCCAATGGTGAGCACTTGCATGGTCACACCCAGCTAGCCGCAAGGGAGGCTGGAAGATATGATCTTGAGCTGGGCAGCCATATGCCCTGCTAGTTCTTGGGGTGAAGGTTGCTTTGTTACCAGAAGAAAGAAGGAAGTTATGAATAATGAAGGACAGCTAGCAATTTTTTCACATTTTCTAATCTTGAGGTTTTTTTGGTTTTTTTTTTTTAAGCAGAGGTCTTCTTAGAAGCCCATATGATTTAAATTTATTTATTTAGTTAGTTATGGCTGTGTTGTGTCTTCATTTCTGTGCGAGGGCTTTCTCTAGTTGTGGCAAGCGGGGCCACTCTTCATCACGGTGCGCGGGCCTCTCACTATCGCGGCCTCTCTTGTTGCGGAGCACAGGCTCCAGATGCGCAGGCTCAGTAATTGTGGCTCACGGGCCCAGTTGCTCCACAGCATGTGGGATATTCCCAGACCAGGGCTCGAGCCCGTGTCCCCTGCATTGGCAGGCAGATTCTGAACCACTGCGCCACCAGGGAAGCCCCCTAATCTTGAGTTTTATATTCAAGTGTTGAAAGCTCAGATGCCCTCAGGGACTAGCAGATGATTAACTGAGTAGAGCAATCCAGGTGTAAGACTAGGAGTGAGGTGATAGTGACAGTGACAAAGTGGACAGCATGTCCTATCTAAAGGGGGCAAGATCTAGTTGCCTACCTAATGTCCCTGCTCCCTTCTTTGCTATCAGACCTTCAAGTTTGTTTAGGTAGTTGTGTAACTAGGGTATACATCATGACTTTTGAAGCCAATCATGAAATTTCTGTTTCTAGTGTCCCCAGCCTCCCTTGTAGCTGGGAATGTCCATGTCACTCAGCCAATGAGAGAGTTAGGGAAGTATAGTGGGGGACTTCTGGAGAAACTTTTGCTTTCCTAGTAAAGAGTTAGTCATGACTGGAGCTTCCCCTTAGCTGTTCTTCCTTCTTTGAATGTGTATGTGATTCCTGGAGCTGGGGCAGCCATCTTATGACCATGAGGTGGCAAGCATGAGGTGGCAAGCATAAAGAACTGCCGTGATACTGAGCCAGAGAGAACCAAGGCCAGAGGCTGCCTACTTTCAGACATCTTGTTATGTGAAAAAAACAAACAAAAAAAGAAACACATACCTGTTTGTTTAAGCAATTTAAAATCAGTTTATCTGAACCTCATGGCCATTCAAAACTGATTAAATCCTTCCAGACTTTTTCTATGTGTATAGTTACTTTGTAAAAATGTGAAATACATACACTGCTTTGTAAACTGCTTTCTAGATGTACAATAAATAATGTGCATTATACAATATTAAAATAATGTACAATATTATATATACCTACATCTATATATATGTACATCTTTCCCTGTCATTTACTACTGTTCAATATTTTTCACCTTAATGACTTCAGAATATCCATTGTAGGACTGTAACATAATGCATTTAATCAATCCTTTATTATTGGACATTCAGGTAGTTTACAGGTTAGTTGTTTTTGTTTTTGAGGGGGATGTTTGCTGTTATAAACAATTCTATAGACCATCCTTGCAACTAACTTACAAACTTCTAAATATATCCTTGTAATTACTTTCCTGATTATTTCCTTAATTTTCTAGAAATGCAGTGACTGGGTGAAAAGGTAATAAATAGCACACTCTCTTAATTAAAATGATACACTTGCCTTTGGTTCCATTTCTGCTACAGGGAATAACCAGTCATTCATTTATTCATTATCCATTCACTTAACAAGCCCCAGAGGCCTGTGCTAGTCACTAAGGGGCACTAAGATGTGAGTAAATTGTGGTTCCTGTCTTCAAAGCACTCATAATGGACTGGCAGGGACAGGCAGGACAACAGGCAGTGACGAGATGGAGCAGGAGTGACATTTGTAGTAGGCAGCTTCGGACAAGGTTCCAAATGACCCCCACCTGCTGGTATTTATGACTTGGTGTAATTCCCTGCATGTGAGTGTGAGCTGGACCTAGTGAGTTGTTTCTAATGAATGGAATATGACCAAAGTGATAGGATGTCACCTCTGTGATTAGGTTACGAAGGACTGTGACTGTCACTTTGCTGCCACTCTGTCTCTTGCCCTCTCATGTGCTCACTCTGATGAAGCCAGCTGCCATGCTTGCTTGACGGAGAGGTCTACATGGCAAGGAACTGAGGGAGGCCTCCGGCCAGCAGCTCTTGAGGAATTGAGGCCTCAGTCCAACAGCCTACGAGGAACTGAATCCTGCCAACAATCATGTGAGCTGGGAAGCCGATCTCTTCCAGCTGAGCCTTCAGACAAACCATGCCCGGACGCCTGACCCACAGAAATGGTGAGATAATGCCTATGGTTCTAAGCCGTTACATTTTAGAGAAATGCGTTATGCAGCATTAGATAACGAATGCACAGGTGGAGTGGTCAATATAAGCGCAGTGTGTGACAGACGACCGGTGCACACGTGAAGGGGAGGCACTGAACCACTGTGGCGGGGAAGGGCTGCATCTGGTAAGATGTCTGAGAGGAGAGCAGGCTGGCATTGCGTTTTGCAGGCTAAAAAGGCATTAGTTAGGGGAAGAAGGCATTGCCAGGCAGAGTTTGCAGAACAATCAAGCTTTGTGACCGTTTCTCAGATCTGTTCCCAGCTCACTTGTCACACCATCGATTGGAAGTAAATTTACTTGATTAGAGGTGAAATCAACAGAGCTTCAGGGTCCCTCACCAGCATATACCATTCAAAGCCCAGGAAGGGCCCTAGCAATTTTGTGGTAATAATTTTGCATTCTTTTTCTTACAGAAATCCCCCGACTTCAGGTCCTGCCTCAGTGGACCCGCCAAGACCCTTCCACTGTCACCCACCACTCACCCCTCCCAATCTACAGCATTGACCTACCACTGTACGTATTTTATTTTGTTTGGCTTCGTCTGTTTGGAAACTTGTTTCTCAGAAGCCCAGGCTTCCCCTCCTGCCTTCACTTCCTTAACCTAACAATCTAGGTTCTATAGACTTTCCTCACAGGCCCTTTTCTCTAACTCTTTAATCATCTTTACTGCTGTTTTTGAAGTGTCTCAGAGTTTTCCCTTAGGTAGTAGTGCTCAGAATGTATGTGCTTTTCTAAGCAGCAAGTCTGGCTCCTGACCAGATGGCATCTGAGCAGGGCCACTTTGCGGCTGGCTGAGTCCCAGGAACCGCCTCTCTTTCCTGTGTTGCCCCACCCCCAACTGCAGAATGACTAAGGTTCAGAGAAGCAAAAGGAGTGACTAGGGAAAAGGCAGAAAATGCAATAGGAGAGGGGAAGCCTTGCTTCCTTAGGGGTGGGACCTCTCTTTTAGGATGCTAATGGTAGTACTTCAAGACAGTGATGGTCTGCTAGGGGAAAGGAAACTGACATTACCCTTGCCTACTCTGTGCCAGGCACATGGGCTTTCCAGTTGCTATCTCATGGATTCCTCACTACATCCATACAGGTTAAGAGCCACACTCTCCATGTTATAGCTGAGGAAATTAAGGTTCGGAGTTGAGAAGTAGTGTGCACGCCTCACAGCCAGCAAGAGCAGGGTCAGGCCCAGCTGACTTGAGGCCCAGGCTCCAGCCCCACCTCGTGACCTCTCCATCCTTTACTGGTGCTCCCAGGGGCATAATCACCTACATTCAAGTTCTAGATGAAAACTGGTGGGCATTGCAGTAAAACTTTACCTGGAAATAAGTTTTATAAATGAAAAAGTCAGGCAAGCTAAATTCTTGTTTCTGGAAGATCTGTCTAAATGAAGAAGACCCACCAGTGAACTGGGAACCCTCCCAGGGTTTGGATTCACTTCTAGAGAGAGAAAAAAAAAAAAAAAAAAATTGACAAGAGAAGGCAGGAGATCTAGACCCCAAAGTACAAAATCGGGGTTGAAAGGCTGGACAGACTACAGTGTGGGGATAACAATGAAAGTAAGAAAATAAGAACTGTTGTTTATCAAGTGCTTACAAAGGGCCATGCACTGTACTAGATGCTTTCTATAGGTTAGTGCATCTTATCCTCACAACAAGCCTGCTATAAAGATAGGGTTATCATTCGTAATTTTAGGTTGGGAGCCTGAAGATGAAGTAACTTACACACGGGCAGGCAGTGGTGATGCAGGGACTTGAACCTAGGTGTATCTGGCTCCAAAAGCCATGCTTATATCCTTTAGGCTTTACTAGGTCAAGGCGAATGGGAGCGGGAGAAATCTACTTTCTGTCGATGAAGTTAACACGGCGAAGCGGGGGTTAGCAGGTGCCATAACTTGGGAGTGTGTGGCACAGAGGTGGCTACGGCTCCCCCGGACCCAGTTCTTGCGGGTAGCAGAGGTGACTCAGGAGACCCTTGAGAGCCAGGAACTGGGTGCTGTGGAAGGTGTCTGCAAAGGAGGCTCTTGGGTCCAGAGTGGGTGGAGAGAAGCAGAGTCTCTCAGCATCTATTGACCGCTCTCTGGATTGGCTCAGGAACTTGAAGGGGAGGGGCTTAGGCCCCTGGGATGCTGATCTGAGGTTGGACCAGAAAGCTGGAGATCGCTCGCCCTCCTGGTGCTACGGCCCCAGTGCTGTAGTCACACGTTTGAGTTTGGATCCTGCCCCTCCTCCTTCTAGGTCTACGACTTAGAGATTTAACAATCTTGAGCCCCAGGTTTCTGTAGTGCAGATAATCAGAGTATATACAGCCAAATAATAGATAATAAATTTGCCGTTGGGAGAATTCAGTGAGGTGACGGATATGAAGGACTAACTCGGTGCCTAGGGCGGTGGGCGCTTGGTAAACGGCAGCCATATTATCGCGAGATGCCATCCTCTGCTGAGGCGGTGAAGCTTTTTCTGCTTTCCGCTTGCTTTCACTCCCATTGCCTACTTTGGTAGTAAAGTGAGACTGCATTCCAGGGAGAGAGTAAATTTAATATGTCTCTCACCTTTCACTTGTTCAAACTCTGAATTTTTAAATTGTTTTTATGGTTCACAGCTCACTTCACAATTGTAATTTGTCTCCGGCCTGGAAGATTTTAACCCTCCTATAAAAGCAATAGATTTTTCATGCTAGGCATTTTCTCTGTAGGTGTTCTTTCTTCTGTAGGTGTGTTTTTGTTTGCTTTTTGTGTGCTTGTTTTTTGTAAAAAAAAAAAAAAACATTGGATTGGTGTTAAAATGGTTCACTGGTCAAAATCAGTGACCAATTCTGGTCTTCATGACAACAACAATATTTCATTGGAAAGAATGGGTTAGCTCACTGAGGCAAAAGCTAAATGGCAAGCCTCAGAAAAAGCACACAGGGCAGCTCTAGCGAGCTGGGAAGCAGGAAGTGCTGAGCAGTACCTCCAGGCACTCTCAGGTGTGCCTTGTGTTAATCTACCCTGGGTTAAATTCTTACAAGGGAGCTTTTGATTGACCTGACATGGGCTGTGCACCTACCCCCTTGGTTCAGGGAAGGAGAGGACACCTAGACTGAAATTTAGAGTACGTGGGCATACCCTGGGGGAGGGTAATGCCCAGAAGGTAAATGGAAGTGCTGTTACAGGAAGAGGGCTATGTGTGCTGGGTGAGCACAACTAGCAAGTGTTCCCTACAAATACTGTTCTCCCTGTGATGAAATATCAAGATTCTGGATTTTTCTAGTATTTTCAAATATGCACGATAGTTGAAAGAATAAAACAATGAGCACACATCTACCCTTCCTCTAAATTCAACAACTGCTAACGTTTTGCTACATTTGCTTTATTTTTTAGAAATTTTATTTATTTATTTTTGGCTGCGTTGGGTCTTCGTTGCTGCACAGGCTTTCTCTAGCTGTGGAGAGTGGGGGCTATTCTTCATTGTGGTGTGCGGGCTTCTCATTGTGCTGGCTTCTCTTGTTGCGGAACACGGGCTCTAGGCGCGCTGGCTTCAGTAGTTGTGGCGCGCAGGCTTAGTTGCTCTGTGGCATGTGGGATCTTCCCGGACCAGGGATCGAACCCGTGCACCCTACGTTGGCAGGCGGATTCTAAACCACTGCGCTACCAGGAAAGTCCTGCTACATTTGCTTTAATTTCTCTCTGCATTTTAAAAATTTTATGAACTATTTGAAAGCCATAGATATCATGGCCCTTTAGCCTTTAAATAGTGAATAATTCATGTATCTCCGGAGGATAACAACACTCGTCTACATAAATGCAATACTATTGCCACATCTAAGAAAGTTAATATATATTCTATAATATCTTCTAATTGCAAGTTCATGTTCAAATTTCCTCAATTGATACAAGAATATATTTTATAGATTTTTTTCCGGATCAGAATTGAATTAAAGTTCACTCATTGCACTTGGTTTTGGGGTCTCTCTATTCTCTTTTATTTATTTATTTTTTGGCTGCACCGCGTGGCTTGTGGAATCTTAATTCCTCGAACAGGGATTTAACCTGGGCCCACAGCAGTGAAAGGGCCAAGTCCTAACCACTGGACCTCCAGGGAATTCCCTCTATTTTCTTTAAATCTAGAGCAATTCCTCTACATTTTTGGATTTTTCATGTCATTGATGTTTTAATCCAGGTTAGTTGTCTTTTAGAAAATATTACATTGTTTCCTTTGAACTGCTTTTTTTTGGTATAGTATTTTTTCATTGTGGTAAAATGTGCATAACATAAAAGTTGCCATCTTAACTGTTTTTAAGTGAAGAATTCAGTGGCATTAAGTATATTGTCAAGGTTGTACGCCATCACCACTATCTATTTCCAGAACTTTTTCATCATCCCAAACAGAAACTCTGTACCAATAAACAATAAGTCCCCATTCTCCCTTCCCCCAGCTCCTGGTAACCTTGGTAACCTCTATGCTACTTTCTGTCTCTATGAATTTGCCTATTCTAGGCACCTCATCAGGTGGAGTCATACAGTATTTGTTCTTTGTGTTTGACTTATTTCAGTTGACATAATGTTTTCAAAGCTCATCCGTGTTGTAGCATGTATCAGAATTTCATTCTTTGTATTGCTTTTTTTTTTTTTTTTTTTTTTTTGCGATACGCGGGCCTCTCACCGCTGCGGCCTCTCCCGTTGCGGAGCACAGGCTCCGGACGCACAGGCTAGGGGCCATGGCTCACGGGCCCAGCCGCTCCGCGGCATGTGGGATCTTCCCGGACCGGGGCACGAACCCGTGTCCCCTGCATCGGCAGGCGGACTCGCAACCACTGCGCCGCCAAGGAAGCCCCTGTATTGCTTTTTAAAGTTAATCTGTTAGAGTTTTATATTTAATCTTTTATAAGATAACTTTTTCACATGAAGGAAAGTATTTACATGCATTATCAAATTTAAGAGACTCTGCCTAGACTTTTATACTTGTCAAGTTAATTAGATCTAGATCAGTGAGGTCATAGGGGGTTAATTTATCACCAAACTGGGATAAAATTAACCTTCTATAACAAAAATAGTTTACAGCTTTAAATGAATAACCACTGTTTTCTACAACAAACATTCTTTTTAAAATGTAGCTTTCTAAAAAAAATGTAGTTTTCTATAATAAGAATTATTAGCCTCAGGGTTACAAGTAAATACTTCCTGGAATCATTAAAACAAACATTCCAATATTATAGAAAAGCTCTTTGTCTTTTTAATTAAAAAACTTAGACAGTCTTTTTATAATGACATGATTTGGAAGACATTTGGATCTGTCTTAAATTTTACAGTAACTCCTATGTAAAAATTCACTAGCCTTCTTCCTTATCTTTCTAAACAAAGGAGGATGGATAATCCGGTGTTGGCATTCTCTAAAGCACTTAGATTAATAGCTTCTCATCTTCTCAAGTTTCCTGATAAAGATCAGACCTTTATGGTTTATTATAATGTTTTTCTGTATCTCTAAACTCATGAAAGCTTCATAATGTACCTTCTATTTCTCCATTCTATTTTGATTTTTAATCACTTATATAGATAGATATCTGACATAATTCTAAGCACTTTACATATATTTAATGCTCATACAACCCTATAAGGGCTTTCTTCTCCTTCTCTCCTTCCCTCTCCCCCTCCTCCTCCTTCTTCTTCGATAAGTGGTTTTTAAAATCTCCTTTTTAGGGCTTCCCTGGTGGCGCAGTGGTTGGGAGTCCGCCTGCCGATGCAGGGGACACGGGTTCGTGCCCCGGTCCGGGAGGATCCCACATCCGCGAGCCATGGCCGCTGGACCTGCGCGTCCGGAGCCTGTGCTCCGCAACGGGAGACGCCGCAGCGGTGAGAGGCCCGCGTACTGCAAAAAAAAATCTCCATTTTAAAGGTGAGAAAAATGAGGCACTGAGAAAGTACTTGACCTGTCCAGTGTCACACAGTGGTGGGATAGCCAGGGAGTTCTGGGAGATCAGACACAATCTCTTTCCAGAGCCTTTGTTCTTAACCTCTATATATTCTCACTATAGTAAAAAAAAAAAAAAAAAAGCAAACTTTACAGATACATACAACATAGAAATTAAGTCTCTTTAATCCTACCCACAAGAAATATTCAGTGCTAACAGTTTATGTTTTAATTTTAAATCTAGTTATAGAGTACAAATACACAGATAACAACATTTTTGGTGGAAGTTATAGTCAAAATTAAAAGCAAGTATTAATCCATTATGTGGTTGGCAGGAAACTTCCAAGAGCCTTCAGTCTGACCCAGCTCAAGCTATCCAACTGGACAGGGCTAAGGGGTGGGGATGGCTCAGTTTAGCTGTGGGCAGCTGGCAATGATCCCCATAGCAGGTGGCCACTTGAACAGGAGGGGAACAACAAGTAGGAACAGGGGGCTAAAGTGGGTGAGATTAATATTAAATAGGGTGAAAGCAGGGGCAGAAACCAGGTATCCCAGATGAGTCCAGCCAGAAAGGAAAGTAAAGCAAGGGGCTGGGCTGTGGGTTTAGTGTTGCCCATGAAGACAGGTCACAGTTATATGGCGTCCCAAGGCTGTGCCAAGACAAATGCTACTAGACATCTGTGCGAGAACATACTGTCTCAAGTATGTTAATCAAAATAGAAAGGCATCCTAGTAGAAGAGTGCTGGACATGGCAGGGTTATGACCATGAGTGGGAATCAGGCAACCAGAAGTGGTTAGAGTGGGGGCCATTACAGATAGTACGAGAATGGGTATACACAAAGGCCTAAGTCAGCGGTTCTCAAATGTTTTTATTTCAGGATCCTTTAACACTCCTAAAAATTATTTAGGACCCCCAAAGAACTTTTGTTTATATGGATTACAGCTATTAATATTTTCTCTTTTAGAAATTAAAACAGAAATTTTAAAAATAAAGAATACACCAGCATATATTCCAGTTAGCCATCAGAACAATGATGGCATCACAGAGTCTCTGGAAAACACCACACTTTCCGAGAGAATAAGGGTAAAAAAATAAAATGCTGCATTAATATTATTTTTAATTTCACTTACTCCCTGATAGTGGCTCAGAGACCTCCATACTTTAAGAACAACCAGTCCAGATACTATGTAGCCTCTTATATTTGTGTAGTACTGTATAGTTTACAAAACTCTGTGAATTAGGACTAGTATTCTTATTCCCATTTCAGAGCTTTAAAGCACACTGCCATGGAGCAGGGGAGGAACTAGGCTGTCCTGTCTCTCAAGAGCTAATGCTGAGATGGTACCTTGGGTCCCTTGGTTGCTGCGATGGCACTTTCCAAGCTTCACGTGATTCCCGGGACTTGCTCTCTGGTCTAACACTTGGCTTTCTCTCTACCAGGGACCTGGTCAGGTTCACCCTGTGCCTGGAAAGCTGCAGAGCTGTTTGGGAGGGGCTAAAGGCAAGAACATCAGATGCTCAGATTTCCATGTGAGGGATTCTAATGTAATCATCAGATGAATATAGAGGGTCTACCTAGAAGGCAGAGATAGTGGGAACTGAGTATTGTAATTTTAATATCATACCTGCTCAGTCAGTTTTCAGCACAGGCAACAGAAATCTTTCTAGATGTTTAAAGCAGAAAGCAATTAATTTCAGGAAATTGAATGCTTACAAAATCATTGTAAATCATTGAAAATCTGGAGGAGAGAGAATCAGAGGTCAACTCAAGAATCACTAATTTCAAGAACATAGTCATACTTCTCTACAATTAAGATTCAGGGGTCAGAAAGCTAGGATTGGGTAGCTCTCCTTTGGTGGCCACTGTTGCTACAGCTGCCTTCCCAACTCATGGAGCTGGAGACTGGAAATGGAAAGACTGCTGCAGGAAAACCCCATGTCTCCAGTGATGACCCTATTGGCCAGTAGAAATGGCCAAAGTGCAGGAAAATGGTCTCTTCCTCATTTCCACCTTGTAAATCTTACCCAAGCGCATCTAACTGGCAATACCTAGCTTTCATCCAGAATCCTAGCTGGGGTTTCCCTGGTGGCACAGTGGTTGAGAGTCCGCCTGCCGATGCAGGGGATACGGGTTCGTGCCCCAGTCCGAGAAGATCCCACATGCCGCGGAGCGGCTGGGCCCGTGAGCCATGGCCGCTGAGCCTGCGCGTCCGGAGCCTGTGCTCCGCAATGGGAGAGGCCACAACAGTGAGAGGCCCGCGTACCGCAAAAATCAAAAAACAAAAACAAACAAACAAAAAACCCCCAACAGAATCCTAGCTGAAAGGGAGCCTGGGAAATGCCATCTTTAACCTTCTCACTTCTGCAATATAAAAAGGCTCACTTGGGGCTTCCCTGGTGGCGCAGTGGTTGAGAGTCCGCCTGCCGATGCAGGGGACACGGGTTCGTGCCCCGGTCCGGGAAGATCCCACGTGCCGCGGAGCGGCTAGACCGACGAGCTATGGCCGCTGAGCCTGCGCGTCCGGAGCCTGTGCTCCGCAACGGGAGAGGCCACAACAGAGAGGCCCGCATACCGCAAAAAAAAAAAGTAGTAAGTGAAGTAGGAGATAGGTTCAAGGCAATAGGGGATGATGAGGACTGCAGTGAATTAGTGAGTACATGTTAAAAAAAAAAAAAAAGGCTCACTAGAAGGAAGTGGGAATAGATGTTTAACCCCAACTGAAGCTAGTCAACTCACTAGATTTCTGACTATGGATTGACTGGAATGTGAGCTCCATGCAGGCAGAGGTTTTTGTCTGATTTGTTTTCTGCTGTGTCCTCAGAGCTTAAAATATTACAAACTAGTTGCTAAATAAACGGGTAGATACACATCAAAATGAATGTCTCCTCAGGAGCTCTTCGGGTGAACATCAGAAAGATAACAATAGTGGCAAGAGGTCCAAGTTACTCTGACAGTGTCTGGGGTCTACGTTGCCTTCCTTGAATCTAGATGAGCTTTATGATTGTTTTGACCAGTGGATGGAAGTGATGCTGTGTCAGTTTCCAGGCTGGCCTTAAAAGAAATGCAGCTTCCAGGACCTGTCTCTGCCATGTAAAAAGTTCAACTACCCTGATGGACAGACCATGTGGAGAGGCTCTGAGACTACACAGCTAAACCCAGCCTTTCAGGCATTCCCATCAAGTGCCAGGCATATGAATAAGACTGTGTTGGACCTTCCAGATCAGCCTAGCTGCCAGTTAGAACATTACCAATGACCTCTGATTCATTCCAGATGGAAGAAAGGAATCACCCAAATCAGGCCTGCCCAAATTCCTGACTCAAAACTTGTGAGATATTATACAGTGGTTGTTTTAAACCACTGAGTTTTGTTACATAGCAATAGATAACCAGAATACACTTCAAGTGTGATATTAATGAATACAAAGCTGCCTGTGGTAAAGATGCAGAAAATGTTCCATTTATATCTCATGTAGATTTCCAGGGTCATAATTTTAATCCTGTCTGGTGAGATGTACTAGAACACCCTAGTTTTGTTCAAGAATTATTCTCTACAGAGCAACAGATCTTGGGTATTTCCAAATGATACTGATTTGTCGGGGAAAAATATGAATAATAGTAACCGTATGGAAAAGATGTCTGTGGTTAAAGTAAAGATAACATACTCAGGAGACTGGAAATGCTTTGCTCTAAAGACAGCAATGGGGGGCTTTACTGGTGGCAAAGTGGTTAAGAATCCGCCTGCCAATGCAGGGGACATGGGTTCCAGCCCTGGTCCAGGAAGATTCCCACATGCCACTGAGCAACTAAGCTGGTGTACCACAACTACTGAGCCTGCACTCTAGAGCCTACAAGTCACAACTACTGAGCCCACATGCCACACTACTGAAGCCTGTGCATCTAGAGCCCACGCTCCACAACAAGAGAAGCCACGACAATGAGAAGCCCGCACACCACAAGAAGAGTAGCCCCCGCTTACCGCAACTAGAGAAAGCCCATGCACAGCAATGAAGACCAAACACAGCCATAAATAAATAAACAAACAAATAAATAAATAGAAAGACAACAATGGGATTTGGTTCAAGATTACAGAGTAGAAGGACGTGCTGTCACTCCCTCTTGTGAGAGCACGGGAATCACAACTAACTGCTGAACAATCATCAATAGGAAGACACTGGAGCTCACCAAAAAAGATACCACACATCCAAAGATAAGGAGAAGCCACAATGAGACAGTAGGAGGAAAGCAATTGCAATAAAATCAAATCCCATAACTGCTGGGTGGGTGACTCACAACTGGAGAACACTTATACCACAGAAGTCTACCCACTGGAGTGAAGGTTCTGAGCCCCACGTCAGACTTCCCAACCTGGGAGGCCGGCAACGGGAGGAGGAATTCCTAGAGAATCAGACTTTGAAGGCTAGCAGGATTTGACTGCAGAGCTTCGACAGGACTGGGGGAAACAGAGACTCCACTCTTGGAGGGCATTCACAAAATAGCGTGCACATCAGGACCTAGAGAAAGGGGCAGTGACCCCATAGGAGACTGAACCAGATATATCTGCTAGTGTTGGAGGGTTTCCTGCAGAGGCGGGGGGTGGCTGTGTCTCACCGTGAGGACAAGGACACTGGCAGCAGAAGTTCTGGGAAGTACTTCTTGGCGTGAGCCCTCCCAGAGTCTGCCATTAGCCCCACGAAAGAGCCTGGGTAGGATCCAGTGTTGGGTCGCATCAGGTCAAAAAACCAACAGGGAGGGAACCCAGCCCCACCCAACAGAAGACAAGCAGATTAAGTTTTACTGAGCTCTGCCCACCAGAGCAACAGCCAGCTCTACCCACTACCAGTCGCTCACATCAGGAAACTTGCATAAGCCTCTTAGATAGCCTCAACCACCAGAGGGAAGACAGCAGAAGGAAGAAGAACTACAGTCCTGCAGCCTGTGGAACAAAAACCACATTCACAGAAAGATAGACAAGATGAAAAGGCAGAGGGCTATGTACAAGATGAAGGAACAAGATAAAACCGCAGAAAAACAACTAAATGAAGTGGAGATAGGCAACCTTCCAGAAAAAGAATTCAGAATAATGATAGTGAAGATGATCCAGGACCTCGGGAAAAAATGGAGGCAAAGATCGAGAAGATGCTAGAAATGTTTACCAAAGACCTAGAAGAATTAAAGAACAAACAGAGATGAACAATACAATAATTGAAATGAAAACTACACTAGAAGGAATCAATAGCAGAATAACTGAGGCAGAAGAATGGATAAGTGACCTGGAAGACAGAATGGTGGAATTCACTGCTGTGGAACAGAATGAATGGTGGAATTCACTGCTGTGGAAAAGAAATGAAGACAGCCTAAGAGACTTCTGGGGACAATATTAAACATGACAACATTTGCATTATAGGGGTCCCAGAAGGAGAAGAGAGGGAGAAAGTACCTGAGAAAATATTTGAAGAGATTATAGTCGAAAACTTCCCTAACATAGGAAAGGAAATAGCCACCCAAGTCCAGGAAGCGCAGAGAGTCCCAGGCAGGATAAACCCAAAGAGAAACATGCTGAGACACACAGTAGTCAAATTGGCAAAATTAAAGACAAAGAATAATTATTGAAAGCAATAAGGGAAAGATGACAAATGACATACAAGGGAACTCCCATAAGGTTAACAGCTGATTTCTCAGCAGAAACTTTACAAGCCAGAAGGGAGAGGCATGATATACTTAAAGTGATGAAAGGGAAGAACCTACAACCTAGATTACTCTACCCCGCAAGGATCTCATTCAGACTCAATGGAGAAATCAAAAGCTTTACAGACAAGCAAAAGCTAAGAGAATTCAGCATGACCAAACCAGCTCTACAACAAATGCTAAAGGAACTTCTCTAAGTGGGAAACAAAAGAGAAGAAAAGGACCTACAAAAAACAAACCCAAAACAATTAAGAAAATGGTCATAGGAACATACATATTGATAATTACCTTAAACGTGAATGGATTAAATGCTCCAACCAAAAGACACAGGCTTGCTGAATGGGTACAAAAACAAGACCCATATATACGCTGTCTACAAGAGACCCACTTCAGACCTAGGGACACATACAGACTGAAAGTGAGGGGATGGAAAAAGATATTCCAGGCAAATGGAAATCAAAAGAAAGCTGGAGTAGCAATACTCATATCAGATAAAATAGACTTTAAAATAAAGAATGTTACAGGAGACAAGGAAGGACACTACTTAATGATCAAGGGATCAACCCAAGAAGAAGATATAACAATTATAAATATATATGCACCTGACATCGGAGCACCTCAATACATAAGGCAACTGCTAACAGCTATAAAAGAGGAAATTGACAGTAACACAATAATAGTGGGAAACGTTAACACCTCACTTACACCAATGGACAGATCATCCAAAATGAAAATAAACAAGGAAACAGAAGCTTTAAAAGACACAATAGACCAGATAGATTTAATTGATATTTATAGGACATTCCATCCAAAAACAGCAGATTACACTTTCTTCTCAAGTACGCACGGAACATTCTCCAGGATAGGTCACATCTTGGGTCACAAATCAAGCCACAGTAAATTAAGGAAAATTGAAATCATATCAAGAATCTTTTCTGACCATAACACTATGCGATTAGAAATCAATTACAGAAAAAAAACGTAAAAAACACAAACACATGGAGGCTAAACGATACGTTACTAAATAACCAAGAGATCACTGAAGAAATCAAAAAGGACATTAAAAAATATCTAGGGACAAATGACAATGAAAACACGATGATCCAAAACCAATGGGTTGCAGCAAAAGCAGTTCTAAGAGGGAAGTTGTTTTTTTTTTTTTTTTTTTTTTCGGTACGCGGGCCTCTCACTGACGTGGCCTCTCCCGTTGTGGAGCACAGGCTCTGGATGCGCAGGCTCAACGGCTATGGCTCATGGGCCCAGCCGCTCCGCGGCATGTGGGATCTTCCCGGACCGGGGCACGAACCCGTGTCCCCTGCATTGGCAGGCGAACTCTCAACCGCTGCGCCACCAGGGAAGTCTAAGAGGGAAGTTTATAGCAATACAATCCTACCTCAAGAAACAACAAACATCACAAATAAACAATCTAACCTTACACCTATAGGAACTAGAGAAAGAAGAACAAAGAAAACTCAAAGTTAGTAGAAGGAAAGAAATTATAAAGATCAGAGCAGAAATAAATGAAATAGAAACAAAGAAAACAATAGCAAAGATCAATAAAACTAAAGGCTGGTTCTTTGAGAAGATAAAAACAATTGATAAACCATTAGCCAGACTCATCAAGAAAAAGAGGGAGAGGACTCAAATCAATAAAATTGGAAATGAAAAAGGAGAAGTTACAACAGGCACTGCAGAAGTCCAAAGCATCCTAAGAGATTACTACAGACAGCTCTATGCCAATAAAATGGACAACCTGGAAGAAATGGACAAATTCTTAGAAAGGTATAACCTTCCAAGACTGAACCAGGAAGAAATAGAAAATATGAACAGACCAATCACAAGTAATGAAATTGAAACTGTGATTAAAATCTTCCAACAAACAAAAGTCCAGGACCAGATGCCTTCACAGGTGAATTTTATCAAAAGTTTAGAGAAGAGCTAACACCCATCCTTCTCAAACTCTTCCAAAAAATTGCAGAGGAAGGAATACTCCCAAACTCATTCTATGAGGCCACCATCACCCTGATACCAAAACCAGAAAAAGATACTACAAAAAAAGAAAATTACAGACCAATATCACTCATGAATACAGATGCAAAAATGCTTAACAAAATACTAGCAAACAGAATCCAACAACACATTAAAAGGATCATACACCATGATCAAGTGGGATTTGTCCCAGGGATGCAAGGATTCTTCAATATACACACATCAATCAATGTGATACACCATATTAACAGATTGAAGAATAAAAACAATACGATCATCTCAATAGATGCAGGAAACGGTTTTGACAAAATTTAACACCCATTAATGATAACAACTCTCCAGAAAGTGGGCATAGAGGGAACCTACCTCAACATAATAAAGGCCATATATGACAAACCCACAGCTAACCACATTCACAATGGTGAAAAACTGAAAGCATTTCCTCTAAGATCAGGAACAAGACAAGGATGTCCACTCTCACCACTATTATTCAACATAGTTTTGAAAGTCTTAGCCACGGCAATCAGAGAAGAAAAAGAAAAAAAGGAATACAAATTGGAAAAGAAGAAGTCAAACTGTCACTGTTTTCAGATGACATGATACTTTACATAGAGAATACTAAAGATGCCACCAGAAAACTACTAGAGCTAATCAACGAATTTGGTAAAGTTGCAGGATACAAAATTAATGCACAGAAATCTCTTGCATTCCTATACACTAATGATAAAACGTCTGAAAGAGAAATTAAGGAAGCACTCCCATTTACCACTGTAGCAAAAAGAATAAAATACCTAGGAATAAACCTACCTAGGGAGACAAAAGACCTGTATGCAGAAAACTACAAGACACTGATGAAAGAAATTAAAGATGATACACACAGATGGAGAAATATATCATGTTCTTGGATTGGAAGAATCAATATTGTGAAAATGACTATACTACCCAAAGCAATCTACAGATTCAATGCAATCCCTATCAAATTACCAATGGCATTTTTTACAGAACTAGAATAAAAAATCTTAAAATTTGTATGGAGACACAAAAGACCCCAAACAGCCCAAGCAGTCTTGAGGGAAAAAAACGGAGTTGGAGGAATTGGACTCCCTGACTTCAGACTATACTACAAAGCTACAGTAGTCAAGACAATGTTGTGCTGGCACATAAACAGAAATATAGATCAATGGAACAGGAAAGAAAGCCCAGAGATAAACCCACACACCTATGGTCAACTAATCTATGACAAAGGAGGCAAGGATATACAATGGAGAAAAGACAGTCTCTTCAATAAGTGGTGCTGGGAAAACTGGATAGCTGCATGTAAAAGAATGAAATTAGAACACTCCCTAACAGCATACACAAAAATAAACTCAAAATGGATTAGAGGCCTAAATATAAGATTGGACACTATAAAACTCTTAGAGGAAAACACAGGAAGAACACTCTTTGACATAAATCACAGCAAGATCTTTTTTGATCCACCTCCTAGAGACATGGAAATAAAAACAAAAATAAACAAATGGGACCTAATGAAACTTAAAAGCTTTTGCACAGCAAAGGAAACTACTAACAAGATGAAAAGACAATCCTCAGAATGGGAGAAAATATTTGCAAGTGAATCAACAAAGGTTTTATCTCCAGAATATATAAACAGCTCATGCAGCTCAATATTAAAAAAACAAACAACCCAATCCAAAATGGGCAGAAGACCTAAATAGATATTTTTCCAAAGAAGACATACAGATAGCCAAGAAGCACATGAAAAGCTGCTCAACATCACTAATTATTAGAGAAATGCAAATCAAAACTACAGTGAGATATCACCTCACACCAGTTAGAATGGGCATCATCAGAAAATCTACAAACAACAAATGCTGGAGAGGGTGTGGAGAAAAGGGAACCCTCTTGCACTGTTGGTGGGAATGTAAATTGATACAGCCACTATGGAGAACAGTATGGAGGTTCCTTAAGAAATTAAAAGTAGAATTACCATATGACCCAGCAATCCTACTACTGGCCATATACCCAGAGAAAATCATAATTCAAAAAGACACATACACCCCAATGTTTATTGCAGCACTATTTACAATAGCCAGGTCATGGAAACCAACTAAATGCCCATCTACAGATGAATGGATACAGAAGATGTGGTACATATATACAATGGAATATTACTCAGCCATAAAAAGGAATGAAATTGGGTCATTTGTAGAGATGTTGATGGACCTAGAGACTGTCATACAGAGCGAAGTAAGTCTGAAAGAGATAAACAAATATCGTATGTTAACACATATATGTGGAATCTGAAAAAATGATACAGATGAACCAGTTTGCAGGACAGAAGAGACACAGATGTAGAGAACAAACGTATGGACACCAAGGGGAAAAAGTGGCGGTGGGGTAGGTGGTGTGATGAATTGGGAGATTAGGATTGACATGTATACACTGATGTGTATAAAATGGATGACTCATAAGAAACTGCTGTATAAAAAAATAAATGAAAGAAAATTCAAAAAAGAAAAAAAGACAGCAATGGTTACTGCGCATCTTGAAAATGTGAATTTATTCCACTCCAAAGCCTTCTTACTGGTATAAATTTCGACAAAACTGTGAAAAAGACTATGATAATGTCCATGCATGGCCGAGTAGGCATAAAGTGACCCACATCTTTATTAAATCAATGACTAGATTGCTATAGATTTCTTTTTAAAAGCTAAGTAATTATTGTGGTAAAAGCATATCATAAAATTTACCACCTTTACCATTTTTAAGTGTACAGTTCAGTGTACACTTAACAGTAGTGTTAAGTATATTGACATTTTTGTGAAACAGGTCTCCTAAGTCTTTTTATCTTACAGAATTGAAACTCTCTACCAATTACACAATTCCCCTTTGTTCTCTCCCTCCAGCCACTGGTATATTTATTTTTTTTAATGTTTATTTTTATTTATTTATTTTGGCTGCACTGGGTCTTATTGCAGCATGCGGACTCTTTAGTTGCAGCATGCGTGCAGGATCTATTTCCCCAACCAGCGATTGAACCTGGCCCCCCTGCATTGGGAGCTCGGAGTCTTACCCATTGGACCACCAGGGAATTCCTCAGCCACTGGTATATATATATATATATTTATATATTTATATATATTATTTATATATATATTATATATATAAATATATATATAATATATATAAATTTAATATAATTTATAAATTATTTATAAAAATATAATAAATATAATTTATTAATATATATAATATATATTATATATATAAAAATATATATATATTTACATATATATAAATTACTACTTTAAAGACCTCAGATAAGTATAATCATACAGTATTTGTCTTTTTGTGACTAGCTTATTTTACTTAGCATAATGGCCTAAAGGTTCATCCATATTGTATCATGTGACAGAATTTCCTTCGTTTTTAAGGCTGCTTTGTATTCTAAAGTATATTTAAAAAATAAAGTATGCATATACCTTATTTTATTTATCCATTTATCTGTCAATGGATATTTGGGTTGCTTCTACCTTTTGGCTATCGTGAATAGTGCTGCTATAAACATGGGTGTGCAAATATCATTTTGAGACTGTGCTTTCAATTCTTTTGGCTATATATTCAGAAGTGGGATTGCTGGTCATATGGTAGTTTGATTTTGAATTTTTTGAGGAACTGCCCTACTGTTTTCCATAGCAGTTGCACCATTTTACAATCCCATCAACTATCGATTGCTTTTAGAGGCTGAACTATCATGTACATAATAAGATATTGCCTTAAGTACCATAGAGAAGTCAACAGAAACAAAAGCTAGACCATTAGCCTCTCAGATCAATCAGGAGAGTTTAAGTTGATAACTATTACAAAACAGTGATTCATTATGTGTTTTTAATGGAAATATATAATTTAGAGAACTTATTTTTAGATAGCTTTAGTGTAATTAGGCTTGTGTTTTGATTTACATTTTGGCTTTTGTTTAGAAAGACATGGCCATAATACTTTTGGACTATTTGAATGAAATATTTCAAATCTACAGAAATAATATAGCAAATATCTAAGTAGTTATAACTCGGCTTGAGCAAAACCATATTTTTAGCATATTCCTTTTTTTAAAAAAAATTCATTCATTTATTTATTTTTTGGCTGCCTTGGATCTTCGTCGCTGGGCACGGGCTTTCTCTAGTTGCAGTGAGCGGCGGCTACTCTTCATTGCGGTGCACGGGCTTCTCATTGTGGTGGCTTCTCTTGTCGCAGAGCACGGGATCTAGGCACGTGGGCTTCAGTAGATGTGGCACACGGGCTCAGTAGTTATGTCACACTGGCTCTAGAGCGCAGGCTCAGTAGTTATGGTGCACGGGCTTAGTTGCTCCGTGGGATGTTCCTGGACCAGGGCTCGAACCCGTGTCCCCTGCATTGGCAGGTGGATTCTTAATCACTGCACCACCAGGTAAGTCCCCAGCGTATTTCTTGATATCTGTCCCCAGGAGTAGTGCAGTAGGGCAGGAAAAAAACCCCAACAAACATTTCCACTCTTGCTGACCATGACAGCAAGTACAATTGTCTGAAGTCAGAGAAAAGAAACTAGTAAATAAATGAATCCATACTTACTCTTCCTGCAGTGTTTTTTTTGTTTTTTTTTTGCGGTACGCGGGCCTCTCACTGTTGTGGCCTCTCCCGTTGCGGAGCACAGGCTCCGGATGCGCAGGCTCAGCGGCCATGGCTCACGGGCCCAGCCACTTCGCGGCATGCAGGATCTTCCTGGACCGGGGCATGAACTCGTGTCCCCTGCATTGGCAGGCGGACTCTCAACCACTGCGCCACCAGGGAAGCCCTGTTCCTGTAGTTTGAGAGGAATCATGGGCTCTGTAGTCTTGCAGACCTGGATTCAAGTCATGGGTTTGCTTCTTGCCAGTTATGTGGCCTTGAGCAAGTTGCTTAACTTACCCCTGCCTCAGTTTCCTCATCTCTAAAATGGAGATAATCATAATACTTCCCAAGATTGTTGGGAGGATTAAAAGAGAAATATGAGCATTTACATATTTACTGTGTATGGTAAGTAACACATAGTAAAGCTTCAGTAAATATTAGTAATTACTTGTTTTGTTTATTGAGCACCTACTATATGCCAGTCACTCTTCTAGTGCTGAGAATTTAGCAGTGAACAAGAGAGATATAGACCCCCATGGAGTTTACTTTCTAGTGACAGACGATAAATAAACAAGGTAATTTCAGATAGTGATAGGGACCATGGAGAAAAGATAAGGTATGAGAAGGGGATGGAAGAGCTACTTTAGATGGGCGATGGGGGTCATGGGGGGCCTGCGTGAAGCCTTCAGAACTGAAATTTAACTGAAAGTAGCAGAAGGAATAATTCATTGGAAGGTTTGGAGAGGAGTGTTCAAGAGAACAGAAAGGGTATTTGCTTAGACCCTGAGGCAAGAAAGCTTGGTTTGTACAAGAAGCACAAAGGAGAACAGGATGGCTGTACGTGAGGGTAAGGGAGGCTGGAAATGACATCAGAGAGTTCGGAAGGGCAGGCCAAGAAGGGCCTTGTAGACCATAGTAAAGAGCTTGGATTTTGTTCTTAAGGGACTGTGAAGACATTGGAGGGTTTTTATTGATAGCAGGTGCAGCATTCTTTGCTCTGGGGAGGTATTTGTGTTCTTTCTTGTGGATGTGTTTTAGAATTATGTGTATGTGTATGCTTTAGGAAAAACTTTTCTGGGGAGACCTCATTGGTTACTCATGTGCTCCCCCTGGTGGAGTTGTTGGCTCAGCTTGCATGGTTTTGGATGAGCAAAAGCAAAGTAAATGAGCAATTGATCCTTTTAGCCAACAAGCATTTATTGGGTGCCCTCCACATGCAACGTTCTGTTCTGGTACTGAAATACATCTGGGAACAAAACAGACAAACATGCGTGCCCTCATGGAGCTCACGTTCTGGTGGGGGGAGGAAGGGGAGGGAGATGGAGGTGGGGGCAAGGTGTTAAACCAAATTCACTAGCAAATTGTTGGACGGGAAAAATGTTATTATAGAAAAATTAAGTGAGGGAACTGGACTAGGAAGTGCAGGGAGGATGGTAATACTTTAATTTTTTTAAACATCTTTATTGGAGTATAATTGCTTTACAATGGTGTATTAGTTTCTGCTGTATAACAAAGTGAAATCAGCTATACATATACATACGTCCCCATATCTCCTCCCTCTTGCGTCTCTCTCCCACCCTCCCTATCCCACCCTTCTAGGTGGTCACAAAGCACCGAGCTGATCTCCCTGTGCTATGCGGCTGCTTCCCACTAGCTATCTATTTTATATTTGGTAGTGTATATATGTCCGTGCCACTCTTTCACTTCGTCCCAGCTTACCCTTCTCCCTCCCCGTGTCCTCAAGTCCATTCTCTACGTCTGCATCTTTATTCCTGTCCTGCCCCTAGGTTCTTCAGAACCATTTTTTTTTTTAAGATTCCATATATATGTGTTAGCATACAGTATTTGTTTTTCTCTTTCTGACTTACTTCACTCTGTAGGACAGACTCTAAGTCCATCCACCTCACTACAAATAACTCAATTTCGTTTCTTTTTATGGCTGAGTAATATTCCATTGTATATATGTGCCACATCTTCTTTATCTATTCATCTGTTGATGGACACTTAGGTTGCTTCCATGTCCTGGCTATTGTAAATAGTGCTGCAATGAACATTGTGGTGCATGACTCTTTTTGAATTATGGTTTCCTCAGGGTATATGTCCAGTAGTGGGATTTCTGGGTCATATGGTAATTCTATTTTTAGTTTTTTAAGGAACCTCCATACTGTTCTCCATAGTGGCTGTATCAATTTACATTCCCACCAACAGTGCAAGAGGGTTCCCTTTTCTCTACACCCTCTCCAGCATTTATTGTTTGTACAGTTTTTGGTGATAGCCATTCTGACTGGTGTGAGGTGATACCTCATTGTAGTTTTGATTTGCATTTCTCTAATGTTAGTGATGTTGAGCATCCTTTCATGTGTTTTTTGGAAATTTGTATATCTTCGTTGGGGAAATGTCTATTTAGGTCTTCTGCCCATTTTTGGATTGGGTTGTTTGTTTTTTTGATATTGAACTGCATGAGCTGCTTGCAAATTTTGGAGATTAATCCTTTGTCAGTTGCTTCGTTGACAAATATTTTCTCCCATTCTGAGGGTTGTCTTTTCATCTTGTTTATGTTTTCCTTTGCTGTGCAAAAGCTTTTAAGTTTCATTAGGTCCCATTTGTTTATTTTTGTTTTTATTTCCATGTCTCTAGGAGGTGGGTCAAAAAGAATCTTGCTGTGATTTATGTCATAGAGTGTTATGCCTATGATTTCCTCTAAGAGTTTTATAGTGTCTGGCCTTACATTTAGGTCTTTAATCCATTTTGAGTTTATTTTTGTGGGTAATACTTTAATTTCCAATATAGTGTTAGGAAAGTTCTCATTGAGAGGGTGACATTTGAACCAAGATGTAAAAGAAGTGATAGGGTGAAAGATGCAGTTATCTGGAGGAAGAACATTCTGGGCAGAGGGATCAGCAAGCACAAATACCCTGAGTCTATGTGCAGGTTAGAAGAATAGCAAAGAGGCCAATGTGCCTTGAAAAGAGGGTTAATGGAAAGAGTAGGAGATGAGGTTATTTGTACTGGGGGGTGTCAAGTCTTGAGGGTCCTCTAGGCTTATGCAGGATTCTGGTTTTCACTTTGAAATAGGAATCCACTGGAGGAGGGACCTGATCTGATTAAGGTTTTAACAGGAGCCCACTGCTGCTGTGTTAATAGACCCTGGAAGGGCAAGTGTATAAAAACAGCAAACAGCCACACATTAACTGTGGCTTATACCAACAGAGGCAGTAAATAGTCATAATCTGGACAGATTTTAAAGGTAGATCCTGCAGAATTTGCTGATGATTTAGATGTATGGTGTCAGAGACAGGAGTCAAGGATCTTGGTAAATGATATTGCTTAGTAAATTGTCATAGGAAAAGGTGATCAAAGAAGATACAGCCAAAAAAGGTAGGAAAAAAACGTACTTTAGAGGTGTATCAACTAATAGTGTTTATTTTTTCTGGATTTTGTGTTATTTATGAAATTTTTTAAACTTGTGATTTCTTTGCTAACACTAAAGATTCATTTTTAGACCTAATATTGTATTTGTAATTGTGGGTTTACTTAAAGAGAGCCCCCGAATTGAATAAACTTCAGGCCCCCAAAAAACCTTAATTCAACCCTGCTCCTTTTCCATATTGGGGTAGTAATTTAACGTTAACGAAGCATTTAAAAACCTTGTTCCTGATAAAATTATGACATAAAATATTGTGCACGAAATAGAAGTTAACTGGAAGCTCAGTACAATATTAGGAATAAACTAATACCGGAATAAAACCATCACCTTGGGCTAGCCTCCCCTCCAAGTGCCTTCCAGAATTTCCTAGCGATTCTTCCTCCCACAGTTTTTTTAAATCTACCAAATACGTCCAACATTTCACTTTTGCTTTAGAGAGACAGGAATTACACGCAACTTAAAACACCTTCCTGAAACATGAGTGCTGAGTATTTTTTTTTTACCGGTGCTGCTAGGGCCTCAGCGGTACCCAGGCGCCGCACGAACCAACCTACCCGCCCCAAGCACCACCGAGGGGCCGGGAGGGCCGTAACTAGGGGCGGGGCTCCCGGGACGGTCGAGTGGGCGGGGTCTAGGCGCTCCCCCGCCCCTCCACGTGAGGCCTGACACATGCGCCCAAAGGCTTCTGTTGGAACGAGGTGTGGATTGTGTGATGACCCTGGCCGCCAACTTCCGGTTTCTAGGGATGCGCATCCGGGTCACACTAACGCCGCCGTTTCCTGCAGCCGCTTGGTTCTCCTGTGTGTTTGGACCGGTCCCCATGTCCTGCTGTGGGGCCTCTGCAGCCTTTGGGTGAGTCTCCGCTGCCGACAGGTTCTGAGTGCGGCCTGTCGAGTACAGCCTGTAGAGGGCCGGGTCAAGTGTTGTGTCCCGGTCCCTGTGGGTGGGGGTTCTCTTTGCCTGTCCCTTGTCCCTGCAATGCTTCCTGAGCTCATTTCATTCCTTCCCCCCGAAGCCGGCCTCGCCTCTTTCCCCTCAGCTGAGCCTGTTTTGTCGCCGCTCACCTCTCGCCTTGCTATTTTTCCTCCGCCTCATACGCCTTTTAAAAGCCCTGGTTTCTTGCCTTTTCGCCTCAGCGCTTACCTAAGCCACTGCTCCTCGGTTTTGCCCCTACTCTCACTTTAGCACCTCTCTTCCCCGACTGTTGATCCTGGGATCTTGCTGTTTCTTCACCCAGCAGGACGGCCCACCTCCTCGTTGTGCTCACCCTGCTCCACTGCGAAACTGAGCCTGTCTCTCTCTGGGGTCCTAGGTCCTGGTTCTCCAACTTCCTTCATCCTTGACCCCTACTCCTCCCGGGACGAGTAGGTGACATTTGTGCTTCGCCTGGGGTTCTCCCTCCTTTTCTTCGCTAGAGGAGGCCTTTGCCCAAGCCCAGATCTGGGCAGATTTACCCGGCCTGGGGGAAGTTTTCCTTAAGGCGCTGGGTTAGACTGAATTTCCATGGTTAGGGAACAACAAAGGCGTTCCCAGTTCTTCGCTGGAGCACAGTTTTGGGGGCTTTCGCTAGAGCAGGCTAACAGGTGGCAGGCACTCGGAATTGCTGGTAGATTGGGCTTGTGTCATCGTGTTAATCGACAGGTCATGAGGACGTTCTGTCATTTTCTTGTTCTCTGTCCCATGAGAATGGATATGCACAGCTGAGGCAAAAATGCGGATGTTCTGGGATGATCAGCTCTGTTTTCTGCATGGGCTTTACTTACAGGACAGTTGCTATGTTGGAGGACAGTTTCTTGGGAGATTATTAGCCCCAGATTTTTAAGCTTATTGACAAAAATTTTAGTGTACTGTTACTGAAAAAATTTCTGCTAGAGTTCATTATAGTAATTTCGAAGTACATTTTCTTTAGTTGAACTCAGTGTGCATGTGTATCTTTATCTTTGCTTCTTATACATTGTTTCTTCATTGTTACTGTATTGACAAGTTTTCTGTTTTCATAGACCAGACATTACATTACTTTGTTACTTAGCATATTCTTCTGACTCTTTTTTTCTTTACTGTTTTCACCGCCTTGAAACCATCTTTTTCTCATTTTGACACTTCAGTTTCTCATAAATTTCTTAAATGTTTCTGTAGGCTTTTAGTCATCTCTAAAATGAAGGGATTAGTTTTAATAAGGGTTAGTGTCCTGTTTTCCAAAATTTGTTATCTGAGGTATATTTTGAGACACAGAGTTGGATAATTTTTATTTTTGTCTTTCCAATATTTATGGTGTATTTCTAGCATTTGATTACAAATGTTTTTGTGTGATCAGTTTCTGTTCTCATGTAAATTGTGCTCTAAAATTTAGTACTTCAGTGAACAGAATAAATACAGCTTTTAGCATATGCTTTTCTTTTGACTAATAAGTTATAGAAAAGTCTCCCTCATTATATGAGACGTATACATATGCAAACATAGCATAGACCTTGGCGTAGTCCAAAATTGGGCTGATCCCTTCAGCTATTTTTAGCAAAGGACTTTGGAGCTTGGCCGTATTAGTCCTAGAAGCCACAGAGAAGGACCCTTCTGGTTGGCTTTCAGGAATTATTTCACTGCTGAGGGAAGCCCTTTTGAAAGCTCCTTAGCAGTACTTCCTCAAACCCAGCACCTACATTGGAAACTCTAGCTTCTGTTCATCCTGGCCTCATCATTTCCCAATCTTTAAAAACTAACCCCAATGAATATGGGCTGACACTCTTATGTTTTCTTACCTCCAGGCTGGTGGACCCTTTTTTTTTTGTACATACATACCCATATTTGGATTGCTGCAAGGCCCTCTTTCAACCTTTTTCATTTCTGAACTTTTTACTTCTTCAGCATGCCTGTTTAAATCTAGATTGATTTCTATAGTTCACAGCTGGAGGGAACCATAAGAGTTCAAACTTATCTCTTTATTTTACAAAATACGGAAATCAGGGTTTAAATTGGTGGTGTTTTCCCCAACGTCATTATTCACAAATAAGTCCTGTTCATGTGTTTAGAGAAATGGGTGTTAGTTCTTTCAAAGCTGTAGGCTGGAGAGCACAATATTGTATTTAGTGGTTCATTTCAATAAATTTATGTCATAGGAATAAACGTTTTAGGTTAAGAAATCTATAATGCAGAATTTAAAATTCAAGACTGAAGTCATTTTGCCTTCAAAGAGGGACTCCAGAAAGAAACTGTTGTACAGAAGAAGAAGTTGAGAAGTCTTAGGGAGTCTCTTTCTCTCTCTCTTTTCTTCTAAAATCTCTTTGGCCTATTATGAAACAAATTCTGCATAAAAGCTCTTACATGAAACGAACATCCTGTGGTCTTATTGGAGCAGCTGTATTCATGGTCCTATTGTTTGTACAGAACAGTGATAGACTTTCTAATTACTGAAAAGCCTACTCCTCATGCTTAGCTGCCAAAGGAAAAAATATCACTAGAGACAACATAGTGTATGTGTTTTTAAAGCTCAGGAGAGGAATGACTGTCGTTTTTCTATAAAAATTTCTGCTTTAGTTTAGCAAAGTCTTAGTTTGTAACCCTGATGGCTCAATTTAAAATACATTTATGCATATTAGTTTTATGCCTGCAGGGTTTTTTTGTTTGATTATTTTTGATTGTTATTTTTTGTCATTTTACTTGCTACTGTACTTTGTTTTACATGCTTTAATTTTTATCCTTGAACCCTAGGATATGTTTTAAGGAAAATGCAGTTTTAAAAATTTAAAATTTTTACAGTGTCCTGGTCATTTGTACCTTGCGGTATGATGGTTTCTGTGATCTGCCTAAGCCACTCCATGACTTAATTCTTTTTGTTTTGTTTACAGACAAAAGGCTCATAGAACTTCTTTTTTGGTAGTTGTCTAAAAGATTTTTGTGTTCTGCATATAATAGCAGGATATTTTAACTTCTTTGTGATTTAAATGGAGGAAGAATAGTTCAGAATTGTTCAACATAGAATATAGTTCAACATAGAAATAGTTCCAAATGTATTTAAGGATATTAAGAATAGTTTTTTTTTCCCAATACATTCATTTAATTGGTTTATACCAAGGGGTCGAATTATAATATTTATAGTAAAGTGGAAAAATATGTGGACTTTCTATCTGCGGATTAACTTAAAAATACAGGTGCATGTTCTTGTACAGAATATATGGCTTAAGCAAAAACTGCCTTATTATGTTTTATTGGCAGAGAACACAGCAAACAGCAGCGACCTGATCATCTTGATGTTTTTATTTGATCCCATTAACCTAAGTCCTAGGGTATCTAATTATTAAATGTAGAAATAATTAGGGTATTTTCTCTATTATTTATAGTATATTAAAAAGGATATTTGAAATATGGGCTTCATAAAATCTATCTTTGCTATTTTCCCCTTTTAAATATGTAGTAGTATTTTAAACCAGAAGAGGAACTGTAGATAGTGCTGACTTATTGTAAGTTAATTAACAGATTAGCCCAAGGCGGTCAGCGCTTAATATCGTAAAGATCTTGCTACAGATTGTGTTGGATGCACTTTAACTTATTAGCTTGGTTAATATTTGTACTAGTTAAATTTGTTTTTATTCCCTAGGAAATAAAACCAAATAGTTTTATAGTAGTTAGGAAATAGTAATAATCTTTGTAATACATTCCTTTCAGCAAATTTTTTATTGGATACCTACTATGTACAGTTATATTACATATATAGACAGTTCATATGAACTAGGTGACATTATACAAGGCTGACATTTACACTTAGATTCTGAATTTGACTTTATTTGTATATATCTGAATTAAACTGTAAGACTAAACATAACCTGCATCACCAGGGTGTAGGGAAAAAGAAAGACTTAACATATTAGAATGAAAATAAGCTTTATTTAATCCTAAAAAGGTGTCAATTCTTATCAGTACAACGGCATATGATTTTTTTAACTAGATTTTATGATTTTCTATTTTCAAAACACTCAGTGATTTCATTATTTGAGTTTAAGGTTCTTGCATTAATCTGTATCACAGCTTAATTAATATAAATAAAGTCATGTTCTTTATACATACAATTAAATAATTTTCATTTGGGAAACGTTTTCACAACTGAACTGTAAATATCTGTAGTGGTAAAGCAGTAATTTTTTTAAAAAAGCACATTTTGTGTAGCACTTACTCTGTGCCAGGAATTACCAAGTGGCTTACATATAGTATTAACGCTTTAATCCTTACAACACTATGAAGTAAGTACTATATTTATCTCCATTTACACATGAGAAAACCAAGGCACAGAAGTTACACAATTTGCCCAAAGTAACACAGCTAGTTGGCAGGAGAGGTGGATTTGAACTTAGTTTTTCTAGCTCCAGAGTTCATGACCTTTTTGTACAAAGTTCTACTAGTTTAATGATTTCTTCCTTCATAGGTTAAAACAGTTAAAAAATCCAATTTCTCTGAAACATAGAAGAATACTGCATTTGGTTGGGAACTTTAGAGAGGGATTTTACCTGGTCCTTTTATAAATGCTGGCTTAAGGCAAATTGCAAACCCTTTACTACCTAGGTTTCTTAGATGGCAAAAACAACATATTAAGAAAGCAAGTAATATCCATATCCTTCCCTCTTAAAAAAATTATCATATGGAAGTCAATTACTTTTGAGTTATTTGGAGAAAAGGCAGTTTATTTAATAAAATGCATTCTATGTTACTAAAATGTATACCCCTTGACATTAATTTTTTCCCTTTCTCTGATTTGCAGAATATTAAATAAATTTATGTAATAGTCTTGAACTCTGAAATCTTACTGTCCCCAATATGAATTTAGCAACTTTGAAATATAAAACAGAAGACTAAAGCTGAAGTTTCTGACTTACCTCTAGTCTCATTTTGAGATTTGAAAATTTGTACAAAATTAAGTGCATCCATTTCTTTAGGACTAACATGTTTAGAGTAATATATTTAAATTAGTCTTTTTATTTTTACTTTAGAAAAGAGGAGGTGTACTTTCATAAAACAATTCCTTTTTAAATAAAAATGCAAATAATCATTTAGAATATTGTTAATATTACTATTTCTTTCTTGTACTTTTATTATTTCCAGATTTAAAAATTTTGTTGCATCTCTAAGGGAAGGAGATGATTTTATATCAGTTGAGTGCAGCTTAATGGAAGAGCCTGGGACTTACATGTGATAAGAAGTTATTTTTCTGAGTATTTTTGAATACACTTGAGAATCATGGAATCTGGTTAACAAAAAAACCACCGTTGTTTCTAGTCAGAAGTGACACTTGGTTAGCGATACTATTTTCATTCTTATATACTATTAACCCCCCTTTATTAATTCAGACATGTTAATTAAGTGCACTGATTTTTAATAGTAGCTTTTGTCTTGATTTTTTTTTTCTCTGTCAGAAAAGTATTGTTATTGAGGTGAAAAGTGTAAGCTTTGCTATGATGATTTACTTACTGGTATTTAGAATGTTCTTTACTTTGATTTAAACATTTGATTTTTATTTCAAAAGCAACTCTCTTTTATATGTGGGTTTGGTAATCAGTTTATTTTCTAAAATTTCAATAGTTTCCTTTCACCTGAAATTTAATAATGTAACAGTTACTGAATTTAGGAAAATTGGTAGTTTGTTGCTATCAGCACTGTTACTATGGGAATAAATTAGAATGATTAGCTCTTAGGTGGAATTGAACTTATTCTTTAGTTTCCATAGTAGTTGAAAAAGATTTAGGTCAGATTCACTTGTTGTTCCTCCTTTTTTCAAAATAAGAGGGCATTTTAATTTAGCACAACGATGTTAATTTTTCCCTACTAGATTGATTATATTAATATGATAATCTCACTCTCTTTACTGACAGCATAATCCAAAATGCATGTGTATGACTTTTTCTTGAAATATTTCAGAATTTAGAGAACATTTTAGGATACAAAAGAGTACATACATATCTTATTAAAAAACATACCCTAGTAATCAGTGTGTTATTACTTCACTGAGTTTTTCAAATCTGTTTTTCCTTTTCATCAGTTTTTAACTTTGCTATAGGTTAGGAAGCAGTGATTAGATAACATTAAAAAATAAGTGTTCTTGAGAGTGAGTACTAGAGCTTTTGCTTATGCACCATCTGTCATATTAGTGTGGTATTTAATAGCTAGATGAACTGAAAATCTTTGCTTTATCTCATTTCTGTTTATCTCTTGTTAGTAATATTTATTTAGTCTTGGTACCTCTCATTTGGTGAAATTGTTGCTTATTTGGAATAACTATGATAAACTATTGATTCTTACCCAGATGGTTCCTTTTCCTTTTTTGTTCATTTTCAGAGGCTTGCCTTTAAAAAACTGTAATTTAGAGAACCACTAAAACACTGAGTGTTCTTTAATATGTAGCTTGAAGTGGATATTTCCCTCCTTTTTGACTGGTCAGTTTTTTTATTTTTTAATTTTTAAAAAATATTTATTTTGGCTGCACGGGGTCTTAGTTGCAGTGTGCGGGATCTTTAGTTGTGGCATGCGGAATCTATCTCCCTGACCGGGGTCAAACCCGGCCCCCATGCATTGGGAGCACGGAGTCTTAACCACTGGACCACCAGGGAAGTCCCTGGTCAGTTTCTTAAAGTCTTTGGGTAAAATGGCATTCAAACTTTTTTGATCACAACCCCACTATAAGATGCATTTTTCATTGTCATCTAGTACTTATACACATATATGTACATATTAATATTTAAAATTGAAACAGACGTTTCATGAAACAATATTTATTTTTACTATTGGTGATGCATTGTAATGTTTTCTGTTTATTTTGTTTAATTGCATTTCATTCAAAACAAACTGTTGGTATCCACTAAATGGATGTGATAACCCAGTAATGTGTTGAACCTGCAGTTTGAAAAATTCTAGTGACTGCTAGATTTTTTCCAATATTGTTTTTTGGGAATTGGAGATGTTTGGGTTTGTTAGTTTTTTTTTCACTGAAATATATCTTGATTTTCTTAATCTTTTAACCTAAATGTGCAGAACAGTTGAGAGAGGGAGACCCTGTTGCCCCAATTATTGTTACTGTCACCTCTGTCCTTTACTCTGTGTCTAGGCACATCATTTAAAAAACTGCAGTGATACAGAATCATGAGGTTGACAACGCTTGGTCATGTGTAGAGCTTTTATCATTAGAATCCTTTTCTAGTTTCCATCTGACAGTCAAAGTTTAGTTTGATTAAGTTCCTTTCACAAACCTTGCTTCTGTTATTGGCAACTAGTCAAAAGGTTACAAAGCTGCTTTATTCTGCTTTTTTCTGGCCCCATTCCAGTCTTTGTAAACCAAGAAAAGAGAGCCAAGGAGTGAAGCAATTTTCCTTCTGTGTATATAGTCAGGTCAAAGTAACACAATTGAAGAGTCATTAGGATTTGTTACAGTGGACCGTATTTATTTATTATCCTGATTTCATTTCCTCTAATCATAAAGGGGGAAAGATGGTAGAGATATCAACAGTTCCTAGCATATCACAGCTATTAGAGTGAGGCAGGGTCAGCAGGCATACACTACTGTTTTTACCACTACCTCCTCTTAACACGTAATGAGCACTTCCTATGTGCCAGGCACTATTTAAAGCATTTCTCTTGTATTAACTCATATTTATTTGGGAGGCCTGGGGGAAGAACGAGAATGAGAAAGAATAAAGAAGAAAACTGGCTTTCTTAGTATCTTCTCATTACCTGGCTTGTGAGTTCTGGCTATTGGTGACTGTAGCATGACATAGCATACATTTTTTTTAAATAAATAAATTAATTATTTTTGGCTGCATTGGGTCTTCGTTGCTGTGCGCAGGCTTTTTCTAGTTGCGGTGAGCTGGGGCTACTCTTCGTTGCAGTGCATGGGCTTCTCATTGCGGTGGCTTCTCTTGCTGCGGAGCACGGGCTCTAGGCACGCAGGCTCAGTAGTTGTGGCTCGCAGGCTCTAGAGCACAGGCTCAGTAGTTGTGGCGCACGGGCTTAGTTGCTCCGCAGCATGTGGGATCTTACCAGACCAGGGATCGAACCGGTGTCCCCTGCATTGGCAGGCGGATTCTTAACTACTGTGCCACCAGGGAAGTCCCAGCATATATTTTTAACTTGGCCAGCTTTTTAAAATCATTAGTCCTGTCTGTGATGTTCTGTACTTAGGCACGAAGCTATGGTTTAAAACCTCAGGCTTTGAAGGTAGGCTGCCTGGGCTTGAATTCCATGTTGGTGAGTTATTAGGTATATGACCTTGGTTGAGTTACTCTCTATGCTTCAGTTTTCTCATCTGTAAAATGGTGATAATAGTAAACAGTACATATCTTATAGACTTATTGAGAGGATTAAAAGAGTTAATATACGTAAAGTACTTAGAACAGTGCCTGACCCATAAAAAACATTACATAAATGTTAGCTATTAGTAACTCACAACTCACAGTTGGATCTCCTGAAAGTATTTGTGACCATGATGAGTTCATATTTGCTAAGTAACAGGACGCGATTGATACTCAATGTTTTATTGCCCAGGAGCTTGAAAACAGCTTTCCTGAGGACTTGGAAGGAAGTTCTTGTGCAGAGTGTTGGAATCAAAGCCAGGGACAGAGTATCAGCTACAGGCCCAACTTGTTTAATCTCTCACAGGAATCTCTTGTTATTTGGACCTTACCTTTGTTGTTGTTGTGTTTTGTTTTGTTTTGTTTTAAAGATTTTTTTTTTGATGTGGATCATTTTTAAAGTCTTTACTAAATTTGTTACAGTATTGCATCTGTTTTGTTTTTTTGGCCTTTGGCTGTGAAGCATGTGGGATCTTAGCTCCCCCACCAGGGATTGAACCTGCACCCCCTGCATTGGAAGGTGAGGTCTTAACCACTGGACCTCCAAGGAAGTCCCTGGACCTTACCTTTAGTAATTTTAATATTTTGCCCTTTGAAAAACTAAGAGGAACTAGTTAATGAATTGACTTTCACTCAGGACCACATTTCTGTCCTGAGTCTGTTTAGCTTATGTCTAAGATATTTCTTTATTTTATTTTTCTTTAACAGTTATATCATCCTAACTATGTGCCAGACACTATTCTAAGAGCTTTATAGATATTAACTCATTTAAACCTATGACAAGTTTATGAGAAAACACTAATTATTATTTTTCCCATTTTACAGATGAAGTAAATGAGGCTCAGAAAAGTTAAATAACTTGTCTAAGCTCCCACACCACTCATCAGTGCCAGAACTGGGATTTGAACCTAAGAGTCAGACTCCAGAGTTCATGCTTCAAGCTTGCCAAGCCTGCCTCTTACAGAGATGAATTATGTTGAAAAGGGTAAAATAGCAAGTGTTAAAAGTTACTTCACTGTTCTTTACTCTGTGTACTGAATGACAGCACTGAAATTATGTGTGATGGTGTTTTGGCTGATGGAGTTTTGAAGGAATAAATAAATTCAAAGTAAAATATTAATAAAAGATCTGTACCTAGATTTTATAGTTCTGAGCGCTAAAGACATGCATTCCAAAAGACTCAGTTCTGTTAATATAGCATGTAGTAAGTTTTGTTCAAATACTGGATAGTGGATTGATAGAAACATGTGATGGATAGATATAGAGAATGCTATATAGAATTTTGATTTTAGAAAATGGGTAGTATAGACACATTTATAGAACATTCATGTTGGAGTATACCATGTGTCAGGCCACAGCACCTATAGAAAAAAATGTGATTCTCTTAGAAATGTTAACTTTAGATTAAAGGAGGGTGGAGATAAAGTTTTTGGAGGCTGAGAGTTTTATGGAGTCTGGATCTCCATGCATTAGAGAAACTCTTATGCTTTGTGACTGACATGTTACTAAAAACTGAAGAGAGGTCCAAAGAGGGTTGGAAGGAATGTAGTAGAACTGTTGGATTATTATTAAGGTCATTTTGACACTCTAATTCAGATGAACTCATTCCTTCTCAATACTTTATACTGTGGTTTTGGAATTTTTCCTGTGGAACGCTATCTCCCAATTTTATTGGAAGCTTGTGGGGAAAAGTTTGTGTTAAATTTTTTTTTTAAATTTATTTTATTATTTATTTTTGGCTGCTTTGGGTCTTCGTTGCTGTGCGTGGGCTTTCTCTAGTTGCAGCGAGCGGGGGCTACTCTTTGTTGCGGTGCACGGGCTTCTCATTGCGGTGGCTTCTCTTGTTGTGGACCACAGGCTCTAGGCACGTGGGCTTCAGTAGTTGTGGCACATGGGCTCAGTAGTTGTGGCTTGCGGGCTCTAGAGCGCAGGCTCAGTAGTTGTGGCACACAGGCTTAGTTGCTCGACAGCATGTGGGATCTTCCCAGACCAGGTCGCTTGAACCCGTGTCCCCTGCATTCGCAGGCAGATTCTTAACCACTGCACCACCAGGGAAGCCCTGTGTTAACTTTTATTAAGGATAATTTTACAGACAACTTCAAAGGATGATTTTCCAAGAAGTAAGGTTAGAAATTGTAAAAACAGTTCTTTTCGGAGAATCTATTCCTGATAAAATATTTTTTCCTGTTAAGAATTTGGTATAGCCTAAGTGTATTTTTTAAAAAATTCTTTCTCAGTAAGTTCTGATAGTATTCTGTTTAGTGTAAAGTTGCTATAAATATTCCTACAGCTGACAGTACCATGATGTGTTAGTCATGCCTCTCAAATAAAGTAGCCAGAAGAATTCACCAACCCAGTCAGTTGGCTGGGCTGTTTATTTATGGAGGGAGTTAACCAACATGGTGATGGCTTTTGTCGGTCCACAGGAAGTCCAGCAGAGAAGGTATGGTTGTTTGCAGTTTTTTTGGCCACAGAAATGTGATTTGTGCTGATGCCTGAATTGTGAGAGCTAAAAGGTTCTCTTAGGGTTACTTTAAAGGGAGCCTTAAAGGAGGTCAGTTGCGTGCAGGTCTGCTGGATATTTGTGTCTACTTAGCAGGACTCTTGAGTACAGAGGACTCTGAGTGAATGTGTTAGTAGATAAGTTAGGTAAGTTTTTTTAAAGGTAGTTCTTGAGAAAGATTGCCATCAGCTGATAGACTTCAGTGAATTTCTGAAAGATAGGAAACAGTGAAATTGGATTGATAGAGAAACTAGGAGTAGAAATCACATCGGAAAGTATGTGTAGAAGTTTCAGATATATACCAGACTCCAAGTAAATGAATATGAAGAACGGAAGAGTCCCTGGAGTATTCATCAGTTTCCCGGTCCTTGCTCTATTTTGAGCTTCTGGTGTTTGTCCTCTGGATAAAGCCCAGAGAAATGCTTTCTAAACATATGGAACAATCTGCCTGGGGAGGGCTTTCCTTATAGTCTCTTCTCCCCATGGCATTTAGTATATGTAAATCAAATCATGTCATTATCTTGCTTGAAGCACCCATTACCTCCCCAAACTGCTTATCATGTGTTACAAGGCTGTGTGTGACCTGGCCCTTGTCTGCTTCTCAGGACTCATTTCCTACCACTTACTCACTTACTAACATCAGCCTTTTTGCTGTTTCTCAAACATATCAGGATGTTTTCCTTTTAGTTTCTTTACACTTGTTTCCTTCTGAAGGCCCTCTTTTACATCTTTGTATAGTTTTCTACTTTTGATTATTCACATCTTTGCTGAAATGTTGTTACCACCTCAGAGAAATTATCACCAAATCTGAAATAGCTCCCCTTTAGTCATGCTCTACTCCTTCCTTTGTTTTATTTATTTACTTATTATATTTTTGGTAACAGCTTTATTGAGATATAATTCACATACCATACAATTTACCTATTTAAAGTATATAATTCATTGGTTTTGACTACATTCACAGAGTTGTGAAACCATCACCACAACCAATTTTATTTTATTTGTTTTTTGAATTTTATTTTATTTTTTTATACAGCAGGTTCTTATTAGCTATCTGTTTTGTACATATTAGTGTATATTTGTCAATCCCAATCTCCCAATTCATCCCGCCACCACCACGCCACCACTTTCCCCCGTTGGTGTCCATATGTTTGTTCTCTACATCTGTGTCTCTATTTCTGCCCTGCAAAGTGGTTCATCTGTACCATTTTTCTAGGTTCCACATATATGTGTTAATATACGATATTTGTTTTTTCTTTCTGACTTACTTGACTCTGTATGACAGTCTGTAGACCCATCCATGTCTCTACAAATGACCGAATTTCGTTCCTTTTTATGGCTGAGTAATATTCCATTGTATACATGTACCACATCTTCTTTATCCATTCATCTGTTGATGGGCATTTAGGTTGCTTCCATGACCTAGCTATTGTAAATAGTGCTGCAGTGAACATTGGGGTGCATGTGTCTTTTTGAATTATGGTTTTCTCTGGGTATATGCCCAGTAGTAGGATTGCTGGGTCCTATGGTAATTCTATTTTTAGTTTTTTAAGGAACCTCCATACTGTTCTGCATAGTGGCTGTATCAATTTACATTCCCACCAACAGTGCAAGAGGGTTCCCTTTTCTCCACATCCTCTCCAGCATTTGTTGTTTATAGCTTTTCTGATGATGCCCATTCTAACTGGTGTGAGGTGATACCTCATTGTAGTTTTGATTTGCATTTCTCTAATAATTAGTGATGTTGAGCAGCTTTTCATGTGCTTCTTGGCCATCTGTATGTCTTCTTTGGAGAAATGTCTATTTAGGTCTTCTGCCCATTTTTTGATTGGGTGGGGTTTTTTTTGATACTGAGCTGCATGAGCTGCTTGTAAATTTTGGAGATTAATCCTTTGTCACTTGCTTAATTTGCAAATATTTTCTCCCATTCTGAGGATTGTCTTTTCATCTTGTTTATGTTTTCCTTTGCTGTGCAAAAACTTAGAAGTTTCATTAGGTCGCATTTGTTTATTTTTGTTTTTATTTCCATTTCTCTAGGAGGTGGGTCAAAAAGGATCTTCCTGTGTTTTGTGTCATAGAGTGTTCTGCCTATGTTTTCCTCTAAGAGTTTTATAGTATCTGGCCTTACATTTAGGTCTTTAATCCATTTTCAGTTTATTTTTGTGTATGGTGTTAGGGAGTGTTCTAATTTCATTCTTTTACATGTAGCTGTCCAGTTTTCCCAGCACCACTTATTGAAGAGACTGTCTTTTCTCCATTGTATATCTTTACCTCCTTTGTCATAGATTAGTTGACCATAGGTGCATGGGTTTATCTCTGGACTGTCCATCCTGTTCCATTTATCTGTATTTCTGTATTTGTGCCAGAACCACATTGTCTTGATTACTGTAGCTTTGTAGTATAGTCTGAAGTCAGGGAGTCTGATTCCTCCAGCTCTGTTTTTTTCACTCATGACTGCTTTGGCTGTTCGGGGTCTTTTGTGTTTCCATACAAATTTTAAGATTTTTTGTTCTAGTTCTGTAAAAAATGCCATTGGTAATTTGATAGGGATTGCATTGAATCTGTAGATTGCTTTGGGGAGTATAGTCATTTTCACAGTATTGATTCTTCCAATCCAAGAACATGGTATACTTCTCCATCTGTGTGTATCATCTTTAATTTCTTTCATCAATGTCTTGTAGTTTTCTGCATATAGGTCTTTTGTCTCCCTAGGTAGGTTTATTCCTAGGTATTTTATTCTTTTTGCTGCAGTGGTAAGTGGGAGTGTTTCCTTAATTTCTCTTTCAGACTTTTCATCATTAATGTATAGGAATGCAAGAGATTTCTGTGCATTAATTTTGTATCCTGCAGCTTTACCAAATTCATTGATTAGCTCTAGTAGTTTTCTGGTGAAATCTTTAGGATTCTCTATGTATAGTATCATGTCATCTGCAAACAGTGACAGGTTTACTTCTTCTTTTCCAATTTGTATTCCTTTTATTTCTTTTTCTTCTCTGATTGCCTTGACTAGGACTTCCAAAACTATGTTGAATAATAGTGGTGAGAGTGGACGTCCTTGTCTTCTTCCTGATCTTAGAGGAAATATTTTCAGTGTTTCACCATTGAGAATGATGTGTGCTGTGTGTTTGTTGTATATGACCTTTATTATGTTGAGGTAGGTTCCCTCTATGCCCACTTTCTGGAGAGTTTTTTATCATAAATGGGTGTTGAATTTTGTCAAAAGCTTTTCCTGCATCTGTTGAGATGACCACATGGATTTTATTTTTCAAATTGTTAATGTGGTGTATCACATTGATTAATTTGCATATATTGAAGAATGCTTGCATCCCTGGGATAAATCCCGCTTGATCATGGTGTATGATCCTTTTACTGTGTTCTTGGACTGTTTGCTAGTATTTTGTTGAGGATTTTTGCATCTATATTCATCAGTGATATTGATCTGTAATTTTCTTTTTCTGTAGTATCTTTGTCTGGTTTTGGTATCAGGGTGATGGTGGCCTCATAGAATTAGTTTGGGAGTGTTCCTTCCTCTCCAATTTTTTGGAAGAGTTTGAGAAGGATGGGTGTTAGCTCTTCTCTAAATGTTCGATAGAATTCACCTGTGAAGGCATCTGGTCCTGGACTTTTGTTTGTTGGAAAATTTTAAATTACAGTTTCAATTTCATTACTTGTGATTGGTCTGATCACATTTTCTGTTTCTTCCTGGTTCAGTCTTGCAAGGTTACACCTTTCTAAGAACTTGTGCATTTCTTCCAGGTTGTCCATTTTATTGGCACAGAATTGCTTGTAGTAGTCTCTTATGATGCTTTGTATTTCTGTGGTGTCCATTATAACTTCTTTTTCATTTCTAATTTCATTGATTTGAGACCTCTCTCTCTTTTTCTTGATGAGTTTGGCTAAAGGTTTATCAGTTTTGTTTATCTTCTCTAAAACCCAGCTTTTAGTTTTATTGATCTTTGGTATTGTTTTCTTTGTTTCTATTTCATTTATTTCTGCTCTGACCTTTTAGATTTCTTTCCTTCTACTAACTTTGGGTGTTGTTTGTTCTTCTTTCTCTAGTTCCTTTAGGTGTAAAGTTAGATTGTTTATTTGAGATTTTTCTTGTTTCTTGAGGTAGGCTTCTATTGCTATAAACTTCCCCCCTTAGAACTGCTTTTTCTGCATCTCATAGGTTATGGATTGTCTTGTTTTCATTGTCATTTGTCTCCAGGTATTTTTTGATTTCCTCTTTGATTTCTTCCGTGATCTCTTGGTTATTTAATAACGTATGGTTTAGGCTTCATGTGTTTATGTTTTTTACGTTTTTTTCCTGTGATTGATTCCTAATCTCATAACGTTGTGGTCAGAAAAGATGCTTGATATGATTTCAGTTTTGTTAAATTTGTGATACAAGATGTGATCTATCCTGGAGAATGATCCGTGTGCACTTGAGAAGAAAGTGTAATCTGCTGTTTTCGGATGGAAGGTCCTATAGATATCAGTTATACCTATCACGTCTATTGTGTCATTTAAAGCTTGTGTTTCCTTATTAATATTCTGTCTGGATAATCTGTCCATTGGTGTAAGTGAGGTGTTAAAGTCCCCCACTACTATTGCGTTACTGTCGATTTCCTCTTTTATAGCTGTTAGCAGTTGCCTTATGAATTGAGGTGCTCCTGTGTTGGGTACATATATATTTATAATTGTCATATCTTATTCTTGAATTGATCCATTGATCATTATATAGTGTCCTTCCTTGTCTCTTGTAACATTCTTTATTTTAAAGTGTATTTTATCTGATATGAGTATTGCTACTCCAGCTTTCTTTTTTTTTTATTTTTTTAAATTTCTTTTTGCGGTACCGGGCCTCTCACTGTTGTGGCCTCTCCCGTTGCGGAGCACAGGCTCTGGACTCGCAGGCTCAGCGGCCATGGTTCAGGGGCCCAGCCGCTCCGCAGCATGTGGGATCTTCCTGGACCGGGGCACGAACCCATGTCCCCTGCATCGGCAGGCAGACTCCCAACCACTGTGCCACCAGGGAAGCCCCTCCAGCTTTCTTTTGATTTCCATTTGTATGGAGTATCTTTTTCCATACCCTCACTTTCAGTCTGTATATGTCCCTATGTCTGAAGTGAGTTTCTTGTAGACAGCAGATATATATATATGGGCCTTGTTTTTGTATCCATTCAGCAAGCCTGTGTCTTTTGGTTGAAGCATTTAATCCATTCACTTTTAACGTAATTATCGATGTGTATGTTCCTAGTACCATTTTCTTAATTGTTTTGGGTTTGTTTTTGTAGGTCCTTTTCTTCTCTTGTGTTTCCCACTTAGAGAAGTTCCTTGAGCATTTGTTGTAGAGCTGGTTTGGTGGTGCTGAATTTTCTTAGCTTTTGCTTGTCTGTAAAGCTTTTGATTTCTCCATCGAATCTGAATGAGATCCTTGCCGGGTAGAGTAATCTTGGTTGTAGGTTCCTCCCTTTCATCACTTTAAATATATCCTGTCACTCCCTTTTGGCTTGTAGAGTTTCTGCTGAGAAATCAGCTGTTAGTTAACCTTATGGGAGTTCCCTTGTATGTTATTTGTTGTTTTTCCCTTGCTGCTTTCAGTAATTTTTTTTGTCTTTAATTTTTGTCAGTTTGATTACTATGTGCATTGGCGTGTTTCTCCTTGGGTTTATCCTGCCTGGGACTCTCTGTGCTTCCTGGACTTGGGTGGCTATTTCCTTTCCCATATTAGGGAAGGTTTTTGAATGTAATCTCTTCAAATACTTTCTTGGGTCCTTTCTCTCTCTCCTTCTGGGACCCCTATCGTGTGAGTGTTGTTGCGTTTAATGTTGTGCCAGAGGTCTCTTAGGCTGTCTTCATTTCTTTTCATTCTTTTTCTTTATTCTGTTCTGCTGCAGTGAATTCCACCCTTCTGTCTTCCAGGTCACTTATCCGTTCTTCTGCTTCAGTTATTCTGCTATTGATTCCCTCTAGTGTATTTTTCAGTTACTGTATTGTTCATCTCTGTTTGTTTGTTCTTTAATTCTTCTAGGTCTTTGTTAAACGTTTCTTGCATCTTCTCAATCTTTGCCTCCATTCTTTTTCCGAGGTCCTGGATCATGTTGAATGTCATTATTCTGAATTCTTTTTCTGGAAGGTTGCCTATCTCCACTTCATTTAGTTGTTTTTCTGGGGTTTTATCTCATTCCTTCATCTGGTACAAAGTCCTCTGCCTTTTCATTTTGTCTGTCTTTCTGTGAATGTGGTTTTCCTTCCACAGGCTGCAGAATTGTAGTTCTTCTTGCTTCTGCTGTCTGTCCTCTTGTGCATGAGGCTATCTGAGAGTCTTGTGCAAGCTTCCTGATGGGAGGGACTCCTTCCTTTGTTTTATTTTCCAAAGTATTATTACTTTGGGGACTTCCCTGGTTCAGTCGTTAAGACTTTGCCTTCCAATTCAGGGGGTGTAGGTTCAATCCTTGGTCAGGGAGTTAAGATCCCACGTGCCTTGAAGCCAAAAAACCAAAACAGAAAACAGAAAAAATATTACAACAAACTCAATAAAAGACTTTAAATGTGGTCCACATCAAGGAAAAAGATCTAAAAAGAAAAGCATTATTACTTTGTGAAATTGTATTACCTTATGTATTTGTTTATCTTCCTCTTGGAATATAAGTTCCTTGAGACTAGGGACTTTGTGTTCATCACTGAATTCCCAGTATCTAAACTAGTGCCTGGCACGTAGTAGACACTCAATAAATATTTTGTAAGTGAATGAATGAATTTGGAGGTTAGAGAAAGAAGCAAGCACAGCCTGAAGCAACTATAGACTTCCACCCAAAAGCAGCGGAAGCAAAAAGCAAAGTGAGTAGCTAGCTAACGAAGTGTTTCTCCCCCAGATAAAGCTATGATAGCTAGTCTCTAAAGTTAGAGTCCTGGCGTGGGAGACAAGAGATATCCCTAGTAATTTATATGATGTTCAGAAGAGGAAAGAATTCATATCCAGAAAGCAGGTGACCTGCCGACACTGCCTAACTGCATATTTCACCCCTCTTCCATAGTTACTAGAAGTGGATGTATATAACTAGAACCTGCATATAATAATATACGAACAAAGATTCTCACCCACTCTGAGGATACGCTGTTTAGTTGAAATTCCTGGGGCTTCCCTGGTGGCACAGTGGTTAAGAATCCACCTGCCAATGCAGGCGACATGGGTTCAAGCCCTGGTCAGGAAGATCCCACATATCGTAGAGCAACTAAGCCTGCGCACCACAACTACTGAGCCTGCGCTCTAGAGCCCGTGAGCCACAACTACTGAAGCCCACGTGCCACAGCTACTGAAGGGTGCACGTCTTCAGTCCATGCTCTGCAACAAGAGAAGCCACCGCAATGAGAACCCTGCTGCTGCAATGAAGAGTAGCCCCCACTCGCTGCCACTAGAGAGAGCCTGCACGCAGAAATGAAGAAGCAACGTAGCCAAAAATAAATAAATAAATAAATTTATTTAAAAAAAAAAAAAAGAAATTCCTGACAGCAAGTGTGAACTACTAACCTAGACTTATCGGCCATTTAAGAAAAATTAATTCTATGCAAGAGAGGTACGAAATGCTTCCAACACTAAAGAAAATAGTGAATAGTATAAACTGAAGGAGATTTTAAAGATAACCATCATTAGTAATTTCAGAGGAAATTAAAAAGGAAATAAATGTAAATATTGAAATTTTAAGAATCAGAAAGTGTGAATAGCAAATTAATAAGTATAAAGATTGAGCTGAATTGAAATTCAAAGGATGTCAACAATAATGGCAGAGTAAGAACTTCTGAAAATTCTTCGTAAAAGCAGTGAGAATACTGGCAAAAATAGTCAGAATCAACTCTTTCAGGACTCTGAAAATTAACTACAGGCTTGCAGCAATCTGAACATTTATTCAAGAAAAATGGCTGAATCTCAGCAAAAACAGTGAACTTTGTATAGCATTTTAGCTTGCATTGTTCCCATTCTCCTCTCTCCAGCTCCATAGTAACCTTGGAAAACAGCAGCCCCCAGTCATGGTGAGAACTAGCAACCTGGAAGCCACTGGAAGGGGCAGAACAAGATTGGAGCTCCTTCACAGCCCTTTTCCCAGAAAATTGTCATTATTTGACCTGTCTGGAGGTTCCTTGAAAGACCTCATTCTCAAGACTATATTTGACCTGAGTGGAGCTCACCCTGTACAAATAGCTTTTCCCCTCTCAGGGTGTTCATTTAAAACAATTAAAAGCAGTTATTGAACATCATAAATTCAGTACTAGAAAATAGATTCAACAGTACATTAAAATAATATTCTACAACACCAGAGTTTCATCTCTGAACCAAATGCATATGTGGTTCAATATTAGGAAATCTAGTAATATGCTATATTAATAGTCGAGAGAAAAACCAGATGGTCATTTTTTTGGATGCCAAAAAAGCACTTGACCAATGTCATGCTTAGTAGTGGTATGCTAGGTGTATTTTTATTAATGTGAGGAACAAGAAAAGGATGCCCAACAATTAGCACTGTTACTTAATATTATAGTGGAGGTGTAAGCCAATATCATTAGGTAAGAACAAGAAATAAAGAAGTTAATATTGGGGAAAGAGGAGCTATTTTTATGCAGCTGGGGAAAATATATACGTGAAACTCAAGAATCAACCATCTTACTATTCTCATTGTTAGAAACAATAAGAGACTTTGGTAACATGGAAGTTTACAAAATTAATGTACCAATATCAACAACTGTCCTATATATAAAAAATAACTTCTTTAGAAATGAAAAATATAACAAATGAAAAGATAAAATGCCAACATAAAGAAACGTAGAGGATCTGCTAAGAGATGTTTTTAAAAAAAGATTAAGTAACTGGAAATAAATACTGTGTTATTAGATAGGAGAACACAATATTGTAAACTCATCATTTCCTCCTAAATTAATTTATGTGTTTAATGCAATTTAAATTAAAATATCATTTTTTTAAAAAACTTTGATAACATTACCCTGAAGTTTGTTTGGAAAGCGCATAGTTTTTTTTAGTGATTAAGTTTAATTTGTGTATCATCCTTTTTGAGTTGCATTCAGAGGAGATTCCAGAGTTTGAGATTGCTGGCCTCTGTAGATTTGATCCCTTCATTTTAGACCAACCAGAAAATAATAGCCTCTGGGAAAATTGTTTCAATTAAGAGTCTTTATCAAGAAAAAGAGTAAGTTCCTAAAATTTACTCTTCTTGTTTACTTTGTTGCTTGAAGTTAGCATTAACAGCTTTTATTGGTTAAATTAGTGAAGGCTTTATATTTTTACTCTGATATATACATTTTAGTGTTTAGTTAAATGGCATTTTCAACACTGACATAAAATTTTGAAAGCAGCCAAAACACACTAATTATGATTTCTTTCAGAATATGTCTTAAAACACCTGGCATATTCTACCCTCTATTTTATTTTAGTGTTTTTCTTCTGGTTTCAGATATTCTATGAATATTTTATGTTGAGAAAGAATTCTAGGGCTCTATTCAAGAAAAACAAAAAAGGAAGCTCCAAAGAAAGAAGTATATGCCCCCTCCAAAAAGAGGTATTTGCTTAGTTAGAAAAGTCATGTTTTTCTAATGACAAAAATTTCTGATTATCCAGTATCATTCTGTAATCTGTTTATTAATGTTCTTAATACAGTGCTTAGCACAGTGTTACAAAACTTTAAGTTAAATGTTGAGTAAATGCTTTTATGAAGAAGCATTACTACTCTATAGATATCACAAAATGACTTCATGAAAGAAATACAAAATAGGAACTTCAGTCAATCAAAATAGAAAAATATGAGCTTCAGTCTTGAGGCATGGTGTGCCTAAGAAAGTTATTCAAGACCAGCTGGAAAGGAGGACTTGATTATCTTTCAGGTTTAGCTCTAGCAGTATTTTTTTTTCCCCCAGGCAGAACACATCAAATAGTCCAGTACAGTGATTGTATGCTGGTTTTAAATGCTATCTTACAGATACTAATGCTTGTTTGTTCTCAGGGCATTAGATGGATCACTAAGGTGTCTCAAGATCCATGAAACACTTGGGACTGCCAATTTCACTATGTTACCTGGAAATTTCTTCAACTATAAATTTAGGATTTGACCCAGAGTGAAAGCAGGAAAATGCTAATTTTGTAATATGACAGTTCTGTTAGGCAAGCTGTCCAATTATTTGGAAAGCTTTTTATTCTTCTTAATGTTTGGAAGCATTTTTGCAACTGTATGTATAATCATGTTCTGTCGTCTTATTTACATACTTTTCTTCATTTCCTACCTTTGTTTTCAGCTTATGTGTTTCATTCAGTGGCCAGATGGCCAACAAACCCAAGCTGAGAGGTAATAGCAAAAACGAATGAAAAACAAAATAAACTTCTTTACAAATAGTATTAGATTCCTGTGGGTGCCATAATAAATTGCCACCAATTTGGAGGCTTAAAACAACAGAAATTTATCCTCTCACAGTTCTGGAGGCCAGAGGTCTAAAATCATGGTGTTGGCAGGGTTGCACTCCCTCCATAGGCTCTAGGAGTAGAATCCGTTCCTTGCCTATTCCAGCTTCTAGTGGCTGCTGGCATTCTTTGGTCATATCACTCCAGTCTCTGCCTCCATATTTGTATCGCCTTCCCCTCATTGTATGTGTGTGGGTGTTAAATTTCTCTCTGCCTTTCTCTTAAGATGGCATTTATGGCCTACCCAGATAATCCGGGATAATCTGCTCATCTCAGAATCCTTAAATACATCTGCAAAGACTCTATTCCAAATTAGGTAACATTTATGGGTTCTGGGGATTAGGATGCGGACCCATCTTTGGCCAGAAATGTTTCATGATAGCTGTGTATATTTGTGTTTGGGGAAGGTGATTTCATACTTGATCTCTCTCTCTCCCCACCCTCCCTCCCTCCCTCCCTCTTTTCCTTCATTCCTTCCCTCCTTCCTTTCTCAGCCTATTAAGGGACAGAAACTTAAGGTCTCCTAACTCCTCACCTCTAAGTAAGTAGTGCGTGTGTTGTGATCCCTTGTTATGTATGTGATATTAAGATTTGATTTAAAGCATATCAGTCCTTTTTTTTTTTTGAAGGGAACTTTTCACTTAACACAGACTTCAAAATGATGTTCTTCTAATTAGTTAATAAAACCTTGTAAAGAATTAAAGACTTAGGCATTCCTGGTGAGAAATGAGAAAAGTGAAGTTTTGAATTCTTTGTGCCTCTAAATATATTGAAGGTTCTTAATGAACTGGTTTTAAGTAGATATTTAGAGGAATCAAGAGCCTAGAAATTGTACTTGATTGAACAAATATTTATTGATTGCCTGCTATGTGCTCTCAGATACTAAAAAGAAGGCGATCTCTGCCATTGTGGAATTTAGGATCAAGATTCCACAGGAATCTTAGGACCAAAGGAAAATTAGTAGTTTTGACAGAATTGTTAACTGCTAGATTTATAGAACACAGTAGGGGTCAGAGAAGTAGTTTTGAAGAATTCTTAATTATTAATTAATAATGAAGCAGGGAACTGTTTCACTAATAACTTTAAGGTTTTGGTAGGTTAGGAGATATTTTGTTTTTCCAAAACCATGATACTCATCTCTGACTAGAAATGGTAAAATAATTTATTTTTATATCCTGTATAATTAAAATTACCTGTTTCATTAACAATAGATCGAAGTTTGTGTCTCATAAATTAAAGATTTATGGCTATAAAGAGAAATCAAATTGTTATTTTTGCTAGATTGTACAAGAAATTAAAAAGTAGCTTAAAAGAAGAATCTTTTTAGGATTTTTAGACAGTCCTTAAAGTACCAGTTAACAGTAGTGAAAAAGAAGTTTTGAGTTTATAAATTTAAAACATTTTAAAACTTTCAAGAGTATGACCATGAGGTCAAACTAATGTAACAGAATAGTTTGAGATTTAATGAAAGAAAAGGAGTAAATAGCTTAAGTTAATATTAGGAATGTAATTTTAAAAGGGAGGGTCATGTGCTCAATTCCATCTATCTATCTATCTATCTGTATATCTATATTTTTGCCTGCGTTGGGTCTTCATTGCTGCACGTGCGCTTTCTCTAGTTGTGGCGAGTGGGGCCTACTCTGTTGTGGTGTGCGGGCTTCTCATTGTGGTGGCTTCTCTTGTTGCGGAGCACGGGCTCTAGGCATGCGGGCTTCAGTAGTTGTGGCACGCGGGTTCAGTAGTTGTGGCTCATGGGCTCTACAGCTCAGGCTCAGTAGTTGTGGCGCACGAGCCTAGTTGCTCCGCGGTATGTGGGATCTTCCTGGACCAGGCAGGGCTCGAAACCGTGTCCCCTGCATTGGCAGGTGGATTCTTAACTGCTGCACCAACAGGGAAGCCCTACTTTTGATTTTTATTAAACTATTTAAGGTATTATTATTATGCTGTAATTAATGTAAAATCTTACTTTTTTTTTTCATCTTTTAAATGAGCTTTTATTGAAATAGGTTGCAGTTTCATTTAATATAGAATATAGAATTACAGCTTAGATAAATCATTCTCCACATGTTGGTTGTTTCTAATTTTTCATTACTGTGAACAAGAAACTTACTCAGTTTTTAAAATAGAGTTAGCTTTTTACTCCTCTATTTAATTGTGGGGGGAAAATCCAAGAAAAATTATTCAGGCCATGGGCAATTTTATGACCTCTTTTATACTCTAACCAGAGAACAGTCTGAATATACATACAATTTTACAGCAGTGCCTGAATATTTCTTTTCTTCTTATGGCCCACATAACTTTAGGTTTTATTGTTTAGATTTATTTTTGGTAATTTAATACGTGTGAAGTGGTATCTTAAAAATATTAAAATTTATTCAGTTAGTAGTGAGAATCTTTTTTCCAAAGTGCTGATTTGATCTTGGTTGTTACTTAAGCTGTTTGTATCCTTTGATGGATGTGTATGTTAGTCATCATTTGCCGCATAACAGATGAGCAGTAAATGTTGAACTGGTTGGGTTTATTTTATTTTTTATTTTTAAAATTTATTTTTATTTTATTTATTTATTTTTGGCTGTGTTGGGTCTTCGTTGTTGCACGCCGGTTTCCTCTAGTTGCGGCGAGCGGGGGCTACTCTTCGTTGTGATGTGTGGGCTTTTTCATTGCAGTGGCTTATCTTGTTGCGGAGCATAGGCTCTGGGCACACAGGCTTCAGTAGTTGTGGTTTGCGGGCTCTAGAGCGCAGGCTTAGTAGTTGTGGCACAGGGGATTAGTTGCTCCATGGCATGTGGGATCTTCGGAGCAGGGCTCGAAACCGTGTCCCCTGCATTGGCAGGCAGATTCTTAACCACTGTGCCACCAGGGAAGTCCGGCAGACGGATTCTTAACCACTGCGCTACCAAGGAAGCCCTGGTTGGATTTATATTGTAGACATTAAGCTTTACCTGTCATAATTATTGCAGGCATTGCTTCCATTTGTTATATTCTTTTTTTTTTTTTGCGGTATGCCGCCCTCTCACCGCTGTGGCCTCTCCCGCTGCGGAGCAACAGGCTCCGGACGCGCAGGCTCAGTGGCCATGGCTCACGGGCCCAGTCACTCCGCGGCATGTGGGATCTTCCCAGACTGGGGCACAAACCCGTGTCCCTTGCATCGGCAAGTGGACTCTCAACCACTGCGCCACCAGGGAAGCCCCCCCTGACAACATTTTTTAAATAATGATTTTCTCCACTTATGAGCACTTTTTGGATTTGGTCATTATTTTGCTCTTTCTAGTCTCACGGGTCTTTTCGTAGTTTTTTTTTCTTGTGGTAAGTATACATAACAAAATAAACAGTTTTAACCACTTTTAGGGATACCATTCAGTAGCATTAAGTACATTCACAATGTTGCACAGCCATCAGCACTCTCCTCTATTGTCTTTAGTCTGAAAACATGATTGCTCTTATTCTCAGGCAGATTGTTTAAGTCTCTGAATCCCAGTTGCCCTGTCCATAGTATGAGGATGGTACCAGTTGTGTTTTAAAATGGCTGAGGAGATAAATTTAAGTAAGGCAACGAATGTAAAAATACCTGGTGGATTTTATATGCTCAGTAAATGATAGGTCTCTTATCCTCCCCACTGTAATTGATTTTAAAGACTGATGTAGGGCAGATCTTCCTTAATTGCCTCTGTTATTCTCCTCCAAGATGTTCATTATTATTTTTGCCTAATTTTCAGTAAGAAATTTGTAGGTATTGGAATAAACCTTTGTTTACTTCTTGTTTGAAACCTATTGTAAGTGTTCTATAGATTGTGAAGCCCAAATTAGTATTTAGTATCATCCCCACTGACACTACTAAGTACTGTTCTGGAAGAGACCATAGAAATGTTTTCTTATGTTTTGAAATCATTTTCCTGACATCTTTTCCGATTATGCTTTATGAGGCCTCCTAGTTTATAAAATAGAATTTATTTTGAAGAGATATCTTTAGGCTTTATGTTTGGTACTTTGGGTGTTAGGACACTTGTTTCTGAATTAATAGATCCTCTTTAGAAGAGATCAGTTATTGTTGAATAATAATACTTGAAGTAGTTTTCTTCAAGCCACCTAGAAGAGGGTATTTTGCTCTTTGTTTTTATTCTTCAAGGCATACATGTAATTATATTTGAGGACACCATGGTAAACATTTGCTAATTACCTACTTCTTTTATATCCTAAAGTAATCCATATATTAATAAAAATCATAAGTGATGATATACTACTTTTTTGATACCTTCTTCAGGCTACTGTTGTTTATAACTATTGTTGAGATATATTTAATTTTGGGAAACGTGCTGTTCATTTTCCCCAGGGAAACTTCTGTAGCCTTTTCTGTGGTGTGCTCTAAAAATACATATAAGGCTTTGGAAGGGGGTAGTAAATAGACTTCTAAAATACAGTGTAGTCAATGGTCAAATTTATGAGCTACCTGTTTTCTACTTACAGCTGAACAAAAGATATTCAGTTAGGGCTTCCCTGGTGGCACAGTGGTTGGGAGTCCACCTGCCATTGCAGGGGATGCGGGTTCGTACCCCGGTCCGGGATGATCCCACATGCCGCGGAGCGGCTGGGCCCGTGAGCCATGGCTGCTGAGCCTGCGCGTCCGGAGCCTGTGCTCCGCAGCGGGAGAGGCTACAACAGTGAGAGGCCCGCGTACCGCAAAAAAAAAAAAAAAAAAAAAAATTCAGTTAACTCCTGAATATCTCTGTGCACACTTTGCCATATGCAAATTCCCCTTCTAGGACCTATAATGAGACTGTTCTCTATTTTGACACTTCTTGTGATGTTGTAATTAAGAGTGATGTATACTTTGCTTTCATTGAAAATAATTTGACCTTTATTCTGTGTTTTAAAATATAAATATGTATATACACAGTATATATATTTCCCCTTCCTATACTTAAGAGCTATAATAACATATTGAAGTAATCTAAGTTCTTGCTTGTGGCCATTTATAATTACAGGGTAAATAGTATGTTGAAATTGGTACAAAACAGAAATTTTGAGGTAGGAATCTAATGAGAATTTTGAAATAAAATATTTGTTACTTTTTATTTCCCTTGTAATTTTTAAGTATTAAAAATAAAAATTATGACTGTCATATTACAAAAGAATCCTGCTTTATGAGCGTGTGCAATCACAGTGTTTAAAATTATGTGATCTTTTCAAACAAACCAAAATTCCTATTTTTTCATTGTTAGTATTTGCAGGTAGGGAAATGTGAAGTCTTAGGAAATACTATTTCTGTACTCAGTTACAGGTTTTCCCAGATTTCTGCCTGTGAAGGCATGTGGATACTGATAAATTCTCTCCAAAAAAGGTGGTAAAACAGCTGTATTTAGAAGCCAACAGCAAGAATTGAAACTAGAAAATTATGAAAAGACATTACTATCCAAATGCCTTGAAGGTACTTAAAACAAAAAGTTAACTCAGAGTATGTTATGTTATTTCATTGGCTGTTTGACTAAGTTAAAATTATATTCATTTACACTACATTAAGTATCCACACTTTCCACTTCTATGTCAAGCCATTATATTATTGGATATTTCAAAAGATGAATCTCATTGAACGTAGAATTATGGCAGGTTATATATATATATTTTTTTGAATTTTATTATTTTTTTATACAACAGGTTCTTCTTATTAGTTATCTATTTTATACATATTAGTGTATATATGTCAATCCCAATCGCCTAATTCATACCGCCACCACTGCCCCCCTCACCCCACCCCGCTTTCCCTCTTGGTGTCCATACATTTGTTCTCTACATCTGTGTGTCTATTTCTGCCTTGCAAACTGGTTCATCTGTACCGTTTTCCTAGATTCTACATACATGTGTTAAGATATGATATTTGTTTTTCTCTTACTGACTTACTTCACTCTGTATGACAGTCTCTAGATCCATCCACGGCTTTACAAATGACCCAGTTTCGTTCCTTTTTATGTCTGAGTAATGTTCCACTGTATATATGTACCACATCTTCTTTATCTATTCATCTATCAATGGGCATTTAGGTTGCTTCCATGTCCTGGCTATTGTAAATAGTGCTGCAATGAACATTGTGATGCATAACTCTTTTTGAATTATGGTTTTCTCTGGGTATATGCCAAGTAGTGGGATTGCTGGGTAATATGGTAATCCTATTTATAGTTTTTGAAGAAACTTCCATACTGTTCTTCATAGTGGCTGTATCAATTTACATTCCCACCAACAGTGCAAGAGGGTTCCCTTTTCTCCATACCCGCTCCAGCATTTATTGTTTGTAGATATTTTGATGATGGCCATTCTGACCGGTGTGAGGTGATATACCTCATTGTAGTTTTGATTTGTGTTTCTCTAATAATTAGTGATGTTGAGCAGCTTTTCATGTGCCTCTTGGCCATCTGTATGTCTTTGGAGAAATGTCTGTTTAGGTCTTCGGCCCATTTTTGGATTGGGTTGTTTGTTTTTTTTAATATTGAGCTGCAGGAGCTGTTTATATATTTTGGAGATTAATCCTTTGTCTGTTGATTCATTTGCAAATATTTTCTCCCATTCTAAGGGTTGTCTTTTCATCCTGTTTATAGTTTCTGTTGCTGTGCAAAAGCTTTTAAATTTCATTAGGACCCATTTGTTTATTTTTGGTTTTATTTCCGTTACTCTAGGAGGTGGATCAAAAAAGATCTTGCTGTGATTTATGTCAAAGAGTGTTCTTCCTATGTTTTCCTCTAAGAGTTTTGTAGTGTCCAGTCTTGCATTTAGGTCTCTAATCCATTTTGAGTTTATTTTTGTGTATTGTGTTAGGGAGTGTTCTGATTTCATTCTTTTACATGTAGCTGTCCCAGTGGTTTTCCCAGCACCACTTATTGAAGAGGCTGTCTTTTCTCCATTGTATATTCTTGCCTCCTTTGTCATAGATTGGTTGACCATAGGTGTGTGGGTTTATCTCTGGGCTTTCTTTCCTGTTCCATTGATCTATATTTCTGTTTTTGTGCCAGTACCATATTGTCTTGATTACTGTAGCTTTGTAGTGTAGTCTGAATTCAGGGAGTCTGATTCCTCCAGCTCCATTTTTTCCCCTATAGATTGCTTTGGCTATTTGGGGTCTTTTGTGTCTCCATACAAATTTTAAGATATCTTTGTTCTAGTCCTGTAAAAAATGCCATTGGTAATTTGATAGGGATTGCATTGAATCTGTAGATTGCTTTGGGTAATACAGTCATTTTCACAATATTGATTCTTCCAATCCAATAACATGGTATATCTCTCCATCTTGTTTCTGTCATCCTTGATTTCTTTCATCAGTGTCTTATAGTTTTCTGAGTACAGGTCTTTTACCACCTTAGGTAGGTTTATTCCTAGGTATTTTATTCTTTTTGTTGCAGTGGTGAATGGGATTGTTACCTTGATTTCTCTTTCTGATCTTTCATTGTTAGTGTATAGGAATGCAAGAGATTTCTGTGCATTAATTTTGTATCCTGCTACTTTACCAAATTCAATGACAAGCTCTAGTAGTTTTCTGGTGGCATCTTTCGGATTCTCTATGTATAGTATCATGTCATCTGCAAACAGTGACAGTTTTACTTCTTCTTTTCCAATTTGTATTCCTTTTATCTCTTTTTCTTCTCTGATAGCCATGGCTAGGACTTCCAAAACTATGTTGAATAATAGTGTGAGAGTGGACATCCTTGTCTTGTTCCTGATCTTAGAGGAAATGCTTTCAGTTTTTCACCATTGAGAATGATGTTTGCTGCGGGTTTGTTGTATATGGCCTTTATTATGTTGAGGTAGGTTCCCTCTATGCCCACTTTCTGGAGAGTTTTTATCATAAATGGGTGTTGAATTTGTCAAAAGCTTTTTCTTCATCTGTTCAGATGATCATATGGTTTTTATTCCTTAATTTGTTAATATGGTGTATCACATTGATTTGCGTATATTGAAGGATCCTTGCATCCCTGGGATAAATCCCACTAGATCATGGTGTATGATCCTTTTACTGTGTTCTTGGACTGTTTGCTACTATTTTGTTGAGGATTTTTGCATCTATATTCATCAGTGATATTGGTCTGTAATTTTCTTTTTTTGTAGTATCTTGTCTGGTTTTGATATCAGGATGATGTTGGCCTCATAGAATGAGTTTGGGAGTGTTCCTTCCTCTGCAGTTTTTTTTTTTTTTTTTTTTTTTGTGGTATGCAGGCCTCTCACTGTTGTGGCCTCTCCCTTTGCGGAGCACAGGCTTCAGACGCGCAGGCTCAGCAGCCATGGATCACGGGCCCAGCCGCTTTGCGGCATGTGGGATCTTCCCGGACCGGGGCACGAACCCATGTCCCTTGCATCGGCAGGCGGACTCTCAACCACTGCGCCACCGGGGAAGCCCTGTTGGAAGATTTTTAATCACAGTTTCAATTTCATTACTTGTGATTGGTCTGTTCATGTTTTCTGTTTCTCCTGGTTCAGTCTTGGAAGGTTATACCTTTCTAAGAATTTGTGCATTTCTTCCAAGTTGTCCATTTTATTGGCATAGAGTTGCTTATAGTAGTCTCTTAGGATGCTTTGTATTCTGCGGTGTCTATTGTAGCTTCTCCTTTTTCATTTCTAATTTTATTGATTTGAGTCCTCTCCCTCTTGATGAGTCTGGCTAATGGTTTATCAATTTTGTGTATCTTCTCAAACAACCTGCTTTTAGTTTTATTGATCTTTGCTATTGTTTTCTTTGTTTCTATTTCATTTATTTCTGCTCTGATCTGTATGATTTCTTTCCATCTGCTAACTTTGGGTTTTCTTAGTTCTTCTTTCTCTAGTTCCTTTAGGTGTAAAGTTAGATTGTTTGTTTGAGATTTTTCTTGTTTCTTGCAGTAGGCTTGTATTGCTATAAACTTCCCTCTTAGAACTGCTTTTGCTGCATCCCATAGGTTTTGGATCGTCGTGTTTTCATTGTCATGTGTCTCTAGGTATCTTTTGGGTTTCCTCTTTGATTTCTTCAGTGATCTCTTGGTTTTAGTAACGTATTGTTTAGCCTCCATGTGTTTGTGTTTTTTACATTTTTTTCCCGTGATTGATTTCTAATATCATAGCGTTGTGGTCAGAAAAGATGCTTGATATGTTTTCCTTTTTCTTAAATTTACCAAGGCTTGATTTGTGACCCAAGATGTGATCTGTCCTGGAGAATGTTCTGTACGCAGTTGAGAAGAAAGTGTAATCTGCTGTGTTTGGATGGAATGTCTTATAAATATCAATTAAATCTATCTGGTCTATTGTGTCATTTAAAGCTTGTGTTTCCTTATTAATTTTCTGTCTGGATGAACTGTCCATTGGTGTAAGTGAGGTGTTAACATCCCCCAGTATTATTGTGTTACTGTCGATTTTCTCTTTTATAGCTGTTAGCAGTTGCCTTATGTATTGAGGTGCTCCTGTGTTGGGTGCATATATATTTGTAATTGTTATATCTTCTTTTTGGGTTGATCTGTTGATCATTATATAGTGTCCTTCCTTGTCTCCTGTAACATTCTTTATTTTAAAGTGTATTTTATCTGATATGAGTATTGCTACTCCAGCTTTCTTTTGATTTTCATTTGCATGGAGTATCTTTTTCCATACCCTCACTTTCAGTCTGTATGTGTCCCTAGATCTGAACTGGGTCTCTTGTAGACAGCATATATATGGGCCTTGTTTTTGTATCCATTCAGCAAGCCTGTGTCTTTTGGTTGGAGCATTTAATCCATTCACTTTTAAACTAGTTATCGATATGTATGTTCCTAGTACCATTTTCTTAATTGTTTTGGGTTTGTTTTTGTAGGTCCTTTTCTTCTCTTGTGTTTCCCACTTAGAGAAGTTCCTTGAGCATTTGTTGTAGAGCTGGTTTGGTGGTGCTGAATTTTCTTAGCTTTTGCTTGTCTGTAAAGCTTTTGATTTCTCCATTGAATCTGAATGAGATCCTTGCCGGGTAGAGTAATCTTGGTTGTAGGTTCCTCCCTTTCATCACTTTAAATATATCCTGCCACTCCCTTCTGGCTTGTAAAGTTTCTGCTGTGAAATCAGTTGTTAACAGTATGGGAGTTCCCTTGTATGTTATTTGTCGTTTTTTCCCTTGCTGCTTTCAATAATGTTTTTTGTCTTTAATTTTTGTCAGTTTGATAACTATGTGCCTCAGTGTGTTTCTCTTTGGGTTTACCCTTCCTGGGACTCTCTGCACTTCCTGCACTTGGGTGGCCATTTCCTTTCCCATGTTAGGGAAGTTTTTGACTGTAATCTCTTCAGATATTTTCTCGGGTCCTTTCTCTCTCCCATCTCCTTCCGGGACCCCTATAATGTGAATATTGTTGCGTTTAATGTTGTGCCAGAGGTCTCTTAGGCTGTCTTCATTTCTTTTCATTCTTTTTTCTTTATTCTGTTCTGCAGCAGTGAATTCCACCATTCTGTCTTCCAGGTCACTTATCCGTTCTTCTGCCTCAGTTATTCTGCTATTGATTCCTTCTAGTGTAGTTTTCATTTCAGTTATTGTATTGTTCATCTCTGTTTGTTTGTTTTTTAATTCTTCTCGGTATTTTTTCTTTAATTGTTCTAGATCTTTGTTAAACATTTCTTGCATCTTCTCGATCTTTGCCTCCATTCTTTTTCTGAGGTCCTGGATCATCTTCACTGTCATTATTCTGAATTCTTACTCTGGAAGGTTGCCTATCTCCATCATTTAGTGGTTTTTCTGGGGTTTTATTGTTCATTTGGTACATGGTCCTCTGCCTTTTCATTTTGTCTTTCTGTTAGTGTAGTTTTCGTTCCACAGGCTGCAGATTTTTAGTTCTTCTTGCTTCTGCTGTTTGCCCTCTGGTGGATGAGGCTATCTACAAGCCTTTGCAAGCTTCCTGATGCGAGAGACTGGTGATGGGTAGAGCTGGGTGTTGCTCTGGTGGGCAGAGCTCAGTAAAACTTTAAGCTGCTTGTTTGCTAATGGGTTGGGCTGAGTTCCCTCCCTGTTGGTTGTTTGGCCTGAACTGTCCCAGCACTGGAGCCTGTAGGCCCTTTGGTGGGGCTAATGGCGGACTCCGGGAGGGCTCACACCAAGCAATACTTCCCAGATCTTCTGCTGCCAGTGTCCTTGTCCCTGCGGTGAGCCACAGCCACCCCCCGCCTCTGCAGGAGACCCTCCAACACTAGCAGGTAGGTCTGGTTCAGTCTCCTATGGGGTCAGTGCTCCTTCCCCTGGGTCCTGATGCACACACTACTTTGTGTGTACCCTCCAAGAGTGGAGCCTCTGTTTCTCCCAGTCCTGTCAAAATTCTGCAGTCAAATCCCGCTAGCCTTCAAAGTCTGATTTTGTGGGAATTCCTCCTCCTGGTGCTGGACCCCCAGGTTAGGAAGCCTGACGTGGGACTCAGAACCTTCACTCCAGTGGGTGGACTTCTGTGGTATAAGTGTTCTCCAGTCTGTGAGTTACCCACCCAGCAGTTACGGGATTTGATTTTATTGTGATTGCGCCCCTCCTAACGTCTCATTACAGCTTCTCCTTTATCTTTGGATGTGGGTATCTTTTTTGGTGAGTTCCGGTGTCTTCCTGTTGATGATTGTTGAGCAGTTAGTTGTGATTGTGGTGCTCTCGCAAGAGGGTGTATGCGCATGTCTTTCTATTCCACCATCTTGAGCCATTCTCAGTGTCAGGTTATATTAATGGTAAGAAAATATCAAAATACACAATTAAACTCTAGAACTAGTACATGGAAGTGAGAAAACTAAGGTTTGTATGGTAATTCTGTACTTTTTTTTATTATCCAGTACTGGAGCACCTTGTCTGTGTTATATAACACTTTCATCTGGTGGTTAGTAAATGTGACTTTCGATTGTAAGCATGTGCCACTTGTAGAAAATGGTGTAAGATCTTAATATTAAAAGTTTTTTTATCACATTGATAAATGCTAGAAGCATGATAAATACTTGCGTTCTTTTATCTAGTATATTTTAGGTGTTTGACATTACAAAATATTGGAAGGAAGGAAGAATCCTATATTGATGGAAAGTAGTATCTTAGATGCATGTTGTAGTGGAATTACATAATTTATAGTCATTATTAATATATTTTATATACAAGTGTACCAGAATGTATGTTTACAAACTTCACATATATCACATGTTGCCAGTAGAATCCCAGAAATCCTGTAATAAATCATATGCATCCTTTGTAGGTTGCCTTTTTTTTTTGTTTTAAAATTATCAAAATTATTGGTGGTCATTGATTAATTACTTGATTTTTTTAAGGTTTTTTTCCAAATGTAGAAATTATCTGTGACCCTTTTCTTTCCCTAAATTGAAAAATGAAGAAGATAAAGGTGATTTTTAAGATGGAAACAACAGAAGATGCTTATTTTCAAAGAAGAAATAGAGGTAGAAAAGAATGTCTTCCAATCTTTTCCCTTAAAGAAGGTTTTCTTTCAACTTATAGAATTTATCTCAAGAAAAATAGAAAGCTATTCCCTTTCTGTTATAAAATCACTGTAATATTACCATATTCCTAAGAAACAAAATTCAAGATTTTAACATTTTGTTTTATATGGCTTGAGAATTTATTTCCCCACTATTAAGAGTAGTATTTCTTACCTTTTAAAACCCATGACCGGGTTTCCCTTGTGGCGCAGTGGTTGAGAGTCTGCCTGCTGATGCAGGGGACATGGGTTCGTGCCCTGGTCTGGGAAGATCCCACATGCCGCGGAGCGGCTGGGCCCGTGAGCCATGGCTGCTGATCCTGCGCGTCCGGAGCCTGTGCTCCGCAACAGGAGAGGCCACAACAGTGAGAGGCCCGTGTACCGCAAAAAATAAATAAATAAATAATAAATAAATAAAACCCATGACCCCTTTTGATTTATAAAAAAATCCATGTTCTCCTTTAACATTGTTCATATTTTTAAAATAAATTCATTTCTGTGTTTAAAACAAAAATTAAAGGACATGTTATTAGTACCTTTTCTTTCTTTTTTTTTTTTAACACAATTTTTCTTACTTTCCTCTTGTTTAGGCGTAGATTTATAACCCTTCCTCCATGAGAAAGAATATCCCTTCCTTCTCCTTTGCTGAGAATCTACTAATTAGAGATTGTAGTCATTACAGTTATGGCTTTCAATTGAGTAAAACCTGGGATATTATCACTTTTTGTTTAGAAGAGATCTGGTCACACAAAAGTTTAACAAATGAGGTATTAAAGGCATTACATTTCTCTAATGACTTGTCCCTAGTTTGCTTTTTCTTTTGGGATGAAATCATATATGTATTAAATACATTATGTACATTGACACTGTTAAAATCCCATAAAGACAAGACATTTCATTTTAAAACTAAAACAGATATAAGCTGGTAAAACAAAAAAACAGTTCATCTTTCACAATTGTGAATCAGTTTCACGTCACATTGGTTGTGCTCTTGTGAGTAGAGCAAAACAAATGCAGGGAAGATAGCTCCTGTGAGCTTTAGTTACTGCCTGCTGTAATTCTGCAGTACTAGTTATCTACGTCATGTAGTATGAAAACTTAGCTTTTGAGGCTCTGTGTATGAGTTACACGTGAGTGCATTGAGCATCAAGTTCTTCTGACCTTTAAATTTTGTTTTCTTTTGACATTCTAGATCGGGGCAGGGAGGAAAGCTGTGTCAGAGTTGGACAATTTTGCGTCTGATTGTGTCCCCTATATGTGTTTTCTCTCCTCTTCCCATTCTAGAGTGTGACTCTAAAATAAAGTGTGTTGTATTACACCAGAATAGAGCAGTATTAGTGGAGTGGTGGTAAATTGGTATAAGTGAAGTTTTTCATTTCCCTTTTTATTCATTACTTCTGCAATAAGATTCTATACTTGCTTTAGCTTTGTCTGTTAAGTTGGTTACAGTGGTTGGTAAACTAAGTGAAAACAGGTGTGACCTTAATTAAAGGCATAAACAATCACATCTGTTTTGGAGAAGTGCTACTTTCATTTTTGTTAAATAGAAATGGAGTTTATAGTTTTTAGAATTATTTAGTTTTCTAACATCTTTCTGTCTCACTCGGCAGCAGGGCACAATAAGGTGTTCTTACCAGTAAATGTGGGGCTTAGAGTCCTATTTCTCTTTTTTAGTTTGAAAACCAGGACAGGAAGAGCAGGGTCTGAGAAGGTAAAGATTTTGCTTAAATAATTGACTAGGCAATACATGTAGTGGAGCTATTTCAGGATAAATTGGGTCCTAGCTCTACATGATTATTTTCCTTAATTCTAAACTTCAGTGTTTCACTTTACTTATTTATTTGCATTATTAAGATAGATCCAGAAGAGTTGAGTTTTCCTTTAAGCTGATTACATATATACAGATAGTTGGTTGGGAAAGTATTTATTCGATATTCCAGTGTGCCCTATTTAAAGTGATTGTGTGTTAACAGTTATGTAAATGTTCCCCATTAAAGCAGGTTAGATGTTATCATAACTTCTTGACTGGCTAAGCTAGTTTTTATCATTTTTTAATGTAACCCTAATTCTAAAAAAAGTTGTGTTTTAGTTAATTGCACATGGCTGCTATAAAGCGTTTAATGCGTTGGGCACTATAGTAACCATGTTTTAAGTACAGCAGAAGTGGCTCCACGTGTTGGCTTTTGCAAGGAATTATAAAAGTCATTGTGTAAACCTATCCTGACTTGGTGCAGCATGTCCATTTTGAAAAGCCACGTGCAGATTTGAGATTTTGAGATTGGAGCTCAGGTACAAAGATTGAGGTAGCAAAATATTTTTAAAATTATTCTCTGATGGCCTCAATGATAATGCTTTAAGAGTACATAAAGTTTTGAATCCCCCCTCTTTTTTAAATAGACTGTGAAGACTGCTGAGAGACACTTGCAGTCCAGTCACATAAGTGTAATAAAGAAATATTGGTCCTCATGGAAGAAGAGCAAGATTTACCAGAGCAACCAGTAAGTATTTCCTTTAACAATTTAAAGTTGATTGTAGAAAAGCTAATCTTAAGAGATGTTAAATATTATTCAGTTGTACTACAGATTCTAAATCAGAAATAAAATTAAGGAAAGGACTCCTTAATACTTTCCTTCTAAGAAACGATGTTCTGTGTTCCTAAATTCATATTTTGCTAACTTAATGCCAAGGACTTGCTTAGAAAATTCAGCATTACAAAATAAATATTGTCTTTAGAAGTGTCATTTAAAAAAAGCAATGGCTACTCTTACAGTTTTTAGAAAATAAAAGAGGACATCTATTTACCAAACAGTATATACCATTTCTGCCAGAAAATCTAGTTTTATCATTACCTAAATTTCCCTGACTTAATTTTTTTTAAGTAGTAGTAGTAGTTGAAGAAAGTATAATTTGACCACTAGCTAATTCTTAAAAATAGATAAGACCCTCGAGAATAGGTTGAATTCTTAATTTCTTTTAAATATTTAACATAAATAAATAAAATCATTTTAAATGTCCCCAAGTGATACAGATTTATTGCCTTGCCATGGCTTTTTTGTTTTTTCCTAAGTGTTTTTTGACCCTTAGCATTTAAAAAAGGAAGGTAATAGTAATCATTCTATTAAGATACTTTTGTGTTAAAGAATCTTTTCCTTTTGGCTTGACCTTCTTTTTCTGAAATTAGATAAATACTGATTCAATTTGCTATTCAATTTGCTCTCCTGAATGAGCCTCTTGCATTTTATATTAAGAGAGAATATAGAGTGGTACATGTTTACCTCCTTATGAAAATCCAACCTAAAAAACTTTGAATTTTGAAAGCAGATAATAGGGTATGTTTTTCATGTTCTAGATGTATTCTTTACATCAGTGATACATTTTTAATATTTTACTTTATGTTGAGACATACTGGTGCATACTGGTGATTCTTTTGCTATTAGTCTTTTAGCCCCTCACTTAAGTATAAAACTAGGAAGACATAAGCAGTTGGTAAAAGGACCTTTTGAAACATTTAAAATGTCATCCCATATCCCTGGTGGAACATTAATAATCAGGGAAATGGTAGGGTTAAAAATCATCCTCAGCACTGTATCTAAGATATACACTATAAGAACAAATAGCTGAATTAGCGACACTAAATGTACCAAAGAAGATTCTGTCATTGAGTTTTTAATATAGTAAGACAAAGGTCTAGTCATAGTTTCAAAAGACTTATGTAAGTGTTGACATACTGTTGAAATGAGTATTGTTGTTAGTCACTCCTTACCTATTTAAGGTAATGAGAATTGTGAAGCTGACCTGCTGGTGAGTCATTTTTTCCTCTCTGCTTCATTTGTTTGCTGTTCTGTTCAGTATCTATAATATGATGTGCAAAATCTGATTGTTACTTCAGAGAGAGTTAAGAAATTAAAGTGCTTTAAAAACACATTTTCTGGGAATTCCCTGGTAGTCCAGTCACTAGGATTCTGTGCTTCCACTGCCAGGGACCTGGGTTCGATCCCTGGTTGGGAACTGAGATCCCACAAGCCAAGTGATGTGGCCAAAAAATTAAAAAAAGAAATTTTTTTTTAAATACTAAAAAAAAATTTTTTTAAACCCACAAATTTTCTGCTGACTATAAATGGTGATTGTCATGAGGCATCTTTTTTTTAAAAATTGATTTGTACCTGGGTCTTAATTTATAAATTTATAACGGTGATTGAGTGACTACATGAAGAGGTCAGTGCCATTGAAAGAAAGAAGAAAAAAGAAAGTTTGGACTTCCTTGGTGGCACACTGGTTAAGAATCCGCCTGCCACTGCAGGGGACACTGGTTCGAGCCCTGGTCCGGGAAGCTCCCACGTGCCGCGGAGCAACTAAGCCTGTGTGCCACAGCTACTGAGTCTGTGTGCTATGACTCCTGAAGCCTGGGAGCCTAGAGCCTATGCTCTGCTACAAGAGAAGCCACCACAATGAGAAGCCCGCGCACCACAACGAAGAGTAGCCCCTGCTCGCCACAACTAGAGAAAGCCCATGTGCAACAACGAAGATGTAACGCAGCCAAATAAATAAATTAATTAATTTTTAAAAAAAATTTCATGTAACATTTCTCTTAGAGATGAGAGATGTAGCAGACCACACAGGGTCACGGGGGTAAGCACCAGTGTCATTCAGGAGGCAGAGATGCATAGGGGAATTGTAAGAGAATGCATAGGCTACAGCCTTAATTGAGGTTTCCACAGGCAATGTAACATAGGGTAATTGTTTATTTAGGATGGGCTAGTTTGAATAATTCCAGAGGGTTTTGGGGTATAGAAGCTATCACTAGGTATCTGGCACTGGGTTGATTTCACAGCAGGGGAATATAGTTCAGAGTATGGTTCAGAATATAGGCTCTAGATTGCAGGGGAGATGTAAGCAACTTTGGCTCTTAGTTTGGCACTGTGATTAGTGGGTGCCGAACAGACAATTATAGAATCTAAGAAAATATAGAGCATTTATTAAGTGTTAAAAATAATTAGAATAAGAAGAGTAAATGTCAGTTGTTGAGGAGTAAAGCTAATTTTCACAGGCTGTAGTAGAAATCTAAAACTTGAGTGGAAAGAATGGTCCTGTCCCAAGTTGCTGATGATAAAGCCATGATTTAAAAAAAAATTATTTTATTGAGGTATAGTTTATGAGGTATATACAACGTTATGTTAGTTTCTGGTATACAGCAAAGTGATTAGTTATACGTATATATAATAATTTGCATCTTCTTATCCCAGACTCCCAATCCATCCCTCCCCAACTCCCCTCCCCCTTGGCAGCCACAAGTCTGTTCTCTATGTCTGAGTCTGTTTCTGTTTCATAGATAAGTTCAGTTGCATCGTGTTTTAGATTCCACATATAAGTGATACCATATGGCATTTGTCTTTCTTTTCCAACTTACTTCACTTAGTGTGGTATCTCTAGGTCCATCCATGTTGCTGCAAATGGCATTATTTCATTCTTTTTTATGGCTGAGTAGTAGTCCATTACACACACACACACACACACACACACACACACACACACACACACACACCCATACCTTCTTTGTCCATTCATCTGTCGATGGACATTTAGGTTGTTTCCATATCTTGAATAAAGCCGAGATTTTTAACCCTGCTGTTTACTTGTGTATAGAGATGTTGCTGATGAGCATTACTATTGGAGTTATTTTAATCACATTGTCTCTTCCTTATTGAGTTATCCCTTTCTTGTTTCTGTACTACTTGCTAGCTCTATCTCAAGATTATTCCAGTCATTGTTCACAATACAACATAAATCCTAGCCTCAGGTTCTCTTTCACTTTCCCCTATTGCCAGTCAGTCCTCAATCCTCTGCAGTCAGAAATGGTTCTCTCTATGGTCATCACTTACCTTGAAATCACTCCATCTTTTTACCCTAGTCTTCATCTTTCTCAGCTACTCTGAAGCAGCTCATATTATTGTCCAAACTAGAACTCTTTTGTAGAGTGAAAGGAGGCACTAACCAAACTCGGTTTTAGGATAGGAGGTATAAATTAACACTGTTCCTGGCAAACTGGAAGCACTTAAAAAACTCCTTTATAGCTATCAGGGTGTTCTTTGAGCTCAAGTTTTAAAAGGACATATATACATAGGAAAAATTTTTAGAAGAATATACACGAAACTTAATACTGAAATCATGGAGGTTTGGGGGCAGAATAAGGTCTTTTATATTTTATTTTATACATATCTGTATGGTTTGGGTTTCTAAAAATATGAGCATATGTGCCTTTTGTATTTAAATATTAAAAAGAAATTAGTAATACTGTAGACAAAAGGTGGTACATGATTACAACGACAGTGTACTCTAGGCTAAAACATGGAAAAGGAGTGAAGCTTGGGAAATATTCTGGATTGAGAGCAATGAAAAGGACCCTAAAATTTGTGTTTTTGTCTTGGAGAATAAAAGGATGGAATAAGTGGCTAAGAGAGAACGACTATACTCAACCCCTAATTTCTTTTTGTCTTATCGATAAAGGAGAGTAATCTTTGGCTTCCCTGGTGGCACAGTGGTTGAGAGTCCGCCTGCCGATGCAGGGGACACGGGTTCGTGCCCCGGTCCGGGAAGATCCCACATGCTGTGGAGCGGCTGGGCCCGTGAGCCATGGCCGCTGAGCCTGCGCGTCCAGAGCCTGTACTCCGCAACAGGAGAGGCCACAACAACGAGAGACTCGCGTACCACAAAAAAAAAAAAAAAAAAAGAGGGTAATTTTCAAACTATAAAGGATACCATATCAATTAAAAATGTTTTATTTCCACATTTATAAGCAGGTACCTAAGTTATTTCAAATGAGTTCTAATTCTAGACTCCCCCCAGTAAAAAGACTGGGTTTGGTGCTCCTTCTTTGTGTTCCATAGAACCTTGAACTTCTATCAGAATCATTATTTCACTGTTTTATTTATTACTTTTTAAAAATTTTATTTATTTTTGGCTGCGTTGGGTCTTCGTTGCTGCGTGTGGGCTTTCTCTAGTTGTGGCGAGCAGGGGCTACTCTTCCTTGCATGCGGTGGCTGCTCTTGTTGTGGAGCACAGGCTCTAGGCGCAAGGGCTTCAGTAGTTATGGCACGCAGGCTCAGCAGTTGTGGCTCACGGTCTTAGTTGCTCCGTGGCATGTGGGATCTTCCTGGACCAGGGCTCGAACCTGTGTCCCCTGCATTGGTAGGCGGATTCTTAACCCCTGTGCCACCAGGGAAGTCCCTGTTTCACTGTTTTAGAAATTATCTATTTCTTTTCAAGCAGGCTATAACTTCCTTGAGGTCACGGACTGTATTTTGTTTACCATTATATTCCCTTTCAGGAGGGCTTGGTAGAGAACAGTCAGTTGAATGAATGATAGCGTGAATATGAACTAGAATTCTCACTGTAGGCATTTAACATTGGAGAATGACTCTGCAGTGTATTTTTCTCTCACATTTGTCTCATGTGGATTGACAGCTTTCCTGGGCCAGTCTTCCATGAAGGCTTCTTTCATCTTTGATGCTATTATCTTCAACTGTGGCCTCCATGGTTGCCAAAGAAACGGAAGAGAGGATTGGAGAATCACATGAGATGTTTTTAAGGGGTAGTTGTAGAAGTGGCTTATGTGGTTGGCTCCAACCTGACAGCAAGGGGGTCTGGAAAATGCCATCAATCTGTGTCTTAGTCTATTCTGGCTACTGTAACAAAATGCTATAGAATTGGTGGCTCATAAACAATAGAAATTGATTTCTCACAATTCTGGGGGCTGGGAAGTCCAAAATCAAGGCGCCAGCAGATTTGGTGTATGGTAAGGGCCTGCTACCTGGTTCATAGACTGCCATCTTTTTGCTGTGACCTCACATGGTGGAAAGGAAAAAGGAGATCTCTTTCTTTTTTTAATTTTTTTGCTGCACGGCTTGCGGGATCTTAGTTCCTCTGACCAGGGATTGAACCTGGGCCCCCAGCAGTGAACCTCCTAACCACTGGACTGCCAGGGAATTCCCAGGAGGCCTCTAATCCCATTCATGAGGGCTCCACCCTCATGACCTAATCACCCCAAAAGCCCCACCTCCAAATTTCATCATATTGGGGATAAAATTTCAAAATACGAATTTTGGGGGAAGACACAGACGTTCAGTCTATAGCATCCTGTGTGCCCAGGAACAGGAAAAAGACCACTGAATATTTATAAGTGAATCTACAATAATCTTCTCTTTGGTTCACCTGTTTCATTTTTCACATCTAAAGAATAAGATGTAACTCCTTACCCCACACATTCCTCTTAAGAGAAACAGCCCCAGCTTCCATCAGTTGCTGCATCCAGATCACATCCAGAATCTGATGCCCACTAGTTTCTACTAGGTCCAGATGTGACTTCTTTTGGACGGGTACCTGTGAACTTAAAAGACATGTTTTTTGCCTCCCATCGCAAGTCACACCCCACATGCAATGGTGGAGCAGGCAGTTGTCTCTGCCACGGGTATTTACCTTTCTAGTTTCTAGTGATTGAGAATGCTTACTCTCACTCTCCACATACTCATTTCCTTATGTCAAGTTCTGGAAGTAAAATTAATAATTAGATGACTGTGGGCTTCCCTGGTGGCGCAGTGGTTGAGAGTTCCCCTGCCGATGCAGGGGACACGGGTTCGTGCCCCGGTCCGGGAAGATCCCACATGCCGCGGAGCGGCTGGACCCGTGAGCCATGGACACTGAGCCTGCACGTCCGGAGCCTGTGCTCCGCAACGGGAAGGCCACAACAGTGAGAGGCCCGTGTACCGCAAAAAAAAAAAAAAAAAAAAAAAAGACTGTTGGTAAGCACAATCAAAGAAAATAGCATTAAATGTTTTTTGTGTATAATTTCATCCAGGTTATGATCAAGCCCTTTCCCCTTCTAGAATATAGAGTATGACTTTCTAGTAAAGAGAATGATATGCTTTGTTTGACAGTGGTGGATAAATTCTGACAAAAACATCTTCCTTTTTATAGGCTTCATGCAGACTTCTGTTGGATTTATTATTCCCAAGATTATAGTTTACCAAGCCCTAGTATGATTTAGCCTCTTGTTAAAACTTAGGAGGCACTATAGTTATATACTTGAAAGTCATATCAGAATAGTTCTGGAATGACATTTGAGATGCATAATATAATTTTCTTATCTAGAAGGTGGTATTTCTTAATCTTGTCTTTGAAATTTTGGAAATTCAGCTTTGTTTTTGCTGCTTTTGGTGGTAACATTAAAATTTAACAATGTCTTTGTCTTTCATAAACACCTCTCTCTCATTCGCTCTCTCCCTTGCCACCTGCCCCACTACCACCACCAATTTCATCTTCACAGCAGGCCTGTGAAATAGTCATAGTTTTCTTTTACAGTTGAGAAAACAGATGTAGAGAAGTAGACATACAGTGAATTAACTCTCAGAACTGAACCTTGAGCCTGGATATTCTGAATTTGTGTATTGGGTTATATGTATTCCTTTGCTCTGTTATATTTAAAGCATGATTTTTTTTTTTTTTTTTAAAGCAGAGGCACAAGTAGAGCTCTGATTCATGAATTTGCCAGTGGTTCTTCCTTTTTGTGTAAACTTTAGTCATAACATGCCCGTAAGATTGTCATTTTTTTAAATGACAACTTTATTGAGATACAATTCACATCCATTTTAAAGGATACAATTTGATGGTTTTTAGTATATTCACAGAGTTTTGCAACTATCACCAGAGTCAATTTTAGAACATTTTCATCACTCCAAAAAGAAATTCTGTACCCATTAGCAGTCACCCTTCAATTCCCTCCCTCCCGCAGTCCTAGGCAACTACTAATCTACTTTCCTATTGACCTATTTGTGGATATTGCATGTAAATGGATTCATAAAATATGTGGTCCTTTGTGACTGGCTTCTTTCACTTAGGATAATCTTTTCAAGATTCATCTGTGTTAGCATGTATAAGTCCTTCATTCCCTTTTACTGCTGAATGTTTCATTGTATGGATTTATTTTATCATTCATCATTTTATTTATCATCATTGTATTTATCTGTTCATCTGTTCATGGACACTGGAGTTGTTTCCACTTTTTGGCTATTTTGAATAATGCTGTTAGGAACATTCATGTCCAAGTTTTTGTGTGGACATAAGTTTTCATTTCTCTTGGTTATATAGTCAAGAGTGGAATTTCTGGATTATATGTAATAGTAACTCTATGTTTAACCTTTTGAGAAGCTGCTAGACTGTTTTCCAAACTAGCTGTACTATTTTACATTCTGTCAGTTTCTGGATTGTATTGTTTGAACCCATCCTTTTTGTAATCCAGTGAAATCTGTCTGTATCCTTTTAGTTTACCTGCCTCTAGTGCCAAGGTTTCCTATCCCTGACTTACAGGAGGACATAATTGCCCAAATCAAGGCTAACAATGGGCTGTGAAAGGTACAAAATTAGTTGATAACACATTTTCCTCCCCCAGACGTTTTTGTTTGGTAGATATGTCTTTAAGTACATTTTCTCCATTTCTATTTATGAATACATACTCTTTGTACCGAGTTGGCACTGTAGTAAATAGAAAGTAAAAAAGTGTAGTTCTTACTTGAAAGGCCATTATGGTATATTTTAAAATTTTGCTCCAGGGCTTTTTTTTTAGTTCTCTAGCTAAGTTTGTTACTCTGTGGCGCTAATAAAATGAAGACTGATAAATTAGATTCCTCAGTGCTCTAGTTTTCTTTATATGGATTACTGTTAGGAGACCATAGACTTTTAAAATTATTTCTTTGATCGCAAAGAGGGTCTTTGGGTGAGCTAAGCATAGATTCAGCAGCACTATTGGAAAATTACAGTATTATCTGACCTTATATAAATACTGTCATCTTCAGGTGGGAGGGACAGCACATTTATATTATAGCAAGAGCCTGTATTTTGTCATTTGTGAAATGACATAAATAGATAAACTAGAAAATTTAAGTAGATAAACTAGAAAGTTGAATTTTTCTTATCTTTAGCCTTGCAGTTTCCAGTCAAAACGTGTTTTCCAGCGTTACTCCATCAGCGCATTTTTCTCCTATGCCTTTCAGTGAGGTTATGTCATACATTTGTAATACAATTAAATTCTCTTGTCACAGTATGTATACCATTCTGGAATTCCTTGACCTCCTGGTTGGTTTTGGTATCTTTTATCATACAGAAGTTTTGAATTTTTGTAAAATCAGTCTGTTTTCTCCTTTATGGCTTTTGAATTTAATATCATGCTTAGTAAGGGTTTATCTACCTCAAACTTCTTTGTTTTTTTCTTTTTTCTTCATATGCTTCTATAATTTTGTTTCTAAATTTAGAGGGTTTTTTAAAAATTTATTTTTAGCTGTGTTGGGTCTTCATTGGTGTGCTCAGGCTTTTTCTAGTTGCAGAGAGCGGGGGCTACTCTTCGTTGTGACGCACAGGCTTCTTGTTGCAGCGGCTTCTCTTGTTGTGGAGCACGGGCTCTAGGCACGTGGGCTTCAGTAGTTGTGGCGCACAGACCTCAGTAGTTGTGGCTCGTGGGCTCAGTAGTTGTGGCTCTCAGGCTTAGTTGCTCTGCAGCATATGGGATCTTCCCGGACCAGAGCTCGCACCCATGTCCCCTGCATTGGCAGGCGGATTCTTAACCACTGCGCCACCAGGGAAGTCCTGGCAGGTGGATTCTTAACCGCTGCACCACCAGGGAAGTCCCTAGAGGGTTCTGTTTTAATGCCCCTTTTTTCTTTATCTTTATTGGTACCTTTGAAAATTTAGGCAGCATTATATAATGAGTTGATATGCCATAAACAAATAACCAAGAGTATTTGGTTTTATTTATTTTGTCATGTTTTCTCATGAGGAGTGGCTGTCCATGAGAAATTGTATGGGCCTTGTATTTAACTTGTATTTTTTATTTACCTTGTCTAAATTGTTAAATTTAATCATATTAAATAGCTATATTCCCACCGGATATGTTTATTTAAAATTGTTTAGCAAAGTTGCTGCCTCTGTGAGTTCTTACTCTTTGTAGTGGTTGGCAGTACTCTTTGTCAGCTTGAAATACTTTAAGTGTTCATAATTTGTCTGGCTAAGCACACTAAGCATACTTCTACTATAACTAGTAATTCTAATCAGAAAACTCTAAAATCAGATTCTTTGTCATATAAAAAAACAGGGGAAACTTAGTAGTATTAACCATTGATCTTTCATTTATGGATTCTTAAACTGTTTCAATGAAAATGCTTTTACCTTAGAAGGAATTAGAGAAGGTGAAAATATGGGGACAAAACAGTAGAGTGTGAAGAATATTTTTTAGATTACTGGTAACCTGATTAGAATTTATTTTTATTTTTGGCATGTAAGTAATTTGAATATAAAGATATTTCTGTTAAATAAATGATTAGATGATAGTGAGATTGCCATACTTACTGTTTGAGAATAAAACTGTGTGTCTGGTAAAATTTTAAACTAACCAGTTTGTATCCGAGTTTGGATACCTTATCCTGGTAAACATTCTGTATTGAGTAAAAATCCTGGTAAACCTTTTATTTACCTTGAATCTGAAAAACACTTTTATCATTTAAAAAAAAGAGAGAGCCTCATGTGAAAAAAAGTACATCTCTAACTCTAAAATATAATAGGGATTAATAAAATAAATCTAAGGGAAACAAAAGGAAACAGTTACCCTGTAATTTATTAGTTAATATTAGGCTGCCACTTGAGTAGCTAGATGATTTTAAAAACAGATCAAGACATTGATGCTTTTGTATAATTGTTTTACAGGTGAAAAAAGCCAAGATGCAGGAATCAGGAGAGCAAACTTTAAGGTATACAGAGTTGAATTTCTTTCTAATGACCTACTTATAATTGTTTTTACATGCTGATTAGTATATGGGCATGATTTGTGTTGACTACCCTCTTTTTGGTTTTTAGCATCAGTCTTTACGTTTTGAAATTATTTGGTTTAAGGTGAAGATTTTCCTCTAAAAGTTTGTCCTTGAAACACATAGGTGCTGATTTTTTTCATTTATTCATTATTTATTCAACAATATATACCAATCTCATGGTATCTCTCAGATCCTGTGATATGTGGAAGAGACACAATGGTGACTATTCTTCAGTCAGATGTACTGTATACTTAATAGGGAAGACAGAAATAAGGAAAATCCAAGGGGTTAATCATTAATTACCAAATGGATATGGGACACCTTAGTCATTAGCTTGGCTCCCCTTGTAGAAAAGAGGCAGCTTCTTTGCATGTCATGCTCTGGTTTCCACAACATCATGATTTTCAGTTGTCCACAGTTCTTACCTTCTGTTGTTTGTCTACCAACCATATGAACCGGTAACTGCATCACCTCTAACATCTAAATTTTAAGAATCCTACTCTTATACCACCACACACACTATCATTCCAGCTTATTTATTCTATTGTCGCACTAGCCCTGTGTCTTATACACTTCCAATTAAATGATCTGTCATATTTTCATTATCAAGCATTGACTCTTTCCCCAAAAAAGACTTTAGTAACTCCATTTTCCCCTTTTCCCAGCTCCTGGCAACCATCATTCTGCTTTTTGTCTCTGTGATTTTGAGTACTCTAAGTACCTCTTATCAGTGCAATCATAAGTTATTTGTCTTTCTGTGACTTGCTTATTTCATTTAGCATAATGTCTTCATGGTTTATCCATGTTGTAGCATGTGTGAGAATTTCCTTCCTTTTTAAGGCTGAATAATACTTCACTGTATGTCTATTCCACACTTTGTTTATCCACTCTTTAGTTGGTTGTGTTAATTATTGACAAGAGTTCTATTGAATGAGAATGAAATATTTGTGGCGCTTACTTTTGGAGTTTGGGTGTTTTTGCTCTTTTTTGGAGGAGGGAAATTTTATTTTGGAGCATTTATTTTAATATACACACATTGTTAAGTAAAATTTATGTTTATATAACTGAAAATAATTATATTTTGAGACAGTAATAATTTTTCTAGATACAATAACTTTAAATATTTAACAAAGTGCTAGAGTTAATTCACTGTCTTGGTGCTGTTGTTTCTATTTAATCTCTAGATACTCAGTTGAATAGGTAGGGGATTTTGCTATAAGATTACAGGACCATAGGATTTTAGGCACTGGTCCATTGTATGCCAGACCATACAAATATACCTTCTAAGATACAGGATCTAGAAATAGTCTTTCAACAGTGGGTGTAACAGTGAACCCCAGACTTATTCAGGTACACATAGAAGACCAGTCATTGTAGTCAGAAATGTGAAGTTCTTGTCTGGGTTTATACCTTTCTCCTTGGAATCTTATTTAATTAGGCATAAGATGGGGCTCAGAAGTCTGTATTTTTACCACTCAGGTAATTATAAGAAATAAGCCATTTTGGGAAACAATGATGTAACTATTCACTATGACCCTTACCCTCAATTCCCATAGTAATATCTTGGTTGGTATATTAAGCGCTATTCCAGAAGTACAGACAGTTGAGTAAATATATTAAAATAAACTTCATCTGGGGATTTACCTTTAAAAATTAATTACATCTTAGGGAAAATTGTTTGAACATTGAGAATATACCTGGAAAAAAAAAACTTTATTATGCTTGAATATTAGAGGTCCATTCAGAAAAGATAATGAGAGCTTTAAGAATTTTGGTGCTGTGTATTTTTTTTTATAAATAACATTTCTTTTTAAAATTTTTTTCTTTTTAAAACTACTCTTTCCAGATATGTGTAGTGTCTGGGACAGTGTCCTCCACGTCTCCCTAGAGTGTAGAACAGCAAAGCAGATGTCTTGCTAGGGAACATGAATGTGGGAAGAATACGTGGGCTGGGGAGAAGTTGTATTGTAATAATACTAGCTACAGTTATATTGTACTTTGTTCTAGTCTCTGTTCTAAGTACTTTTCATGTATTAGCTCATTAATTTCTCTAACAGCCCTAAAAGGTAGCTTCTATAATTATCCCTCATTGACAGTTGAAAAACTGGAGCACAAACAAGTTCAGTGACTTGCTTAAAGTCATAAAGCTAGTTTTGGCAAAGTGGAATATGAACTCAAGCAATCTGGTTCTAGAATCCACACTCTTAAGCACTGTGCTATACTGGTAGTTGAGGGAATATGTGGAGAGTGGAAAGTAAGGTAGAAGGAAGAGAGAGGACATTGTGAGGGATGAAAGTATAATCTCCAATTCAGAATTTCAGTGAGGATCTTCCCAACATTAAAGTGTCTAACATAATGACTTGTCCTCCCAGTTTACATGACTTATCTTTTACAATTTCTCTTAATTTGTCTTATAAGTTTTTTTAAAAAGATGTTGCTAAGTTTGGGGAATGATAAAAATAAAAATTTGTTTATTTTTAATTGGGGGAAAGGAAATACAGCGGAATGTACCATTTTGAGGTTCAGAACCCCTTCTTGGAAGCAAGTGTGTATGATTTGAAAAAACTTTTCAAGTGATTATGAGGACCATTGTCTGAAATCAAGCATCTTCCTATTTCCCTTTGGTACTTTGGAAATAAAGTGACAGCAGTTTTTGGTGTTGTGGAATTTTTCTTTTACCATGTGGTCTTCAGAGAAAATCCGACTTGCCTGTGGCTTAGGTGGAATTTCCGAGTGATACAAAGATTGAAGTGATGACGAAGAACAGTAGAATGCTGAAGGTACTAGCCCTGGCCCTAGCTCTTTAGGTAGCCGCTAAAATCCAAGAATAAGTATTTCATAAAGTAGACTTACCTTGCCTCTTAACTTACCTAGGAAGAAAGGGTTTGATTTAATCACTTTTAGCAATGCAGCAGGTCAGTCAGGGGCTAATGTATCATTTTGGTTTTCCCAGTCAAGTAAGCAACTCCGAAGTCAATGATCAGAAACCTGAAACTTCAAGCCTTGCTTCAAACCTTACCATGTCGGAGGAAAGTAAGTACCATATTCTGTGCACCATGGAAGAGGTGTTCCTGTGACCAGGTGATGCTATTCTTTTATAATTGGTTTTCACTGATTGCCTTGTTTGTCTCAGAATATCCAGAATCCTTTCATTGCCTTGTTTGTGTGTTCATCCTTGTGCTCTCCTATAAGCCTTATTGACATACCAGCTAAGGAACAAAATCATATGGAATTCACTCCCCAGGGATTGGTGATTGTGTTTTTGTTTTGAGGTTGGATGTTCTAAAGGTAATAAATAGTGCCTTACTCAAAATCAGAAAAGTTTGTGGGCCAACCTCTGACTGTTCCTCCAGAGGGCTTGATATTTTTCTACCTTCCTAATAACCAAATAATTCTACCTATCCATCTAGGCCAAAAAAAGAAAAGTAATCCCCCGAGAGCCCAGGATTGATACTGGGCCCTGAGGGAGATCCATCTCAGGTATCCACTTACCAACCCTTATTCTCTTGTAGAACAGTTATATTCATGCATTAGACAAAAATTTGTAGAATGTTCTTTTTTTTTTTCCTGTGGAGGCATGAGCGTTCTCTGACATATCATGGTGGTATGCTCCATAGGGCAAATAGTCCTCCTTGAAATTAAAGTAAGTAAGATCTTACGGAAAAAACCTGAACGAACTTTTTGGCCAACCCAATAGCTGTGCCTTTCCATATTTTCCCACACACTTTGAAAGGATAAATTTGTGTAAGACGCTTTTTGAAAAGACATTTATTTGGGGGATATATCTTAAGATGATTATGCTTAACCTTGTATAATTCCCATGTGTTAAAAAATGGTGTGCCTATTTTAAAAAAAAATGGTATGTCTTGAGTTGTATATATTATTTCCTCAAAGATGCTGTTCCAGTGGTTCTCAAACTTTCAACATACCTAAGAGTCATCTGGAGAGCTTGTTTGTAATGTAGAATTCTAGCCTCATCTTCAGTGATTATCATTCAGTAGACCTGATGTGGATGGGAATCTGCATTTCCAAGAAGATAGCTAATTCTGATACATATGGGAAACTGCTCTAATCAATGAAAAGTGTCTACTCTAATTTTTTTAATATCTCACTCATCCCCAAGAAAAAGGCCTGTTCCTTATATACTTCAGGGCCCAGAGGTAAGTTGTCTTCTTGCTTCTTGAAAAGCATTTCTCTTTTTTTCTCAAAAACTCTAGTTCCTTTGAAGTCTATATTTATGTCCCTCCCCCACATTTCTTTTTACCTCAGACTGAACTCCTAGTCATTTTGCTCTTTAAAGACTAGGTCTTCTTTTTCTTCTCCATCCAGACTCTTATTATTCTTGGTAGTTTCAACATTCATGTAGATGACCTATCCAATACCCATAATGTCCTTCTTGTTTTCCTGTCCCTTTTTACTCAGCATAGATTCTATGGTTCTTTATTATAATTACTCCCTTACAAATATCTTCAATAATTTGGCCTCTTGTACTCTTCTTGCTAAACCCCAGCCATAATTTAATCCAACTCTCCACCTTCTCTATAAGTGCATTCAAATAGCTGAACATTATTGGATGAATTATACACCTAGCTGACTATTTACTCACAGGGCCTCAAGTGGGCACCCTACTACATTTCACTCATGAGTTTTACCTTTTAATATTTCACACCACTTCTTTCCTCTCGAAGCACCCATACTCATTCACCTTTCCTCATGTTTACCTGATGACTCCTTCGCAAATAGAAGCTCTCTGTGACAGGAAGCTCCCTTATTATCCTACCACCACCGGATCTTCAAAGCTACTTGTGTTTGTACCCATGTTATCTTCCTTCATTCTTGTCAGAATTGGAATAGTATTCTTGCTCCTGTCAAAGGTAAAACCTTTTATTTGTGCTTCATACCTGTCTGTTCTCACCTCCCCCAAGGACTTTGGTACTTTGGTACTTTGGTTATCCTAATACCATTCCTGCATCGTCATGTTCTTCTCTTCTTAATCCATCCTGTCAGTAAAGAGACATGATTCAGTATCTACCATCTTAAAACACAAAACCATCCTTTGGTCCACATCCCCCGCTAGATATAGACCTTCTCTTTGTTCCATGACCCATTGGAACCTCTGGAAAGAGTTGCCCTCACTTGCTTTCTCACCTCCCATTCGCCCTTCTCCCCTCTCAAATTTAGCTTCTGTCACCACTCTTCCAATGAAATTGCTTTTGTCAAGGTCATTAGTTACTTTCAGTAACTGAAAGTGCTAGTTCTAGTGGACATTTCTCTCCTTGTATCCTGCCTCCCACTATTTTTTTCTCCCACCTTTCTCCTTTGCTGGCCTTTCTTCTACTATCTGAACTCTGAATGTTGGTGGGCCTCAGGGTTTGGTTCTAGTCTACCATCTTTGCTCTTTCTGCATCCTCTCATCCATTACTACATTACTTTAAATGTTTTATACATTGTTAATGAATTCCAAATTTGTATTTCTAGTCTGACTTCTCCCCTAATTTCATTTGTGAATCCAGCTGCCTACTTGACATCTCCACTTAGATATTTAAAAGGAAAGTCATGCTTAAAATGTGTGAAAGCTTTTTATTCCCTTAGCCCTCACCAAATCTGTTCTCTTCCCAAACTTCCCCATATTTGGAAGTGGTTTCACTATCCTTCTAATTACTCAAGCTGAAAACCTAGAAATTATCCTGTATTCCCGTTTTCCTCATTCCTTACATACAAATTCATCAGGATGTCGTGTTAGTTTTACCTTCAGGATATATTTCAAGGTTTTGCTTCATCTCCACTGCTTTTTTTTTTTTTAACCAGTACAAAGTTAAACACATCCAGATTTATTTACACAAAGATAAAGAAATTTGGGTTCTATTTCCATTTTGTGTAATTTTATTCTGGGGTCTGGCTTTGTTGTGTAGCTGACATAGGTCATTGAAACTTGATTATCCCACCTCACATGCAATTTTTTGTCACAAGGGAACAGAAGACTTGGGTATTTAGCGCACATACAATAATGATCTTAATACTTTTGCAATTTAGTAGGAAGGCAGCTGTCCCACAGCTTGGCAAGGGGACAGAGAAGTTACAGATTTTAAGCAGATTATGCCTTGACTCTTTTTTTAAAAAATTATTTATTTTCTTTATTTATTTTGGCTGCAGTAGGTCTTAGTTACGGTACATGGGATCTTCCTTGAGGTATGCAGGATCTTTCATTGCGGCACATGGGCTCTTCGTTGCGGTGCGTGGGCTTCTCTCTAGTTGTGGCGCGCGAGCTTTTCTTTCTCGTGGTGCGTGGGCTCTGTAGTTTGTGGCATACGGGCTCTCTTGTTGAGGCGCACAAGCTCAGTCGTTGTGGCGCGCGGACTTAGTTGCCCCTGGCATGTGGGATCTTAGTTCCCCGACTAGTGATAGAACCCTCGTCCCCTGCATTGGAAGGCGGATTCTTCACCACTGGACCACCAGGGAAGTCTCTTGCCCTGACTCTTGATAAGTTCCCAAGTACTGAAAAGATCAAGGCTCATTCATTCTCTAGCGAAGTAAAAATTGGCCTATATCTCCCAGGATGTTTTGTGGACCTCTTCTAGAATTAAATTAAATCAGAGGAGGAGAAGGATTTGGGTTTTTGAAGGTACTTGTCAGCAGAGAAGGAACCATTATGTAGAATTTCAAATGAACTTCCATTCTATGCGATGAATGCTAAGAACTTTAGATCTAATTGAGATCCCCTTCATTTTTGTCAAAGTGATTATGGATTAACATAATCTGCAAATTGCCATTAAGTATTTTCAAAGACTTTGAACAATGGCAGTGGACAAGATTCATGATAAACTCACAGATGATGATTTATCGTGCTGTTGGGCATGAATTATCCCTGCATCTGATCTTGATCAGGGTTCCCTTTTTGGGTCAGACACTCAGGGAACCCAGCTGGACATAAAGTTAGTTGGTTCACCCTTAGTCCCTAATCACAATAGAGCAACCTCCTTTTATAGTTGTTGAAGGAAGTTCTTGAACAGTTGAGTTCTGGAGTCTGAGAACAGGAGTCTGGTACAAGCTCTGTGTGATGTTACTCTGTCTACAATATGGACTGAAATAGTGCTAATGAATAGGATTCTGCTGTCTGTCAAACTTGAGTTGAATATTTACAGTATTTATCCCAGATGAAAACATTAGGGTCAAGCCTCATGACGGTATCTATTCTGGATGAAGTCATGGAGGTGAAGAGGACACTAGCTGTGAAAGTCTCTTTACTTGATGGTTTATCAGAGTATTACATCAGTTCCTCAGGTGTGTGTCTGCTTTGCCAAACGTAAAGCCTTTACTACAAAGCTGAAAAAATAGTAATACAGAAGCATACTTACGTCTTTCTGCTGTTGATTATATACAGCAGTAGCTACAGTTTTCTAATAAAATTGAGTTCCTGCTCCAAATCTGTCTTCCTGCAAGTCATTCTTATGACCTTTTATTCAGAATAGGGTAAGCACCCAGAGAATGAATAAGCTGAAGAAGTATAATGTGGTTTCCTAGACATAGATCTTGCATTTTAAGTTTGCCTATGAGCACAGCTGAGAGCTTAGGAAGTTGCTTCATCTATGGTTGTAGATCAGTGATGGGTGAAGGTAGAGGTCTGTTGGTACTGACTTTCGAGTGCTTTACCATACCCTTTGCATTCTGGCTTCTTTTACTGTCTCTAAAAGTCTCTAAACCCATTATTAGAAGAGTGAGGTATTTCCTACTGCATAGTCTTTCTAAATTTCTGATGCCCAAGTTGTATTCTGTTATTTAGTTTGAAAGACTATACAGTGAGACATGAAATTTCCCCATTTCATTTTTGAAATGTTCTAACTTTTTCCTGGTGATATCTTTCTTTCAGTTATGACATGCACCGATTACATCCCTCGCTCATCCAATGATTATACCTCACAAATGTATTCTGCAAAGTAAGTTGAATAATTATTTCAAAAATCTGTATGCTTTTTCTCTAGATTCATTGCAAAATTTAACTTGATATTTAAGTTATTAAGTTGACATTTAACTTATTTTCACCTTTCTTGTTCTTCCCTACTCCAGTTTTTTCATTCCCTCTAAATATAGTCTATATAACATCCTTTTAAAAAGTTGATGATTGTCTGGAATAGATCACTGTTACCCAGGAGCTTGCTCAAAATGAATAGGCACTGAAAAATGCAAAATACCCTTAGTGATGTAAACATATTACTGATTGACCTCTGATCATTCTGTCTTTGCTCTACTTTAATAGAGAGATCAATTTAAAAAGCTAAAGCCAGCCTCAGACTGGGACTTCTCAGCCTAATCTATGTTCAGTTTATTGTTTTAGGAGTGTCCTGAAGAGTAGAACTAGGCTTGAGATTAAACAGGTTTAGTGGGTTGAAGTCATTAAGAGGCAATATTTTGGGCCTCATGGGGTAAGATCAGCATTTAAGGTCCACTAAGTTAATCATCTCCAAGATGAGTAGGTGCAGAACAGTGTGTATATCGAGCCAGCAGTTGTGCATTGATAGAGTGAGCCTACATACATAGATACATACAAGTGTGCTTTATTAAACTGGGATAAATTCTGATGTGCTTACATAGGCAGGGTACATAAGGAACACTCACCTTTGGTAACAGAGGTGAGTGATATGTATGGGTATGTTATAAAAAAACTTTTTCCTTTTGAATTTTGCGTCAGTTAACAAAATGAGCTAATTGAAAAGTCAGCTCAATGAGTTCTTCAAATTCTAACCTGGTATTAACACTAATAGCATTCTTGGGCCAGTCATTTTCATGTGGTTTTCTTCTTCTGTGAAATGACCGAACCTATTCTCTGAGATCATTATGAAGAAGGTAAGAAAATAATTTGAGCTATAAAGACACTATATAAAAAATGATATTATGATCTTTATCATATCTGGAGGTTAATCCATTTGAAGTCACTAAGATTTTAAATCATTCCCACGTGATTTGATTAACAGCTACAACCTGAGCTATTTTCTGGTCTCAGATCTGGCTAAGAAGAATAGAAATTTTCAAATTCAGTCTTTTAGGGTCTACCGAGATGTGAATATTGCATATTCCAAATTCATTCATTTGTTCAAAAAATATTTGTATACCTGCTGTACTCAGGACACCTTATTAGCTATGTCTTCTATCTTTTTCCTTTTTAATTTTTTAAAAATTTATTTTATTTATTTATTTTTGGCTGTGTTGGGTCTTCGTTGCTGTGAGCAGGGGCCACCCCTCGCCATGGTATGCGGGCTTCTCACTTTGGCGGCCTCTCCCATTGCGGAGCACGGGCTCCAGGTGGGTGGGCCTCAGCAGTTGTGGCTCTCAGGCTCCAGAGCACAGGCTCAGCAGTTATGGCGCAAGGGCCCAGCCACTCCGCCGCACATGGGATCCTCCCGGACCAGGGCTCGAACCCGTGTCCCCTGCATTGGCAGATGGACTCTTAACCACTGTGCCACCAGGGGAGTCCCTATGCCTTCTATCTTAATGCGGACCTCCTTACCACTTAGCTAAAACCATTGCATTTATTAATTGCCTCTATTTCAACCACCCTCCGCAATCCATTTTACAAAGAAATGTCAAACCAATCTTTATTAAAGAACAGCTCTGATCTTGTCATTCTTTGCTCAGCAATTTCAGTGACTCCCAGTTGAACACTTTTAGCCTCATATTCAAGGTCTTTGCTGTCTATCTTCTTATACTTTGCCTTAATATAATATGTGCTCGTTGAAGGCTGAAGCCCTTCCTCTGTACCTTTGCCAGAGTTTTTCTCTTTTCCTAAAACACCCTTTCTCTCCCATTTCTGCACATGCTATCTGCTCAGCTCACAGACCATTTCTTTATAGGCTTCCTTCATTTTCTTCTTCCCCAAAACTGGGGGAAAAAAAATCTTTTCCTTTCTGAAACACCCCTTTCCCTCATTATGTTATTGTTATGATCTATATGGTACATATGACACTTTCTTGCTTATGAGTACAGCATAACTTATCAAATAAAATAACCGGTATCTAAAAATTCAGTGCATAAAATGTGGCACCATCTTATTCCATGGATAAAATGACCAGGTCATCTAGCTAGTTTAAAATCCCAGAAGTTTCACTGTTAAGTTCAAATCTCTAGCTAAACCTGATGTGGTTGGCACCAACTAGTGGCAGTACTCTGGCTTAAGTATCAGCGGGGCAATTCTGTGTCCTGTCTAGAACTTCCTGGATTTTATTAGTTATGTGACTTCTATTTTATAGGCTCGATCTGGGGATATTGGGCCACACCTGTACTCCCTGTTTTCTAATATGGTTGCTTGCCTTTTCTCTGCCAGCCTCACCCTCTTCTCTAAGTCCCACTTTCCCTCTCAGAACTTTAGTTTGGCCCAGAGGGCTAGGTGGAGAATGGAGCCAATTGCCAATCCTGTTCTGTCCAGTTTTATGTCATTTTAGGGTTTTATTCTATATTTAGCCATAAGGGCATAAACAAGTTTAGTCCATACTTGCATCTCACATAGGGCCTTGCATGTGGCACACCACAAATGTTTGAGGCATAGTAACTGGACCTTGGGAGGAAGATATTTGAAGCTATTAAATTTTCTGTAAAATAGTTAGGTAGGTGACAGTAGAACCTGGAAAGGAAAAAATAATTCTACTTTCTGACCATAGTAAGAGACATTTTACGTGGCAGGTTAGTCTCCTCATTGCTGATGCTTTGCTGTTAGTGGTATTAGCTATTTCCCCTACTTTTCTCACATGAAAGTTTTTGTTTTCTTGAACTTTTCTAGACCTTATGCACATATCCTCTCAGTTCCTGTTTCGGAAACTGCTTACCCTGGGCAGACTCAGTATCAGCCACTGCAGCAGTCTCAACCCTATGCTGTCTACCCTCAGGCAACCCAAACATATGGACTACCTCCTTTCGGTAAGGCATTCTATTGTGAGGAGTTGCTAAGAATGTTGATTTTATCCCCCAGAAATTTCCGTCTTTCCCCCAAAAGCGAGCACGGCTGATCAGGAAGCTGAGAGATGCCACGTTGTTCTTGGCAGAGCACCTGCTCAGGCACAGGTGTGATAGAAGTTGGGTATGCAACTTTCCAGCAGTATATTTGATGCATGTCATATAAAATCATAACTTCTCAATACTCAGTTGTTTATCTGCCATAATGTAGCTATTTCCAGGATACTAAGTCTTGACTGTAAAGCTTGGAATCTTCAAGTGTTTGGAAACTCTTTGAGGAATTACAGTTGATTTGACTTACCATACAAAACATGATACCATGACAAATATATTTTGAGGTGGCTAATTTCTTGCTAAAACCAAGTAATCTACATATTCCGGATGGAATATACCTTATAGTTTTCTGCCCCCACCAACCCTGCTCTGTTTTGTCAATTTCTCCCTCTCCTTCCCTGCTGCCCCAAACTGATCAGTTGTTGCTCTGCTGAACCAGAAAGTCGTCTTAGAGGGGGAAATCCCCAATTTTGTACAACCTTATCATGTGCATAGAGTTTTGTTCTTTGGTTTTAGGTATCTTGTACATGAACTACAAATTAGAATGATTTACTAGAAGTCAGTTTGAGGTTCTTTGGGCACTTAATATCTGTGCTTTTTCTGTGTGTGTGTGAATTGATAGATATTGTCAGTGTGCTTTATTGCCCCTTCCCTGCCTTCCTAGAACTGGTGTCAGAAAATTAAGAAAATACTGTATTTTTAAAAAAATATTCAATATGTTAATAAAATTATAACTGTGTAGCCTTTATTGAAACTAGCTAGGAATTAGAAAAATCTTTCAAACAGATTGCCACAGATTCTGGGTGTCGCTTGCCTTTCGTTTTGAGATTCCTAGTTTTCCTGGCCGATTTGGCTGCTCGTTTATGATACTGACAGCTTTCTTATCTTGAGGCTTGTTAGCATTCCTTAGCTCCTGATAACTACTAGAAACAAAAATTGGGGGTTATGTTTAATGGTAGTGGTAGTTGATAACTTCATGAGAGAAGAGAAACAGAAATGCTCTTGTTTTCCTGTTTGTACACCCATGCCTCGTGCCTGTCGGTATATACTAAACTTTTATGTTTCTGATATATTTAACCAGACAAGACTGAGCAGGCCTTTTGGAAGCAGGACTCTGTGAATATGTTTGTGTTTATTTCTTTTTGCATATATTAAAGCTAATTTATCAACAGCTGGCTAACAATAGGCTAGCAAGTATAAAGTATTTCACGTTTTTTTTTACTCTGTGTTTTTATTTAAATTCTTTGTTAGAAAGCCAAAAGCACTTTATGACATTGTTGAACAGTTGATTGATCCTACTGTTCAGTGTTAAATAAAACTCCTCTTATATCTCTGAACTCAGATTTTGGAGTACCTAGCACAATGCCATGTGCATATAGGTCCTAGATATTATGGTATCTTTTATAATCACAGCATTTCTCTCATTTTAAAGAAAGAAAGAAAAATCTGTAAAATAGATAGATCCCTGTTAAAAACTTGAAGGAAACAGTGTTTATTTTATATAGAAATATTGGTTATAACAGGCTCTTTTATTAATCTATTTCTGTTTAATAATTGGGGGTGAGGGAAACTTGTTTAATAAGTTTTTCTTATCAGTAATTCAGGGAGAACTGTTCATTAGCTTAATTTGCCTTTGAATGATAGGTATGGCATATTCTTAAATTTTATAAAGGAAATTTTAAGGAAATGTTTATAATACTTTGTGTGTGTGTGTGTGTGTGTGTGTGTGTGTGTGTGTGTGTGTGTGTGTGTGTGTGTGTAATGCTTTTTAAAGTGCCTGTATTTTTTTTTTTTTTTTTTTTTTTTTGCGGTACGCGGGCCTCTCACTGCTGCGGCCTCTCCCGTTGCGGAGCACAGGCTCCAGACGCGCAGGCTCAGCGGCCATGGCTCACGGGCTTAGCCGCTCCGCGGCATGTGGGATCTTCCCAGACCGGGGCACGAACCCGTGTCCCCTGCATCGGCAGGCGGACTCTCAACCACTGCGCCACCAGGGAAGCCCTAAAGTGCCTGTATTTTTGAAAGACATTTTCTTATGTTTTAACACATGGCTTCTTTTCTTTTATATCACTCAGTTGTAAAAGACTCCATTTCTTCCTGTATAGCACAGGGAATTATACCCAATATCTTGTAATAACCTATAATGGAATATAATTTGCAAACAACAAAAAAACTATATCACTATACTATACACCTGAAATTAACACAGTATTGTAAATCAACTACACTTCAGTTAAAAAAAAAAAGACTCCATTTCTTTTTTTCTTGTGAAGATTTTGGTAATTTTATTATCTTAGTGTTACCTGTTAGCACTAAAACTAGATTAGCTAGTCTGTTATTTTATTTCAGATGTAAACAGAGCTTTAGAAAATCTTACTGTAATACGATTGTATGTTATATATTTATACAGTAATAATATATTGTAATAATATTGAGTGCTTACTACGCAAGCAGTATGCTGAGAATGAGTGCTTCACACTTTACATTACTTTCTTATGTAATCCTCAGGACCACCCTTAAAAAGTAAGTGGCAGCATTATCCCTTTTTATAGATGAGGAAACAGGCTTAGAAAGATTAAGTGACTAACCTGAGGTCATACAGTTAGTAAATGCCTAGGATTAGAAGTGCACCCCGGTCTGTTTAATTCCAGAAGTGCTCATAAATTTAGGTCTGTATGAAAAAGTTAATCTCACAGTTGACTTTGAAATTTAAAAGTTTCCTCCTTTTAAAGAAGTGAGAAAAGACTAGAGGAAATCTAGGAAGCCCATATTATGACTAATCTTTAAAAGTAAAGGAATGGTGGTCGTATCTTTTCAGGGCTATATAGAAATCTGGTGAGATGGTAGAATGAGGATTTGAGGTTCCAGTGATCTGCATGAGTACATGTGAGAGAAAGGGTACTTGTTCATTTTTAGGGGCTCATAAAAGATTGGCTTAACTGCCATTGTTCTACCTTCTTTTAAAAGAACTTTAATATGAGATGGAGATTTGACAGTATGTATTAAGAGTCTTAAGGATGTTCATGCCATATCCCTCAGTAATTTTACTTTTAGGGATTTATCCTAGGGAATTAATTAGAGATAACCACAAAAATTTACTACCAAGATATTCATCACAGCATTATTTATAATAGCAAAAGATTGGAAACAACAGACATATTGAATTGAAAGGTATATGTTAAATTGCAGTGTATCCATAGAATGGAAAACTGTGTAGCCATTATAAATCATATTCTTAAAGAATATTTAGCGTCTTGAAAAAAGTTTATTATTAATTGAAAAAAGCAGTATATAAAACTAAAAATATAATATACCAAGTTAGTAGTTTTTAAAAATATGTACATAAAGAATAATTTGGAAGAAAAACTGAATGTTAACAGTACAGGCAGTACAGATTTGATCTCAATTACCAAGGAATCATGCAAAGTGAGGACACAGTTCCAATGTGTACAGGTTTCAGTTAACACAGTCCCGTGCAAAAGTGAGAATTGTCTGTTTTTTTGCGGTACGCGGGCCTCTCACTGTAGTGGCCTCTCCCGTTGCGGAGCACAGGATCCGGACGCGCAGGCTCAGCGGCCATGGCTCACGGGCCCAGCCGCTCCGCGGCATGTGGGATCTTCCCGGACCGGGGCACAAACCCGTGTCCCCTGCATCGGCAGGGGGACTCTCAACCACTGCGCCACCAGGGAAGCCCTGTCTGTATTTTTTGTGTGTGTGATGAGACTATGCAATTTTTTTCTTTTCACTTTCTATATTTTCCCAATTTTCTATAATATACATCTACTTATAGTTAACGAAAGTACTCAGATTAAATTACTTAGTATTTATAAGAGCTCATCCCAGTAAGGTATTAAATCAACAAGATATTCTTTCATGTGGTTTTTTTAGCATTTATATATACTTCGATTCTTTTTTTTGTTGTTGCGGTACGCGGGCCTCTCACTGCTGTGGCCTCTCCTGCTGCGGAGCACAGGCTCCGGACGCGCAGGCTCAGCGTCCATGGCTCACGGGCCCAGCCGCTCCGCGGCATGTGGGATCTTCCCAGACCGGGTCACGAACCTGTGTCCCCTGCATCGGCAGGCGGACTCTCAACCACTGCGCCACCAGGGAAGCCCTGTACTTCGATTCTTAACCAAACTAATCTTCTCTAAATTTCCACTACTCTATATATATATTAGAGATATATATTATAGAGATATATATTACTGCAAAGTGCAGTACTGCAAAGATATATATTACTGCAAAGTGAACTGCTCAGATTAGTTTGGTTAGTGACTAGCCAATAGGGGGGAAGTATTTGTGCTGAGAAACTTGGGTAGAGTTTGTGATAAGACCCCACTGTGGGGCAGCACGAGAACAGCACTCAGAGGCAGACTTCCTTTGCCATTTTTAGATCAGCTGCTGCTCTACATCAGGCTCTTGGTACTTAAAATGACTTGAAAAAGTCTACTTGTAGGCAAAGAACAGTGGACCAGGAGTCAGGAAGCCGGGATTTCATTTCTTCTTTGCTGCCGGCATTAGTGCTCTACAGTCACACCATTTGGTCATGCTACTTGTTACTTGGAATTCTGGAAAGAGTGCTTTTAAAGGAAGATAGATAGATACACACACACTTAAAGAGCAGGGCTACAGTGATACTGGAGGCAGTGTCCATATTGTCTTTTATTCCTCTGTTCTTCATAATATAATAGTCAATAGCTACTTTATGTTTCTGCCCCAAAACATTCAGAACTATCTATTGTTTTCTCTACTTGTCTTGGACATTTTGCACTAATTTCTGACCTTATAAGATGGACCAGTTTATAGAAATTTTACATTTTGAAACTTTAAAAATACATACTGAATAATGAGACTAGCAAAACTCTCTCAGTTAATACTATTCTTATTAGTAAGATAGTATTTTAGGACAGTGTAATAATAAACATGTTTACAAACCCAACACCTCAGGTTCAGAACCTATTTAGAAAAAAAACACATTGATTACAATAAATCTGAAAGTTATTGTGACATTGAAAAGGCAAGTTGTTTCTATGTTTCTAAAAAGTGTGATAGTCAACCACCAAGAATCTTAGCACTAATATTCAAATTTCACATCATAAATGTTTAAAAAAACTACATTCTCAAATATTTTTTATTGTTAAATGTCAGCCATAACAAGGAATTAAGCTGTGGCTTACCTGGGCAAGATTGAAAGTCATCATGAACCAAGGGGTGGAAGGGGGTGGAGGGCAACCCTCCTAATTTGTGCTATAGAGATGTTGGCATTCCTTAATCTCCTCAAATATGTTATTTCATGTGTTTAGTAGGTGAGAAAAGAATATGTCTTTGTTTTTTTAATGCTTTAGTTTGATAAATTAGGAGTTTGGGATTAACACATACACACTACTACCTATTTACATTAAATAGGTAAATAACAAGGACCTACTGTATAGCACAGGAAACTATACTAAATATCTTGTAATAATCTATAATGGAAAAGAATCTGAAAAAGTGTGTGTGTGTGTAGCTAAATCACTTTGCTCTACAGTAGAAACTAGCAACATTGTAAATTAACTATACTTCAGTGAAAAAAAAAAGTTTGAGACAAGGCAATTACCATGTTCCACTGTGAACCTTTTGAGATTTTAACATCTTTTTTTTTGCAGTATGCAGGCCTCTCACTGTTGCAGGCTCTCCCGCTGCGGAGCACAGGCTCCGGACGCGCAGGCTCAGCGGCCACGGCTCATGGGCCCAGCCGCTCCGTGGCATGTGGGATCTTCCCGAACCGGGGCATGAACCCGTGTCCCCTGCATCGGCAGGCGGACTCTCAACCACTGCGCCAGCAGGGAAGCCCTAACATCTCCTTTTACTATTCTTACATTTACTTGTCAACAAATTTTACAGATCTGAGTTACACTAAGATATCTGAGGGCCCTGGTGAAGCAGAGGTCCTTATTCTCAAAGCATTATATATTTATAAATTTCTTATCAGATTAAGAGTATATGAAGTGAGGTAATGTTGAATTTGAATCTGTGGCTGACCTTGGTATTGATTTCTTACCTGGAATCTGTTTGATGAATCTTCTTGGGCCTAATTATCAGCTTCAACTATATTGATCCAGTAGCTATAACTATTCAGAGCACAGTGAGGGTTTTTTTGTTTTGTTTTGATTTTTAACATCTTTATTGGAGTATAATTGCTTTACAATGGAGTGTTAGTTTCTGCTTTATAACAAAGTGAATCAGCTATACCTATACATATATCCCCATATCTCCTCCCTACAGTGAGGTTTTTAATAGACTTTTGCATAGCCAAAATTATGACAAAAACTTGGGGTCTTCCCTGGAAGTCCAGTGGTTAAGACTCCGTGCTCCCAGTGCAGGGGGCATGGGTTCGATCCCCAGTTGGGGAACCAAGATCCCACATGCTGCACAGCGTGGCCAAAAAAAAAAAAAAATAATTATGACAAAAACTCTTCACTCATAAAGGATATCCTTAGGCTGTCGTGTAGAAGCAAGCTTTTTTTATGGTTTCCTAGTTTACTGCAAATGAAAAAGGAGATACAGCCAGAAACAGGAGATTGTCAAGAAGTGACAGATCGCAGAAAAGACAAAGTGATACAAGAGCGTTCAAATCATAGAACTGTAATTGAGTTCTACTTAGTACTAAGCAAATGTCTTCACATACTGCAGTAGCCTCTGGGGATGTTTCTGTAATGTACATAGCACAGCACAGTATAGATCTGAGAAAAGGTATGGTCACTATTTCCTCCCTGCTAAGAAGGCAGGAAAGGATATAAATATTTTTTAGAAAGATTGTCACTTAGGAGCATTGTGATAAAAATAAAACTGAATAGCTATGATGTCTTATTATATGTTCCAACAGGGAAAGATATGTCTCAGGTATTATGTGGAAAAGCAAATTATGAACAGCATGTAACATCCCATTTTTATTAAAAAGAAGAAAAAAAAAGATTAGTAAACAGAAGAAATCTGAGTGACTCTTATGCAAACTGAATAGCAGTTAAGTCTGGATGGTGGGATTATATATGACTTTATTATTTCTAAAAATTAGAAATTATATTTCTGTTAATGTTTTTTAATTTATAAAAGTAAGCAGGTATGTCTTTCCTAATCAGAAGAAATAAAGGTAACAAAATAACCAGTTTAAGAAGGCAGAGAAGTATACATACATTTTAGAAAAATCTGGTGCTTGTTTAATGGGTAAGTGAATTTTAAACGTATGTGGAATGTCTCCTACCTAGACAATGCAGATAAATGATTTATCACTCTACAGGAATGTCAGGCACTCTACAACAATGGTAGGGTGTCAGTAGCCCTTTTTCTGAATGCTGATCAATTTTCCCCATCCACTGAAGTGAACTTACATACATACATATCACTATTGGGTTTTTGACAAGATTTTTGTTTCTATGGCCCCATTCCCCAATTCTTTGAAATTGTATTTGCTTGTGGTATATTACGAGTGGGAGATTCAATAATTTTCTCTTACAAGCAAATTTATTTTTGTTTTAAGATTTTGATTTTAAACCTACTGGCTGATATTTGAAAGCATAACCATGCTCCTCAGTTCCAGTGTTTTGTTTGTAATTGGTCCAATTTATCTGATTCAGGTGCATTGTGGCCAGGTATGAAACCTGAAAGTGGTTTAACTCAGACTCCATCTCCAAGTCAACACAGTGTTCTTACCTGCACTACAGGGTTAACCACAAGCCAGCCAAGCCCAGCACATTATTCTTATCCCATTCAAGGTAAACAGGCATGGTTGTGTGTGTTTTGTTTTTTTAAAAAAATTATTATTGTTTTTTGTTTTTAATCTACCTGTATCTCCAAACATACTGGGTAATATAGGATATTTGCATTTGTGCATGCTTTTTGTGTTAGACAAACTAGAACCTAGGAGTGTGGTTCATAAGTAGTTTAAGCTTTTGTGAACTGCTTAATAGAATTGAAGACTCCTCTTTTGCACGTTGGTGTCCAGAAAACCTGTCTAATTTTGTTCTAGTCTGTTCTCAGTGGCATTTTGTCCTGTAAATGAGCAGAAGACTCCATGGGTTAGAGCTTTGCTGACTTCTTTTATGTGAAGTCCAAATAGAATGGAAAGTGAGATTGAGTGCTGCTTTGTGAGATGTGTGCTGCTTTTCTGCTGTGGTTTTTGTTATACCTCCACCCCCATTTACTACTTCTTGGTGAGCTTTTCTTGTTCAAAAAATTCAGTGTTGTTTCTGTTTTGTGATGGAAAGCATAGCATTAAAGCTTGAACTCTAAACACCTCTGCCTTCCTGAGTTCTTCCTCTAAAAGGTTAGAATTATGACAGGACTATTTGGAATGAAGACAAAGAAACTCAAAAGGCACTGTGGAGTTAATTCCTTACCCTTTCAAGTCCAAGCAGGGAATTTATCATTGCTCCAAATTGGGAATTAATGTCCATCTACTTGGCTTCTCATCTGCCTCCTTTCTCCTGATTTCTCCCAGCTTTTAAATATTATTCCTTATAAAACCAGTCCTAGGTGTTCTTTTTTTTTTTTTTTGTGGTACGCGGGCCTCTCCCGTTGCGGAGCGCAGGCTCAGCGGCCATGGCTCACTGGGCCCAGCCGCTCCGCGGCATGTGGGATCTTCCCAGACCGGGGCACAAACCCGTGTCCCCTGCATCAGCAGGCAGACTCTCAACCACTGCGCCAGCAGGGAAGCCCAGTCCTAGGTATTCTTAAAATATAAACTTTGATGATGAAAAACTGTTTTGATGTAGATTATATTAAACAAAATATTTTGATTTTCAGTATTAACTGTTTTCAATAAAATGACTGAGGACTACTTTTTATTAGTCTGTTGGGAACAACTGGTTACTACATTCCTAAGACCTTGCTCTGAGCTACCTTTTTCTCTTACTGTTTATGGAGTCTCCTCTTAATTATTTTCCCTTCTTTTTATGTTTGTCCCCTCCCCCTTCTTTCTTTCTAAAATGGGAAGAAACCAGGAGGAAAAAAACTCAAGAGCATGACTTTGTCTTCTCCTCTACTCCCTTTCATTTTTATAAAGTGTTCCTCTACTTTGGTAGGCTTTGGGGTCCAACTACAGGGAAATCTAGTAGCCAAGTTCCTCCTAAACTGATATATCTCTGATGACTACACCTAGGTCATGAAAGAAAAGCAAGGAGTTCTCTTCCTTTATATTAATAATCCTCTCCCAAGGTGTAGAACCACCACTCATCTGTACCTGTACCTTGAATTTGAGGAGCCTGATAGCTGTGCTTACTTCTCCCTCTTCGTAAAACAAGAGGAACCACCTTTTGGGGGTCTTTTAAGACCCATTGCCTTAAAAAAGTCACGAAGCTGTGCTTTCAACCTCATTTGCCACTATCCTAATTTCTTACCTTTTAGTACATTTTTTCCCTTTGGATCAATTAACCCAATTTCCTCCATTGTGCTAATAATGATCACTGTTGGTATTGTTAAGTGCATATTATGTGCTTAGCATTATTTTAGCAGAGATGGGTGTTACTCATGTAATCACAACACACCTATGAGGGAAGTACTGTCATTAATCTCATTTTACAGATTTGGCACATAAGACACACAGTAAATAAGTCAAGGATGTAAGCTGGGCAGCCTGACCCCAGCACACGGGTGTAATGTTTATGATTTTCAATGTAGAAGTCATGGTATCAATATCAACTCCCATAATTGAGAACCTATACTTGCAAGTATTTAAATTCATTTCCCTTCCCTTTTCTGGTTAACCTATTGGCCCATTATATTGCCATTAGAACTTTGGCAAAGGGTAGAAATTAAGGCAGAAATTAAGCATCAAGTTATCAATTTTTGCCATTTATTCTGAGAAAAAGTTGGTAGAAAGCAAGTGGTAACAATTGGCTAAAAGGAAATATGGGTATTACTGGCACATTTGAATCACCTGGATTCTCCTCTATCAGTATCACTCTCCTCACCCCCACTTTTCATTTCCTTTAGCACAGATAATTAATGTCAGCTCTCCAGGGCTTCATCTTCCCCCCTGTGTAACTACCCAGTCATTCCACTGAATAAAAACAAGGAGCATTGTATTGATTTTTTTTTTTAAAGTGGTCAAAACAGCAATGTCCCCTCATCCCCTCCAGAAGCTTTCAACAATTGACAATAGCCCATCTTCCCAGGGGAAGTTAGGGAAATTACAGCAAATTCCACTTCTGGCTTGATCAGCTCTGACCAAAACCTTTTCTTTAGTTTATACTTCAATGCTTATGAAAACCCTTTGATTAAATAGATCTGGCTTCTTTATATCAATCTTTTCCTAGAGTGTCTGTGACTGTGTGGCCCAATCTCTGGTTATTTTCTTCAATTGAGATGATTTAAATAATTAAAATTCAAGTAGCAAAATTAATTTCAGAAATTTCAGAATTAATTTTAACCCAACCTTGAATTTCAGTGAATGTCTTTAGGCTCTGATAGTGTTGGTAACACACAAGAGTCTTTCACTGACTAGGAGATTTGTTTTGTATTTTAATAGACTTTATTTTTTATTGTAGTTTTAGATTTGTAGAAAAATTGAGCATATGATACAGAGAGTTATATATCTCCCTACCCTGCACACAGTTTCCCCTATTATTAACATCTCACATTAGAATGGAACATTTGTTATGATTAATGAACCAATATTGGTACATTATTATTAATTAAATCCTAGGTTTATTTCGATTTCCTTAGTTTTTACCTGATGTCCTTTTTCTGTTCCAGGATCCCATCCAGGACACCACATTTCATTTGATTGTCATGGCTCCTTAGGATTCTCTTGACTGCAGTTTTTCACACTTTGCTTGTTTTTGATAACCTTGACGTGCTATTCATGAATCCCACGAGTATTTATTGAGCTTTACCTATTGTAGGCCGGGTGCTTTGCTCGACGTTGGAGGTGATGAATAAGGTAGTAAGGTTCTGCCTTCATGGAGCTTACAGACTAGGAGGGGAGGCAGAGAACAAACAAGTAAATAAATAGGTTTTGAAAAGTGCTCTGAGAGGAAAAGAGAATTGGTTGTGACTGGGAAAACAAGAAAGGAATTAGTTCTAATAGAGGAGTCCAGAGAGAGTCTCTCTGCAAGTAGACATGCTGAGAAGGAATGATCATGCTGGAGGGCAAGAGGGACAGACCAGGGAGAACAACGATTCAGGCAGGGAGAGCAGCATTGCAAAGGTCCTTGAGTGAGAAAGAGTCTCTCTTGTTTTGAGTAACTCGAAAGCTGGGTGAGCATGGGTGGTAGAGAAACATTCATAAAATTAGAGAGGTGGGTAGAAACTAAATCTTGCACCAACTTCTATGTGCCATTAACCCTTGGGTTTACCCTCCAGCTTTGGGGCAATGTCACTTAATTCAACTGTGCCTCTCACAGTTCTATAACCACAGTCTTCTGATTAAAGCTATCTCTGTATCCTGACTGTTTCAGGTGGATCTCTAGTGGGGCAGAAGCTTTGTCTGTGATTTCACAGCTCTGTTGCAAAACAGGAGTGGGAACTATCGGAAAACAATTGGCCATGCCATTGGCATTTGGAGAGCTAATAGTCTTTAAATATATGTATCAATAGGAGTTACCACTTGAGTTTTATTTTATCCTCTAAATGTATTTTTGTTGCATATTTTATTGCTGCTGCTTTTGTTTTTTAAATCTGCAGTTGAATTTGTTGTTGTTGAGACCTAGATGTATATTTATGTAGGATGATCATTGCTTTTTTTTTTTGAGGTGCCTGGCTTTTTAGTCATAGTTTTGCAGGGGGTACGGCATGTAGTGATTGTGTATATTTTAAAATGAGTTTAGCTTGGTTTCGATGCTGGTTACAAGAGCCTAAATAAATACTATTTATTTAATTATCATCTAACTTTTATCACTAGAATTTAAACGCCATGAGGGCAGGGACTTTGTCTTGTTCACTACTCTACTCCTCAGTGGCTGGAACTGTTTCTGGGCACATAGTAGACCCTGGTTTAATGAACAAATGAATGAATGAATAACACGTTAGAAATGATTTGATTGAGTTGGAGAAAGAACTGTTATTGAGCCCTGTAAACTTTCTAGGTTAGCAGACCAACATTTCCTGTAATAGAAGCCACTGTTGCTGAGAGGAATTTCTGATTTTTAGTACTGTACTTGTTAAAAACTTGGTATCAACAACTAGCTAATCAAGTCATTAAACTTCCTGTCAGGGATAATTAAGAGTATGTGGCCAGTTGTTTGTAAGGTCTACCTTTTTACCTCCAGCCCAATTCTGTAAGTGATCTGAAAATTGTTAAATTTATAAAACTACCTTGTCAGTCAGAGCAGCTTTTTCCCCATGTGTGCAGATACCAGATGTGAATGAGTTGTACCTGTAACCGTTTATAAATCATTAAGAAGGTAGAATAGAATTAAAGGTAAATGGGAGGAAAAGAGGAATATATGTTAGGATTAGGGCTAAAGAAAAATTGATCTAGAAGTGGAGTTTGCTGGGAGAGATAAACTTAAGAGATTAAATACTTCATTTTCTTTCCCACATTAAATCACCTATGTTTAGCCAGCAGGCCTGCCTAGCATAATGTACTGGTAATAGAATCTGGAATGTACTCAAAATTCTTTTCCTACAAGAATAATTAAAAACTACTTGTAGAGTCATTTAGCTTACATACAATGATTTCTTAGGGCTTCCCCCTTAGGGGAAAAAATATTGATGGGAAGAAAATATCATCTATAAATTATAAAATCTGTTTCATTTAGGTGTTGGGTTTAAGAAAGTAAACAAGAATCCTTTAGTTTACCTGGGGGAAGGAGAACTGTAGAAAAGAAAATCTCCTTGGATAGTGACGAAATCCGATCCCTAGCTCAGCCACTGACTCAGGAAAGAAAGAGCACTGGATGAAGAAGTGGGAGATCACAGTTGTCATTTTGACTATCTACCTTTAACCCCATGACTGTGGACAAATTACTCTAACTCTTCTTTGTCCCAAGTTGTTCTGAAAGCTAGCAGTAGCTGTTCCTTATATCTAATTTACCTCAATCTCTTCTAGACTTTCTTCTAAGCAGAGTACCCTTGGCGAAAGGGATACAAATTCCCTATGATTTTGACCAGTCCTCTCAAGTTTCTGCTGCATTTGTTCACCTGCACTATTCTTTTTCTTTTTTAAAAAAATTTATTTATTTATTTATTTATTTTTGGCTGCGTTGGGTCTTCGTTGCCGTACGCGGGCTTTTCTCTAGTTGTGAGCGGGAACTACTCTTCGTTGCGGTGTGCGGGCTTCTCATTGCGGTGGCTTCTCTTGTTGCAGAGCACGGGCTCTAGGTGCACGGGCTTCAGTAGTTGTGGCACATGGGCTTAGGTGCTCTGCGGCACGTGGGATCTTCCCGGACCAGGGCTCGAACCTGTGTCCCCCGCATTGGCAGGTGGATTCCTTAACCACTGTGCCACCAGGGAAGTCCCACCTGCACTATTCTTAATGGAGGTTTTCCTAATAACTTTCCCTCTAGAGGACTTTGTCGCCAATGGGATAGGTAGTCAGATAGTGTGGTTTACCTGATGGTGAGCCTTTATGGTGTGTGTGACTGCGGTAGAAACCATGTATAAGTGTGCTTATGATGAGCAAAAGAGAGGAGTTCAAGAGCAGTACCTCACAATTTCACCTACATTGTCCACCTGGAAAACATCACTGTGACAAATACTAGTCACTGAGGATTTTATTAAAACCCTGGTGGAATCTGTGATAGAAGGGTGTGAAAAAAACCCAAATTTCTTGTCGTGAGACAGGCAGCCTAAGTAGCTTATGAAGTAAATTTTTACCTGGCCAGAATAATATTGAATATTTTCCGAATTTTTCCAGGCTCATGGGTGAAATCGTTAAATGCCAGAAAATGGTGTTTGTTGAAGCAACTCCAAGCACTTTAGAATTTGGAAAACTCCATCAATTTCTCAGAGTAATTGTGTTGCACCAGGAAAGGCATAATTTGGGGCAAGTGACAGTAAATATCACAGTGTAGGACTTAACACGTGGATTTACCAGAGTTCTTGTTGTTTCTACTGGTGTCAGTAGGTCACACTGCAGGTGAGTTATTTTTCAGCTGCCAGAGAAGATGGACTGGAGTGATTTGGCTTAGGTTCTGATTTCACTGGTATCATTAGTATGAACCAGTGCATTGTGTTGTATCCTTCTAGGACTTTAGTAGGAATAATTGAAGACTCAAGTTGAAACAAAAATGTGTGAACTGTTTTATTTCTAATCAAGTCTAAATTGAGGTATGGCATGCAAAAGAGCAAAACCAGTATATAGTATTTATTTCCTTTGCCAATGTTTATCTCCTTATAGATCTGTTTACTTAGGACAGAATATATTTTGAGTTTCATTTAGGCGTTTACATAATATCTTTTAACACTTTCAATCTTATAGCTTCAAGCACAAATGCCAGCCTGATATCCACTTCATCTACTATTGCCAATATTCCAGCAGCAGCAGTTTCCAGCATCTCAAACCAGGTACGGTGCTGCTTTTGTTCCTCCTGTTGATATGGTTCATCTAGCTAGCTCTTCCTTTCTTCTTTCCATAATCAGTTTGCCAGTCTAAGGAACAACCAGTATGGACTGTGGAGAGACCTTTTTCTGGATGCCCTCAGGACTGAAACCTTGGCTGGTTTCTCAGGCTACTACCCAGTTTCTCTCATTCCATTGCTAAGACTATGAATGATATGATTATATCTGCTCCTTTATCTACTGTGTGTGTGTCTGTCTCTTACCCTGCTGCTACAAGAATGTAAGCTCCGTGAGGGTAGGGATTTATTTTTCTGTTTTGTTCAGTTATTTGTTCTGAGAGTTCAGAAAAATGCCTAGTACTCACATTGAAGGCACATAATAAATGTTTGTGGAAATATTACTTTGACTTTTTTTTACTTAGTCACTCATTTCTTTGTGAATTAGTCTGGTCTTGATCACTATTTTACTGACTCTGTATGTTTAGATCACTTGTAACATCTTCAGTGTTTTAGGGTTTTTTTGGTTTTGTTGTTCTGTTTTTATTTGTTGTTTTCTCTGCAGCAATTAGTATTATCAACCACTGCCTCCATGGATCTTTTTTTGTGGCTGCAGTTAACATTGCTATTCTGGTTCACTTTTTATGTTTTGACTGTTTTTGCATTTGTTCATTCTTTTAGTCCACGGGTATTTATTGAGTTCCCGCTGTGTACCTAGAATTCTTCAGGGTAACACCTCTCTCCCTTTGCATATCCTGTCTTGTGTCATGGACAGTCTCTATTTAGTTTTCCACATGCTTATTATTTCATCCCCAGGAATGTTTAACCACATTCACAATGTCCATTTACTTCTTCCAAAATGAAGATTCTAGTCCTGACCTCATGATATCTACAGGCTTCCTGCTGATTGATGGGCTTTTTTTTTTAATATCCTATTATTTCCCGAAGTTGACCATATCTAAAACCAACCTTTCATTCCACCCTTTCTTCCGTTTCCCTGTCCTCCAAAAGTAAAACCACTTTTTCCTATGGCTTCTGGATTCTTGTCAGTTACACTATTTTTTAATATACCTAGGCCTAAAACCAGACCAGTCATCTTCGATTTTTTTTTTCCTGACCCAGCCCTAATCCAGCCATTTCTGGAATTCTTTCCTGCTTTTTCTTTTTCTTTTTTCTTTTTTGGCTGCGTCACATGGCATATAGAATCTTAGTTCCCTGACCAGGGATCTAACCTGTGCCCCCTACAGTGGAAGCGTGGAGTCTTAACCACTGGACTGCCAGGGAAATCCCTGCTTTTTCCTTTTTGCTGTCATTTCCCATGGTTTAGCTTTTTCCTCTTTAATCTTGAGTTAACTATTCATCTCATCTTTAATTTTTCACCGTGCCTGTACATTTTCTAAAACACTATCTGCTTAATTTTCTTTAAATGCCACATTTTATCCTGTCACTCACCTGCTCAGAATCTTTTCATATTTTTGTTTATTTGAATTTGATGATCCCCATTTTCTGCTCCCACACAAACTATGCACCACTGCGTAAAGAATCCAATCCAATCCTTAACCAGTCATTCAGGCCTACAGAGATCCTTTGTTTCATCCAGACTCAACATCTCTGGCCCCTTAATAAAACCTTTCCAGGGCCTGTTCCTTTTCCTATCCCCTGTGCTTCTTTGTCTCAGAAAGTTCTCTGTCACAGTCTGCAGTGATAGTTGTCTTCCTCTGTATTTTACTCATTTGACAGACAGTTTATTGCTAATTTGTTGGAAATGGTTTTTGGTCTTCTATCCTGCTAGATTTTTAACTCCCATGTACCAACACATACACACTCACACTCACACTGTGAATTATATTTGGCTTATGGTAGATGCTCAGTGTTCTTTATAAATAATTGGTCTGATCAGTTAGCTTCTTCCTGCTTGTCACCAATATCAATTATCAGTGGAATTTTTTTAATGTGTGTATTTGAGCTGTGCATCATACCCATTTTTTACAGCTTTTTTAAGGTGTAATGTACATACAGTAAATTACACAGATTTAAATTGTATGATTTGATAAGTTTTGTCATGTATGTGCCCGTGAAACTACCAAAGGTTCCCTTCAAATATTTTAAAGAAAGCTTGATTATTTTAAAAAAGAGAGGGGACTACCCTGGTGATCCAGTGGTTAAGACTCCATGCTCCCAATGCAGGGGCCCCAGGTTCGATTCCTGGTCAGGGAACTAGATCCTGCATGCTGCAACTAAAGATCCCACATGCCACAACTAAGACCCTGAACAGCCAAATAAATAAATATTTTTAAAGAGAAAGAGAGAGAGAGAGATACTCAGTTTTTAAACTGGGAAACTTTAATGTAGGATATTCACTTTTTTGTTTAAGCTCATCTGTCCTTAATTTAGCACTATCATCTAGTGCAGTGTTTTATAAACTTCTTAAGGAGTAGACTCTTTCCTTCAAAAATTCTATGCAGAAATTCTGTACATAAAGTAGAAGCAAAAAAGGCTGGTATAGTAGAAAAGGGACATTGTGTGTACAGTGCATGGGACACTTTGCTCTCAGCCTTAACCTCATCCCAAAGACAGTCCCTGAGGCGTGTCCTCTTGACTCTTAGGTTTCCACAGAATGCATTTTGAAAATCATTGGTTTAGGTGGAAGACTATATAGGTTAGGTAAATAAGAAGTCGGGTTAATGTTTAAGGAAATAATTATGAAAAAGAGGGACGTGAAAGTCTCTTGTGTTGAAATTAATGTTATGCTCTGGCTAAGTGGCTTATTTTCCTCCCTTATTCCCTTTGACCTGTAGGACTATCCCACCTATACTATCCTTGGTCAAAGTCAGTACCAGGCTTGCTACCCCAGCTCCAGCTTTGGAGTCACAGGCCAGACTAACAGTGATGCTGAGAGTACCACTTTAGCAGCAGCCACATACCAGACGGAGAAGCCTAGTGTCATGGTACCTGCTCCTGCAGCACAGAGACTTTCCTCTGGTAAGCTCTACATTTGGCTTAAGGGCATTTCATCCAACAGGTGATGGTGAAGATTACTTTGTTCTGGTCTAAGTCACTGTTACCATGCTATTGGCCTTCCTTCTCAGGTGAGGAGTATTTAAACACTGTAACCAGACAACGATGAGTCGTTGGCAGACTGAATATAATACCTGATGCTGTGAACAGAAAAGTACCAAGAATGAAAAGACTTTGTTTATGACTCCCACTCCACTCTCCCTGTAGCTATAATATGCTTGTCACAGAGAACTTCAGAATCTTAGCACATTTTATAAAAGCTGGAGGACTCCAGTTTTAGTCTGTGCATAACTGACTTCTGGTTAGGCCTCAGAACAGTAGTTCTTAACTTTTTCTGTGTCATGGATCCCTTTAAGATTCTGAAGAAAGGTATGGTTCTTTTTCCCCAAAGAAATACATAAAATTTAACCTACAAATGTAAACCTGTAGCTTTGAAATGGATCAATGAATTATGATGTCCAGATTAAAAAATCCTGACATAGGGCTTCCCTGGTGGCGCAGTGGTTGAGAATCTGCCTGCTAATGCAGCAGACACGGGTTTGAGCCCTGGTCTGGGAGGATCCCACATGCCGCGGAGCAACTAGGCCCGTGAGCCACAACTACTGAGCCTGTGCGTCTGGAGCCTGTGCTCCTCAACAGAGAGTCCGCGATAGTGAGAGGCCCACGCACCACGATGAAGAGTAGCCCCCACTTGCCACAACTAGAGAAAGCCCTTGCACAGAAACGAAGACCCAACACAGCAAAAATAAATTAATTAGTTAATAAAAAACCAAAGGACTAGTGTTTAAAAAAAAAAAAAATCCTGACATAAAGACTTTATGCACACATTCAGTAAACATATGCACATACTTTTTATCCCTACTTTTCATGAAAATTTGGTGGTTCGCTGTCACATCATGTAACTTGAGGAAGGACTGTTTATCGTTAACACTGATGCATTTTTAAAAAGTGGTCTACATCAACTAATGCAGTTTTCTGTGCATCTTGCCTCTACTGGTCTTCTAGATAAAGACATACAAATGGTTGCTGCTTCGAACGTACATAACTCTGAAATCATTACATGTGTTGATGCCTTAGTTTTGAATTCATTTCTCTAAATATCTTTGTTCTTCATAACAATTTTAACTTTTTAATAATGGAGAGTTTCAAACAGTGGCAGAAGTTGTCAGAATGGTATAATGAACCCTTATATTCTGTCATCCAACTTCAGCAATTAACAACTCATAGGCAATCTTGTTTCAACTATACTTCATCCAATTCCCTCCTCAAATGCCAGGTATCATATTTATTTATAATGCTTGGTAACATAACCACAATGCCATTATCCCATCTTAAATACTCAACAATAATTCCTTAATAACATAAAATACCAAAGGGTAATCATATTTCTAGTTTTCTTATAAATGTTAGGAGTTTTGTTTTTCTTTTTACAGTTTGTTTAAAATAAGATCCAAGTAAGGTCCATACATTGTGATTGGTGTATATTTTGTTTTAACCTATAAATTCCCCTATCTCTTTTTATTTCCGATTGTAATTTATTTGTTGAAGAAACAATCAATAGATTGTTTGTCCCATACCATTTCTCAGTCTAAATTTTGCCAATTATAACCTTAGAGGGTAGCTTACCACAGCCCACTGCCTTCTGTATTTTATTTAAAGTGGTAAATGGATCTAGAGCAGTGGTTTTTCAGCTAGAGGTGGTTCTGTGCCTCCTGCCTCCACCCCCATGCCCCCACACCCAGGGATATTTGGCAATGTATGGACCCATTTTTGGTTGTCACACTGGGAAGGGGGTGCTACTGGCATATAGTGGGTAGAGGCCAAGAATGCTGCTTAACCAAACATCCTACAATGCACAGGACATCCCTTCACAACAAAAATTATCTGGTCCAAAAAGGTCAATTGTGCCAAGTTGAGAAACCCTGATCTAGAAGCTTGATCAGGTTCAGGTTTAATTTTCTTTTTTTGGCAAAATGACTTATAGATGTGTTCTTCCATTGGGAGGAAGGCATATAAATTCTAGTTATAACTCTCTTCATGATGTTTGGTCTACATTTCCAAATTGCTTAAGTAAAGTTTGGTATTCCAGCCTTTATCCCTGCAACATGATTCTTAAGGGCAGAGAACCTGCTGACCATTCTGCTCTGGTTCTTATAGCCTGTGACTACACTGGCAATACCGGTGTCTCACTTTTCCTTTCCAGGAGACCCTTCTACAAGCCCGTCTTTGACCCAGACTACACCAAGTAAAGATGCTGATGACCAGTCCAGGAAAAACATGACTGGCAAGAACCGAGGCAAGAGGAAAGCTGATGCCAGCTCTTCCCAGGACAGTGAATTAGAAGTATGGGAAGAAACTCATTTGAGTTGCAACCTTTTTTTTTTCTCATTTCTTAAATTTATCAAATACATATCTGAAACTCATGAGATTATGTGGTTCTGTGTTGTATACCCTATAATTCCTGAGCACGAGAAAATGAATTGGCCAAGTGAAAAGAGAAATGTAAAAACACATTACTCTATGCCCATATCCTACCATATCACTTTCAGATCCTTTTCACCAAGAGCACTGAAAAAGCTTTTTTGAATTTTAGGTAGCCAGGTCACTTTTTAAGGGAAAGAACAAACTGTTTCCTGTATTCCAGAGGAGAACAGAAAGAATAATGCATCATATTGAGAAAGCAGAGGGTGTCACAAGTAATATACTGTTCTCCATTTAAAAATCTCAAAGTAAAATGAGAGAACTAAAGTGCTTTAGGCCAAGTTTCTGTGAAACATGCAACCAGATCTGGTAACTTATTAATGAGATTGGCTCTCACTATTCTGTAGTTTAAACACTATAGGAATTTATTATGGGCATACATTTGGCTTCATTATTAAAAGACTAGAAAGTCATACAAAATTCTAATAATAATGGGGTTTTGATATTAATCCTTTTGTTTTCTTTCTTCAGTTTTTCTATAATGTGATCATTTAATAAGAGGGAAAAGCCATATTTAAAAATGAGTCCATTGACAGGTGTTCAGAAGACATAGGTAAATTGAGGCTGTGTTTGAAACCTCTCTTCCCTTTTGTTACTGGGGGCAGCGGGGAGGGCAGGAGGAGAAAGAAAGAAAATCTAAAGACCTGATATATTTCTTGGAAAAAACGGAGAACTCACTCATTTTTTAAATTGTGGTAAGGTATATATAATATAAAATTTACCATTTTTTAAGTGTGCAATTTTAAGTACATTCACAGTGTTGTTTGTTACTGCTGTTTCCAGAAGTTTTTCATGATCCAAACAAAAACTCTGCACCCATTAAGCAATGATTCCCTATTCTCCCCTCCTATTAGTCCCTGGTAACCTCTGTTCTACTTTCTGTCACTATAAATTTGCCTATTCTAGATAGTTCATATAAATGGAATCATGCAAAATCTATCCTTTTGTGTCAGGCTTACTTCACTTAGCATAATGTTTTCAAGGTTCATCCATGCTGTAGCATATATCAGAACTTCATTCCTTTTTATGGCTGAATAATTCCATTGTGTATATATAGCACATTTTGTTTATCCATTTTCATCTGTGAAGAACGCTTGGGGTTTTTTCACCTTTGAGCTATTGTGAATAATGCTGCTATAACACTGCTGTACAGGTATCTCTTTGAGTCCCTCTTTTCAATGATTTGAAAAAGTATAAACCTAGGAGTAGAATTGCGGGATCATATGGTAGTTCTATGTTCAGCTTTTTGAGGAGCTACCAAAATGTTTTCCAGATGACTACACCATTTTACATTCCTACCAGCAATGTACCAGGGTTCCAGTTATTTCCCATTTTTTGCATAATCCATCCTAATGGGTGTGAAGTGGTGTCTCATTGTGGTTTTGATTTGCATTTCCTTAATGATTAATAATGTTGAATATCTTTTCATATGTGTATTGGCCATTTGTCTGTTTTATTTGAAGTAATGTCCAAATCCTTTGCCCATTTTTAAATTGGGTTGTTTGTTTTTTTGTTGTTGAATGTTAGGAATTCTTTATATTCTAGATATTAATCCCTTATCAGATATATGACGTGCAGGTATTTTCTGCAGATAGTCTTTTCACTCTTGATAGTATCTTTTGATGCTTAAAAGTTTTAAATTCTGATAAAGTTCTATTTTTCTTTTATTGCTTGTGCTTTTGGTATTATATTTAAGGAAACAAGATTATGAAGATTTTCAACTGTGTTTTCTTCTAAGCATTTTATTGTTTTGGCTCTTAAATTTAGGTCTTTGATCCATATTGAGTTAATTTTTGTACATAGTGTGAAGCAGGCATCTAATTTCATTCTTTTGCACATGGATGTTCAGTTTTCCCAGGACCTTGTTTTGGAAACAGTTTCCTTTCCCCATTGAATGGTCTTGGTATCCTTGGCAAAAAAAAAAAAAAAAAATCAATTGAGCCTGTGTGTGTGTGTGTGTGTGTGTGTGTGTGTGTGTGTGTGTGTGTGTGTGTGTGTGTATATATAAGCATTTATTTCTGGGCTCTCTCATCTATTCCATTGGTCTGTATATCTATCCTTATGCTAGTACCACACTGTTTTGATTACTCTGGCTTTGTAGTAAGTTTTGAAATCGGGAAGTGTGAGTCTTCCAACTTTGTTCTTTTTCAAGATTATTTTGGCTCTTCAGGGTCCCTTGAGATTTCATACAAATTTTAGGATTAGTTTTTCTGTTTCCTTAAAAAATACTGTTGGGATTTTGATAGTGATTGCATTGTATTTGTAGATCACATTGGGTAGTATTGTCATCTTAACAATATTGTCTTATATTCATGAACATGGAATGTCTTTACATTTATTTAGGTGTGTCCTCTTTGATTTCCTTCAGTGATGTTTTATAGTTTTCAGTGTACAAGTCCTGAACTGTTAGTTAAATTCATTCCTAAATATTTTATTATTTTTGATGCTGTTGTGTTTTAAATTCCTCTTAGAATTATTCATTGCAAGCTTATAGAAATACAGCTGATTTCTGAATTCATTTATTAGCTCTCAACAATTTTTTGTGGATTCTTAAGGGTTTTCTATGTATAAGATCATGTCATCTGTGAACAGAGGTAATTTTACTTCTTCCTTTCCAGTTTGGGTACCTTTTTTCCCCTTTCCTTGCCAGTTTATTCTGGCTAGAATTTCCGGTACCATTTGAATAGAAGTGGTGAAAACAGGCATACTTCTCTTATTCCTAATCTCAGGGGTAACGCTTTCAATTTTCCGCCATTGAGTATGATATTAGCTGTAGGTTTTTCATATACGTCCTTTATCATGGTGAGGAAGTTGCTAGTTTATTGAGTGTTTTTATCATGAAAGTGTGTTGAATTTTGTCAAATGCTTTTTCTGCATCAATTGAGATGACCATGTGGGTTTTTTCCTCTATTCTGTTAATGCAGTATATTATATTGATTTTTCTATGTTGAACCATTCTTGCATTCTGGGAACAAATCCCACTTGGTCATGATTTATAATTCTTTAAATATGCTGCTGAATATTGTTTGCCACTATTTTGTTGAGGTTTTTGCATCACTGTTCATAGGAGAACTGGTCTGCAGTTTTCTTGCAGTGTCTTTGTCTTCAGTATCAGGGTAATGCTGGCTTCATAGAGTGAGTTAGGAAGTGTTCCCTCCTCTTCAATTTTTTTGGAAGATCTTAAGGATTGGTGTTAATTCTTCTTTAAGTGTTTGGTAGAATTCAGCAGTGAAGCCATCTGGTCCTGAGCTTTTCTTTCTTGGGATGTTTTTTATTATTGATTCAACCTCCTCCAGTTAAAGATCTGTTCAGATTTTCTGTTTCTTTTTGAGTCAGTTTTGGCACATTGTGAATTTCTAGGAATTTGTTCATTTCATCTAGATTATTTGTTGGTGTATAACTCTTCATAGTATTTTCTTATAATCCTTTTTATTTCTGTAAAATTGGTAATAATGTCCCACTTTTATTTCTGATTTTAGTAATTTATGTCTTCTCTCTTTTTTCTTAGCCAGTCTAGCTAAAAGTTGTCAATTTTGTAGATCTCTTCAAAGAACCGACTTTTGGTTTTGTTGATTTTCTCTATTTTTTTCCTACCCTCTGCTTTATCTATCTCTTCTAACCTTTATTATTTCCTTCCTTCTACTGGCATTTTCTGGCAACTTAAATTGTGCAGTTTGGTTTTTGATTGAGATCTTCTTTTTTAAGGTACGCGTTTGGAGCTATAAATTTCCTTCTTAGCATTGTTTTCACAGCATCCCATAAATTTCGGTATGTTGTTTTTGGTTTTCATTCATCTCAAGGTATTTTCTAATTTCATTTATTTCTTTTTTATCCATTGGTTGCTTAAGATTATTGTTTAATTTTCACAGATGTGTGAATTTTCCAGTTTCCCTTCTGTTATTGATTTCTTGTCTCATTCCATTACGATTAAAAAAGATGCTCACTCATTTTTTAAAATATTTTCCTCACTCAGCGGGTATTTCTGTGGGACTTAGATGAAACCATCATCATCTTCCACTCCCTTCTTACTGGATCCTATGCCCAGAAGTATGGAAAGGTAATTTGAGTCTTTCTTCCTTTGTTGTAACTGTCCCTATCCTGACTATGTGTGCAGGTAACCAAAATCACTGTCTCTGTTTTCTCCATCTTACCCTGTTGACCTTTCACCTTTCACATAAAGCTTCACCCAGTGGCTTATACCAGGCAGACTACACACACGGTCAGGCAGAGCTGATGATAAAGGTAGAGACTAGACCTGGGACCAGTACTGAAAGCTGAAGTTGTTGGAGAGCAGTATTTTGCAAAGACTAAGTATGGGACTGAGGCTCAAAACAGAGTGGAGTCTCAGGATTATCTACTCCAAAGACTAGTCTGTTATCCCTATGTCACATATAACAGCCTAAACTGAGCATTCCATTTAGCTGAGAATATACCAGATCTGTACATTTAAAATATAAAATATCTTTCTAAAATAGATTATATACCCTCTTAGGAACTTCCCTGGTGGTCCAGTGGGTAAGACTCCACGCTCCCAATGCAGGGGGCCCGGGTTCAATCCCTGGTTGGGGAACTAGATCCTGCACGCGTGCCGCAACTGAAGAGTCTGCATGCCGCAACTAAAGAGTCCGCATGCCGCAACTGAAGAGTCCGCATGCTGCAACTAAGAAGCCCGCATGCCCCAACTAAGACCCGGCACAGTCTAAATTAATCTTTTAAAAAAACCTTAAAATAAAATAAAATAAAATAGATTATATACCTTCTTAAATGAAATATACCAAGCAGAATTTAACTTTAGTCATCAGTATTAACATCAGTTTTGATAGAGGGATGACCTGTTTTTGAGGTAGTGGCTGTATATTTCTGTACTAAATTACCTCCAGGCTCCTATTTTTTAGTTTCTATGAATACATTTTATAAAAATATCAGCCTCCTTTGCTTTCCTACTTTTACTGCTCCTAATTATTTCTTATTGTCACCAATGTTTCTGTTAGAAGTACTTTCCCATAGGCTTTTAGTATCTAGACTGGCAAGCTGACATAAGCTCATATACTATATAACAAGTCTGGTAATGAGAATATATAAAATAAGAGCATACTGCCTCTAAGGGAAGGTCTGATAGTTCATTTTAAAGCTATGTGCATTGGTTTTCCTGCAAATATTTCTTTACTGATTTCCTCGTTGTTGAGATTGTCAGATTACTGACTTCTGGTGTTGTACTGTGTGTGTGAGGTTGGGTGGGGGGACGATAATGGGTGTTATAAGAGCAATATTTCAGTGATAGTTAGAATTTCTCCTGAAACGGAATTTCTCCGAAAATTAAGTGTTGTTTTTTTTTTTTTAAGTGGGTTAAGTTTTCTAGAAACTAAAGTCCTAAAGTCCTGAAATGTTTAACTTTGCACAATCCCAGATTCTTATAACTGTGAATGAAATTGCATCAGTAATAGTGAGAAGCACTGTTGTGGGCCAGTGTTGTTTTGGCCTTGACCCAAACTATTTTGAATCATTTAAAGATAAGAACCAATGCTGTGAGTGCCAAGTCAAGCAAATTATTCTCTTATTGTCTTTCAGGACCCAACAGTAGTGATTGGCTCAGGTTTAACAATGGAAGAAATGATTTTTGAAGTGGCTGACACACATCTATTTTTCAATGACTTAGAGGTAAGCATTTTAAATTGTTTCTGCACTTCAGTGAAACACTTTGCTCACTAACTATTTATTGAGCCTGTGCTTTTTGTATTTAGAGGAAATGTGGTTAGACAGGGTAGGTATGGAGAGGCCAGCTCGGCACTTGGGTGCACATAGTCTTGAAGAAATAGTGCCTTGGTTAGGTCACCACAGTCTTAGTTCTGGGCTTCAGTTTTATTGGCTCAAAAACTTGATTTTTGTTAGCCTATTTGGAAGTGATCTAGCTCTAGGGGCAGTGCCACCCCATGAGGCAAAACACTGATATAACCAACCTTCCAATTTATATAAACCAACCTTCCAATTTATTCAGCTATACTAAATAACATATAGAAGGTGGCTTTGATTATTTGTACTCTTGAATGTTTTTCAGTTTTACCTTCTTAAAAGATAGCCTCTTGATTTGTCAGATCTGTAGATGGCTACTCTAACTCATTGTATTTTATACGTGCTTATTGTCCATGTATAGGTTAGCCTTGGTGTCAGATCATTTTATAGTTAGGTGGAGGGAAACCAGGAAACACTGAGAGCTTCTTGGTTAATTTTTTTGGTTTTGACATTTGAGTTCATCTTTGAGGTGAACATCGTGTAGTGGAAAGAGCACAGGACTGGGAATCAGGAGACCAGACTGCGAGTACCAAGTTAGGAAAGTTATCTCCCCATTCTGGGCCTCAGTTAAGCAGTTACCGTACACAACAAACTAGTAACAGTTGTTCTATCTCAGGATGGGAATGTGTTGCTGGAACACAGAGGTGGGAAGGAGCAGACTTGTCACTTAATGTCCTTTTGAATTTTGAACTGTGTACTACATATATTACCTAGTGTTTTAAATAGTGAAAATTTTAAAGTAAAATGAACATGAAGTAATCCTCTTTCTTTTAAAATACAGTCTAGTTCTACTCAACAGACAATTCTCCAACAAATTAAATTAATAGGGCTCTAAACTCCAACACTTTTGTGTAAGCGCCACAGTGCTTTAATCTTCCCTCAACTTCACATGTTGATAAGTTGGGACATTATAGTTTTATTCAGCAAACATTTATTGAAAACCTACTATGTGCCAGTAATTGTTGCCAAATTGTATTTGTAATGATTTTCTAGACATAGTCCTCACTCAGGACTGAAAGTTCTGTGAAGAATTTGACCTGAATGTGTTCCTGCCCCCCAGGTCAGTGGTTCTCAACTTCAGGGGGCATAAGAATCACCTGGGGAGCTTGTTAAAAATGAAGATTCTAGGACTTCACTCACAGAAATTCTGTTCAAAAATGTGCATTTTTAAAAATCTTCCCCAGAGGATTCTGATGCAGGTGGACATCACGGCACCACCCTAGGTGGTGTCAGAGGAATGAATCTGTCAGTTAGGCAGTGGGTGGCGTTTTATGTCCGTAGTAGTGTGGGCTTAAAGGAAAGAACCTTGGATTCAGATTAGAAGACCCAGGCTCCTTCTAGTTTCTTTCTGCCACTCACTAGTTTTATGACCTTGGGCAAATTGTTTTACCTCACTTTTAGAATATGAGGAGATTGACTTAGATGACCTCTTCTAATTCCTAAGTTTGAATTTACAAATTTCTGTTTCAGTCATTCTCAGTTTTGATACGACACGCACTCTACCAGCATCTGTTTCATCTGCAAAAATGTATTGAGTACATGCTATATAAGGGCACTGGACTAGACTAGAGGGGTACAAAGGAGATGTAAGGCATGGTCGTGCTATAATATGTAATAGGACTTACAGTCTAGTGTAGGACATAGGCACACCTGACAGTGTAAGGGAGCTTGTGTTTATACCCATGGACTGTTGGAAAAATGAACTATTGAGATAAGAGCATAACTGAGGGTTGGGATGATATTGAGATAAGAGCATAACTGAGGTTGAGGAAGATTTCATGAAGACTGAGGAATGTGAATTAGGCCTTAAAAGAAGTTGAACAGAAAGGGGGGTGAGAGTGATCCTCCACACATAAGAGACCATATGGTATTTCATCACCTCGCCATTGTTTGTGATATTTTTACAATATATTGTGGTGGTAATAGCACTTCTACTCCCTGGACTGAAATAATGTGTGGTTTTGTCTTTTAACAGGAGTGTGACCAGGTGCATGTGGAAGATGTGGCTTCTGATGACAATGGCCAAGACTTGAGGTGATAAAAACAATGATGTCTTAAACATCAGTACACCTGTTAGGCATAAGACACTGTCTAGGTTCAGAGGAAAACAAAGATGAATAAGACACAGCCCTAAAAGAGCTCACAGTCTATTAGAGGAGATAGAAACAAACGTAGTTAACGTTTGCATGTAGTGTGAGAAGGTGACAATAGAAAATGTGATGGAACACAGAATAGAAAGTAATTCTGATGGGTGTGGGGAGTACGTGGTGCCAACATTGGGGTGGCCTTCTCAGCACAGTAGAATTTAAGTATGACCTTGATGACTGGGTAGCATGATGGAATGAGAAAAAAGCATTCCAAAGTAAAGGATATACTAGTTTCTCTTTGGCCAGATTTTCAGTCGGGAAAAGTGTGCTTCCGGATTGATTGGTTTTAGATACAAATAAGCATCAGGGATTTTACCAAGGAAGTTAATTGTGGGGGGTCTGATGGTGTCAGGATTGACCCTATGGAAGACAATCTTAAACATTAATATCACAGTGAACGCTAAACCAAGGAGGTCTCAGTGCCAAAATGCTTGCTCGGTCTCCTCCTTTCTCTCTTGGCTACTGTCTTCTAGCTCAGTAGTCTTAGCTAAGAATAATCCAAAAATTTATCTACCTTACATTTAAAGACCTTTAGAAAAAAAGTTGTCACATCTTTTCATGTTAATTTGTTTTAATGTTTATCCCTTTTCATAGGCAAAAAGTTTTTCCATGTGTCTGCCCTAAAATTGTTTCCTCTGTGAATTCTCAAATCTAGAGCAGAACTGGACATATCACTTAGTAAGGACGTAACCCTTTGGTGCCGAGAAGGATAGAAAGGTTTCACTTCTGGAGCAGATTCAGTCATGTATGCTGTGCCTTCCACAGCCTTGGAGGGTACCAGTCTTAAGAGATTTTACTCACCTTAGGAAAAAGCCTGGTCTGAAGCAGTTTACAGTCCACTCTGAACCCTAGTATTTTTTTTTTCTCTTATGCATATGGCTAACTAGTAATTACCAATCTTATGTCTTGGCAGCTTTATTTTCTTAAATGTAGAATTTTACACTGAACTCTATTTTGACTTCTGATTGAACCAAGTTGTCTCTAATTCTGTCAGTCATTTGGAAATCTTGACTTAGGAAGTATTAATCCCTCCCAACCTGTTTAGCTATAACAGTTGTCTATTGCTGTGTAACAAATAACCCCCAAATTTAGTAGCTTAACACAGTTACCATTTATCATCTCATAGTTTCTGTAGGTCAGGAACTTGAAAGTGACTTAGCTGGGTAGTTCTGAATCAGGGTCTCTGAGATTGAAGTCAACATAGCTGAAGCTAAAATCATCTGAAGGCTTGGTTGGAGCTGGAGGACCTGCTTCCATGTGTGGCTGATAGGAGGAGGCCTCAGTCCTCACTATGTGCCTCTTCATGGGGCAGCTTGAGTGTTCTCCTGTGACAGCTGACTTCTTTTAGAGCAGGTGCTGTAAGAGAAGCCTGGTCTCTAAAGTCCAACACCATCACTTCCACCACATTCTGTTTACGTTCAAATACGGTCCATACCTACAGGGAGCAAAGTTAGAGGAGTATTAAAGAATTTGTGGACATATTTTATATGTGACCCATGAACTTATTAAACTAGCCAAAAGATCACTGAAGGAAAACATTCCCATTTTCTAACTATTATTAGAATTTGGGGTTAGTTCCTTCCATTATTTTTTCACGTTTCTCCTTTTTACATAGTTGCAATCATTGTGTGTGTGTGTGTCTGTGGGTGGGTGTGTACACAAAAGTTTTGTATTCCGGGTTTTTTTCACTGTAAGGTATTTTCTGTCGTTAATGAAAAGATGGTCTGTCTGAAGCCAACCTCTAGGGGATGCTGGTGCTTGAATTAAGTCTTGCCTCTCTTGCTCTCCCTTTCCATCCTTTCTTTGATGGAAGTAATAGGGATGAGATGGAGGACTGATGAAAAGATAGACTCTGACATACAGAGATTAAGAAAGAAGATTCTCAAGGCCTTGCTGTCAGATGCCAGGAATAGGACAGAGAATCAATCCGAGGTGGCATTCAACCAAAAACTCCATGCAGTGTAGATTTTAATTTTCATCATCCTCTCTCTCTACAGCAACTACAGTTTCTCAACAGATGGTTTCAGTGGCTCAGGAGGTAGTGGCAGCCATGGTTCCTCTGTGGGCGTCCAGGGAGGTGTGGACTGGATGAGGAAACTGGCTTTCCGTTACCGAAAAGTGAGAGAAATCTATGATAAGCATAAAAGCAATGTGGCTGGTAAGTGTGGCATACAACCAGCTAATTTTCTGTTTTGTTCTGATTTCCTGTTTTCTTTTCCAGGGTTTCCTTAGGGCTCCCTGACTTACGAATTTGTGCCACAGTAACATTTGAACTCTGTATTTAAAAAACAGGTTTGATTGAAACCCTCTGGGGAAGAAGCTCTGCATTTCTCATGGACTTCTCTTGGTATAACTTCGCAAACAACTACTATCAGTAATATTTAATAGGTTGCCATATTTCTGAACAGATTTACATAGCCATCGGGACAAGTCAGGTAGAACTAGCAACCAGGTTTATAGTGGATGGAAAACTAGGTCCAGGATGATAGGTTGGCAGTATCCGTGCATTGTGATTTGAAGGACCTTGGAAATTCTTTTGCCCAGATATATCTCAAATGTCAGGTGCCATTATGCCTAAAATTCTATTATTTGGAATTAATTAATTAGCCGTAGATTGTTCAAATTAGAAGTGACATTAGGGAACTAATCTAAATCCTTCATTTTGCACTTGAGAAAATTGATGGTCCATCATGAGGGTAACAAGGTCGGGTCACATAGCAAATTAGTGCCCATACCACAACTGGAATCCCGAACTCTTGGTCCACTGCACTTTACATTCATGCAATTCCTTTTTTAGTGATATACCCTTGTGAGAAAATATTGAAAACTGTGAACCATCACCCTCAAACACCTCCATCTGCACAAAATGTTGCGTGAAGTTTCAGGGATTCCATAGACTGCCTAGAAGTATATTACCTCAGGTCAAGAGAGCCCTCCTACCTACCATACCACTACTACAGTGTGGGGCAGAAAGTAAAAATAGGGCTTCAAAGATCAGTTTGGTGCATTCGTGTTACAGTGCTCCAATACCAGAAAAAATCATAGGCATCTGGGCTTTCGGGAATCTAATTTATTTACTTTTTTCAGATTCCTCTCTTTACTGCTTTTTTTTCTTCATGATTCAGAGCCAGTACTTTTTATTTTGGTAACCAAGTCTTTTTGCTCTTTCTCTCTCACAGACGTTTGCCTTTCTTTTGTTCATTTTCATATACAACCTAAGTCTCTGGTCCTTTCTCTGCCCAGTGAGTGTCTGGATGTGGTTGCCTGAAGAAAGTGATTTATAACCCTCTGTGAGAACCCCTGAGCCCACCCTGGGGAACATAGTAAAAGTAATATCCACCTGTATTTTGTAAAATATGAATTAACAAAAGTGCCACATGATATTAGTTAAATATATGACATATGCGTGCTTATGTATATGTCATACATGACGTATAGATACTTGTTTGGTTTTTGTTTTGTTTTATCAGAAATTTTGAGAGCCATCTAATTCTAGGGTTGCATTGTGAAAAACCATCAGACTGAAAACAAATTACACACAGTTCTACTCATAGAAATGACTTCTGTTTTTATGGAGTGTTGGTAATAGAATGCAGAATTTCTCTTTTTACCTTCACTACAGAAAATTCAGAGCCAGGTTTATTATTTGAATATTGTAACTCAAGTGTCAGGTAACGTGCTCCCATCAGATGAATTGTTTTTTGTTTTGTGCTTAATCATCTGATCTTAAAGAAGTGTTTTAGTCTCTTATCAGCTGGAGTTGTTTCAGAAGTACAGTACAAATAAAGGACATTCAGAAAGCTGGTGATTCAGCCTGGGATCTCGGTTGATGTGTTCTGAAGTGGGTGAGAGCAGTCACTGTGGGAGCAGTGTATGATAGTGGGAAGATTTCTGAGACCAAAAGCCACTAACTTGCTGTGTATTCTCAGGCAGCCCCGTTTCCTCTGTGGGCCTCGGTTTCTTTAGAAAGAGATTGGAAATGCTGTGGACTCTCCGTCTGTAATTTTTTCCCCTTTGGTTCTTGATGTCACATCTAAAGCAGTGCTATTCAAAGTATGGTCCACTGGTCTGCAAATTACGTTACCGGTTGGTGATGAAAGAGCCTCTGCCAGAACCTAATCACAATGTTTCTATCACTGATTTTGTTGTTGTGATTATGCACCTCCCCCCTCCCCCAGCAAAATATTCTGGTGAAGAAAGTAAAAAAGGCATTTTGAGTAGGCTAGGGTTTTATCAAGGAGAGAGATGTGTTAGCTCAGTAGAATATCTCAGTAACTCCCACTATTTCCAAATTGAATATAGAAGTCGCTTTCTCTGTGCCAGCAAGGATGTTGTCAAATGATGAATGTGTCTACTTTTATTCCCAAAGGGCTCCTCAGTCCCCAGAGAAAGGAAGCACTGCAGAGACTAAGAGCAGAAATTGAAGTTTTAACAGATTCCTGGTTAGGAACTGCATTGAAGTCCTTACTTCTCATCCAGTCCAGGTATGGAAATAATAATTTTAGTTTTCATCCTCTCAGAGAGACGCTTTCTTCCACCCTAGTCCAGGATAGGCCATTCCCTAAAACAGACTGTGGGACAGGGGTGAGAAGAGTTCAAATGATGCAGGGAAGGATTCGGTTAGGTGGGAGGCAAGGTCATTTTACTCTAAAAGCACACCGAAGAGCTCTGAACGCTTTTTTCTTTTCTCTTACTTTTTGCTCACTAAATTATACTCAGTAACCCAGAATCTCCAACCCAGAACGTGGGTGGGCCTGGTGACATCAAAGAATACATGTAGGAGCTGTATCACAAATATCCTAAGTGTAGGAAGCGCCAGAGAAATGTAGCAAAACCTGCTCAGGAAGGCGGGATTCAAAAGAAGAAGAGTACAGGGACTTCCCTTGTGGTGCTGTGGTTAAGAATCCGCCTGCCAATGCAGGGGACACGGGTTCCAACCCTGGTCTGGGAAGATCCCACGTGCCTCGGAGCAACCAAGCCCTTGTGCCACAACTACTGAGCCTGCGCTCTGGAGCCCGTGAGCCACAACTACTGAAGCCTGTGCGCCTAGCGCCTGTGCTCCGCAACAAGAGAAGCCACCACAATGAGAGGCCTGCGCACGCAAGGAAGAGTAGCCCCCGCTCGCTGCAACTAGAGAAAGCCCGCGCACGGCAACAAAGACCCAGCACAGCCAAAAATAAATCACTTGAGAAAAGAAAAGAAAAAGGGTACATTAAGCAGATTAAGGAGATTTGAGCTTGAAGCTTAGAATGGGAAATAAATACATACCCTTATTCGTCCCTCCCTCAAAGCAAGAATTCCAGATTCACAGCCTACTAAACAGTAAAACTGACACCAAGGGGTGGATATCTGTGAAGGTAAAGGACTTGTAAAAATAATATGTATTCTGAAATTTATGTTGCCATGGTGTGATGAGCAGAGAGGACTTCAGTCATATCTCATTCAGATGAAATGGCACTGTAACTGAAAGCCTCATTGTGTTTTCTGGAGTGTGGTATCAGTGCCGTGGGTTGGTGGGGTTTGCTAACAATGCAGTGAGCTAGAATGGTCAGAAGGAAGTGAGGCAAGAATCAAGTTGCTGCTCTGTGTCCACCACAAAAGTCTCTGTCCTTTAATTGGGAAAATAAATAAACCTGAGATAATTAGAGCAAAAAGTGAACATTGGCACTGAACAGATACCATGCCAGGCATTTTGAGGTTAATTTTTCACAAGCAGGTCCTACAGAGAAGATCCATTTGAATTCTTGTTCGCAGGTTGGTTTGATTTCACCTTTTTCTTTTCTTTTCCCTCTTTCTCCCTTCCAGAAAGAATTGTGTGAATGTTCTGATCACTACAACCCAACTGGTTCCAGCTCTGGCCAAGGTTCTCCTATATGGGCTAGGAGAAATATTTCCTATTGAAAACATCTACAGTGCTACCAAAATTGGTACGGGTTCAATTCTGTTTCTTGTCACTAGCCTTTCAGTAATACTTGCTACTTAGGATGTGCTTATTATTTACCAGTTCCTCAGTTAGACACTTTACATATACATATATCTATAATCCTCACAGCATTCTTCTCCTGACATTACTGATGGGGCAGTTCAGGCTTATCAGTTATGTAGTTTGCTCAAGACTTCACAGCTAGTAAGCTACATAAACAGGATTCGAATCCAGGTCTGTTGGACTTAAAATTTATCATGCTCTTTTCTTTTATAATATTTGAAAGAACATAATATCTAGTTTAGAAATCCACTATGCCTCATTTCAAATTCCTCTTTCACAGAGAGTGCACTGTAATGTAGTATAATCGAAAAAGCACTAGATTAAAAATCAAGGACTAAGATATGTACTTTAAAACGGTTAAATCCCTCACACTCGTTAGGATAGCTGCTATCAAAAAAAAACACCAAAAAACAAAATAACAAGTGTTGGCAAGGATGTGGAGAATTTGGAACCCTTGTGCACTTCTGGTGGGATTGTAAAATGGTGCAGCTGCTGTGGAAAACGGTATGGCGGTTCCTCAAAAATTAAAAATAGAACTATCACATGATCAGCAATCCCACTGCTGGGTATATATCCAAAAGAATCCAAAGCAGATCTCAAAGAAGTATTTGCACACCTATGTTCATAGCAGCATTATTCATAGTAGCCAAGAGGTGGAAGCAACCCAGCTGTCCATCAAATGAATAGATAAACAAAATGTGGTATATACATACAGTGGGATATTAGTCAACCTTAAAAAGGAAGGAAATCCTGTCACATGCTTACTACATGTATGAACCTTGAAGACATTATACTAAGTGAAGTAAGCCAATCACAGAAAGACAAATACTGTATGTTTCCACTCATGTATAAGGTACCTAGAGTAGTCAGATTCATAGAAACAGAAAATAGAATGGTAGTTAATGGGAGCTTGGGGAGAGGGGAAATAGGGAATTGTTGCTTAATGGGTATAGAATTTCAGTTTTGTAAGATGAAAAGTTATGGAGAATTATTGCACAACAGTGTGAGTATACTTAATATTATTGAAATGTATATTTTTAAATGGTTAGGATGGTAAATTTTATGTTATGTGTTTTTTTACCATACTTTTTTGAAAAGGAAAAACAAAAAACTAAGGACTAGGATAGAGTCCTAACTCCCCCACTTATTAGATTTTAGGGAAATTAGTGTATCTCCTGAGCCTCAGTTTTCTCATATAAGATGAAAAACTACCAGAGAGGTTTTGAAAATCAAATGAGACTGTGTATGTGAAGATATTTTTTATCCCCTAAAAATGTATTCAGTTCTAAGTACATGAAATAGTAAGTACTTGATAAATATTTGCTGAATTGATTAGTGAACTGGCACCAGATTTATACTTGTTTGGCTGAGAAGACAGCAGAATGTGTCACTCTAATCTTATGTGCTGTACATGGTCCAGGGAAAGAGGACTATGACAGCTGTCTCCTTACCCCTCCAGACCCTTTAGTCTGTGCCTACAGTTCCTACTCCCCTATTGCAGCCAAGGAGACAGTCCTCATTTGCAGATAAGTTGTAGTTATCTGCTAGATTAAAAAATGTCAGGCATTGCCAAGGCACTCAGAATATAGCAGGGACAAAATCCTCTGTCCTCATGGAACTTACCTTCAGTCAGTGGTGCTCGGAAAATTGGGTTATCCATACGGGGGAAGAAAGCAGATTCTGTATTCCTTCTTTATGCTATTTGCAAAAATAAATTCCAGGTGGATAAAAAATTTACCATGAAAAGCAAAACGTTACTTTTTAGAAGAGAAAATAGAAGAGTATCTGTATGACCTTAAGGTAGGGAGGGATCTCATTTAAGAGACCCCAAAAATAGTACTTAAAAAAAAAAAAGAAGAAAATGATCATTTTGATTGTGTGAAGCTTTTAATTTTATATACAGTGAAAGATGACATAAAGTGACAAGACACATCACAGACTGGGAGAAGATACTTGCAATACATTTACTTGTTGGTTAGTATACAGAATCTATAAAGAACTCCTGCAGATCAATAAGCAACAGACAACATAGTTTTAAAAAGTAGGCAAAAACCTTGGAGCAGCCAATTTGCAGAAAAGGTAACCCAAATTGTTAGTAAACATATATGAAAAGTTTTTTAACCTCACCAATTAAGGATCTGCAAATTAAGGAAATGCAAATTAAAATGTGATGCCTTTCTCGTCTATTAGATTGACAAAAATTTAAGTCTGACAGTGCCAAACTTTGTCAAGGAAGTGAGAGCTTACTCTGCTAGTGGATTGAAAATGGATATAACTTTCTGGAAAACAGTTTGTCAATGTTTAGTAAAGTTTGAGATGTGCATCACCCTATGACCAAGCAATTCTACTTTTAGATATTTATACTCGAGAGCAGGGGTCTCAGACTATAACCCACATACCAAATTCTGCCCACTGCCTGTTTTTGGAAAGTTTTATTGAAACAGAGCCATGTGTAATCATTTCCATAGCTGCTTTCACACTACAGTAGTAGAGTTGAATAATTGCAACAGAGATCATATGACCTGCAAAGCTTGAAATATGCCAGCTCCTTCCCTTGAGTTCATTCTCATTTGCACAAGGAGGTATGTGCAAGGATTTTTTTTTTTTTGATGCAGCCTTGTTCATAGTAGAAAATAATTAGAAACAGCACATGAACCTGTCTATGAACAGAAGATAGTCAAACAATGGAATACTGTATAGCAGCTAGAAGTGAATGAACTGGGGCTTCCCTGGTGGTGCAGTTGTTAAGAATCCGCCTGCCAACGCAGGGGACACGGGATCGAGCCCTGGTCTGGGAAGATCCCAGAGAAGCCTGCACACTGCACCGAAGAGTAGCCCCTGCTCACCGCAACTAGAGAAAGCCCACGTGCAGCAACGAAGACCCAACGCAGCTAAAAATTAATTAATTAGTTAAAAAAAAAAAAGGTGAATGAACTAAAACTACATGTATCCCTAAGGATTAGTATTAAAAACAATGCTGAACACAAAAAACACATTACACATAGTATGTACAGTATATAATTTATATAAAGGTAAAAAACGTTCACAATAATAGCCATACATCGTTTATGGATACACGCTCAGGGAGAGAAAGGAGGAGGAAGAATGTCATCAAGTAGGGGTAAATAGAAAACTTCAAATAAATCTGTACGATCTCATTATATTTTTTTATCTAAAGCAACTCTAAAGTGTTAAGATTTGATAAAGCTGGGTTGGTGGTAGCTATATAGGCATTTATTTTTTATTGTTCTTTTTTGTATGGTTGAATTATTTCATTTACAAGGGCTTTGATGGGAGAGATACATCTGTAACCCCCCTTCAGATTTTGCTACTGCTGCCCCTGCTTTACTGTGCATTTTGTAAGAACTCAGAGCACTCGCTAACCTTCCCACACCTGAAAGGTAGATTTCTGTAGTGCTTGATGCTGCATCCTGACACTCAGAGGCTCATCAAACTAATGGACATGATTTTATTCCTTCTGACAGTAAGTGTGCTTATTTGGTGATTTTCTCAATTTTGTCCAGAGCTAATTAGCAGAGCTACAGTGGTACCTGGCACCATGGTAACCACAGTGAGAGGCTTGAGGCTTTCCTTTACAGAACTATGAGATGAGAGCAGGGAGAGGAAATGTTTGTTCGGTTCCTCTGAAATGGTTTCAGAATTGCAGTTCTCTTAATGGACACTCTGTGACATTGAAGAGAATTCTCAAAATCATTTCTGAAGATGTCAGAAGTCTTTCTTTTCTTAAATTAATTAATTATTTTTGGCTGCATTGGGTCTTCGTTGCTGTGCGCAGGCTTTCTCTAGTTGCAGCGAGTGAGGGCTACTCTTTGTTGCGGAGCATGGGCTCTAGGCGCACGGGCTTCAGTAGTTGTGGCGCACAGGCTCTAGAACACAGGCTCAATAGTTGTGATGCACGGGCTTAGTTGCTCTGCGGCATGTGGGATCTTCCCGGACCAGGGCTCGAACCCGTGTCCCCTGCATTGGCAGGCGTATTCTTAACCACTGCGCCACCAGGGAAGCCCAGAAGTCTTTCTGATATAGGAAACTCAAGAACCTAATCTTCTCCAAAGGCTTGGTTGGTCTTGCAGTGACAGCTTCTATCGCTTGACATTTGGTAAGCTGACTAGTCATTGGTTTTATCCTCCTGAACAGGAGAGCTCATCTCTAGGATTGTTTTGAAAGTATAAAATGGAAGCAGTGTATTTACCAACTGTATTGGAATTATTTTTTCATATGGCTACTTCTTTACCCTGAGCTGTTAATAACTTACTCTTAATCCTTTTAGAGGAAACATTCTTAATTGTATTTCTTCCTTGATCATTGAAGGCCAGGACAATGAAAACATCTCTATGTCCCTGTCTTCTAAATAAGAGACATTCCCTTTGTTGGGTCTTAGGGGAAATTTCTAAAATCCTACCGACGTAGAAGCTTTTTCTATAAATCATAAATTAGACTGTGGGTCTAGCAGAGGTTGGCTTAGGTAAGGACCTAATGGTTGGAATGGAATTAGACAAATAACTCTTTAACACTTAATAAGAACATGTTAAGAACTCATTATTAGTTGAATTATTTAATGTTTAAATTGGGGCTCAAGGCATAGAGTAGAGCCATCCCCTTAATCATTTGTGAAATTAAAATGTATTTACTTAGCAAACATGGATTGAATGCTTGATATGAACATAAGGTGTGACAATGCTATTATAAAACGGTAGCACTGAAAGGGACCTAAGTGCACCTAAGCCAAGCCTTGTATTAAGAGTGGGAGACTGAGGCCCCAAGTGGACTAGTGTCTGATCCAGGTGTGAGGTGCCACCTGGGCTAGGCATGTCATAGACTTGCAGTTGCTTAGATGTACCAATCAGGACTTCTGAGTATGGGTGTAAAGATTCTTGTCAGATATGATGTAGTCATCTTAGATTTGTGTATTTCTATATTTGTATATTTATTACAAGAGTTTTCCAGCAGATGGCAGTCAAGTGCCTTGAGGAAGAGATACCTTTTTCTTTTTTCTTTTTTCTTTTCTTTTTTTTTTTTTTTTTTGCGGTACACGGGCCTCTCACTGTTGTGGCCTCTCCCGCTGCGGAGCACAGGCTCAGCGGCCATGGCTCACGGGCCCAGCCGCTCCGCGGCATGTGGGGTCCTCCCGGACCGGGGCACGAACCCGCGTCCCCTGCATCGGCAGGGGGACTCTCAACCACTGCGCCACCAGGGAAGCCCGCACCTTTTTCTTATTCACACAGGAACCCTGGTGCTAAGTCACTGAATCTGGCAAGAAGATAGGATGAGAAAGTTAATGCAGCAGGATATAAAAAGGAAGCAGAGTTAGCGCCTTGCTTAACTGAAGAAGGTGGCAGAAGCAGTTTTAATAAAACATAAGACATGGTGAAGGAAGAGCAAGAGAGATAATTTTCTTTTTATTTACTTATGCAAGTACAGTGTCTTTGCCACAGCAGTATTATGTGTGCACGTTTAGGTGTTGGTTCCAGGTAGGATTTGAATTTTGATTCATCACCGTGTTTCTAAGAGCTGTCTGCAGTGGATTTAAATCACCCATTTCCCAAGGTTAATGTCACTGATACAGGATCTCAGTTGGAGTTACATAGTATAATAGGAAATTCCAGATGTGACAAATATTGCTGCCATATTCATTGGTACTCTGAGACTCCTCCCCTCCTGAAAGACATAAGGCCCAGGACTAGGACTGTTTCTGGGAAATGTAGAGTTGGAAGGAAATGGCTGTTTTTTTCCTAATTACTAACCGGATATTGGGGACTTCCACTTCTTTTTCTTACACTAACGGTTTCCCCTCAGAAATCGTCCTTTCGGGCTTCTCTGGTGGCACAGTGGTTGAGAGTCCGCCTGCCGATGCAGGGGACACGGGTTCGTGCCCCGGTCCAGGAGGATCCCACATGCCGCGGAGCGGCTGGGCCCGTGAGCCATGGCCGCTGAGCCTGCGCGTCCGGAGCCTGTGCTCCGCAACGGGAGAGGCCACAGCAGTGAGGGGCCCGCTTACCACAAAAAAAAAAAGTAGTCCTTTCGTCATGGCACAATGACCAGAGCCTAGACTCTGGAGTCAGAGGCTCAGAGTCTAGCTACTAGCTTGTTTGTGATCTGGGGCAAGTCACTAATCCTTTGGGTCCATTTCCATCTATCAGAATAGGGGATGGGACCCGTCTCACCAGATTATTTTGAGAATTAAGTGAACGAACACTTTGAAACTGCTTTGTATATTGTAAAGTACAGGAGCTATGGAAGAGGGAGGGAGTGTGCACAGCTCTCATATGGTGTTTATAGAAACATCCCACACTAAGATCTTAGGTACTTCACCCTCAGTGTGAAAATTAAAATAACCTAGAGAGCACAGTGCCTAGAAAGTCTGTTGTGTGAATGGCACAATTTCACATTCTTTGGGCAGAGGGCCTGTTGGATCCCTAGCTACCACCCCTGCTCCCCACCAAGCAAACCACATGGGCTGCCCTGATTCTGTCTAAGCACAGGCAGGTGAACCTAGCAGCAGCCCTTTTCTTTGGTATTGAAAAAAAGAAAAGGAGGAATGTCCCAATAGGAAATTTCTTTTTCTCATCAGGTAAAGAGAGCTGCTTCGAGAGAATTGTGTCAAGGTTTGGAAAGAAAGTCACATACGTAGTGATTGGAGATGGACGGGATGAAGAAATCGCAGCCAAACAGGTAACATGGCAAAGTAAATAGTCTGTATGGGAATACATTGAGCAATTAGAAGAATGGTAAGACTCAGAAATCGTAGTAATCTGTTGTGCATTTACAGTGTTCTCTTCTTCCTATTCCTCTCCCATTTTTCTTTTAAAAAAAAGAAAGAGGGTCATTTTTTTCCCCATGCAGAGTTTTCCCTGTAAGTTGTTAGATCCTCCCCTTCTCTCTCCTCCCTGCTACTCTAAAAGCTTAAAATCTTTAAATCTTTGAGCCCTGCTACAAGGACGCCAATCATTAAACCTGACGTGGGCCCCATCTTCCATCTTCGTCTTAGAGGTCAATGCTTTCTCAAGAGCGTGAGACTTTACTACTAAAGGCCAATCATTCAGACTTTTCCAGGCTTTCCAGCTTTAATTCTAAAGTGCTTGTTGCCCTCTGGGGAAGACGCTAGTGGATGTAGACATCAGTGCTTCTTGGTCTGAAGAAGAAGGGAGTGGGGGAGATAGAAGAACAACTCAAGTCATTATCAGACTTTGTGTCTCTAAGCGCACGCTTCTAGTCATCTGCCACAGAGTACACCCATCGGAAAATGCCTTAGATCTCAGTCTCCTCCCTCTGAGGGATCTTTTCTGCACCCTCTGTGACAGAAGACTTTGTAGTCCTTGCTTGAATATACCTAAGGGTGAGGAGACTGCTTCCCAGGTATCCTGTTCCACTGTGGGGTCATCCAGGCTCTTAGGATGTTCCTCCTTCCATTGAACTAAAATTTCTGTTTTGTATCCTGGTCCTAATCTGGCACTTCTGAGCACAACATAACAAGTCTGCTTCCTCTTCAGTATATTCAAGGCCTTTTAAATACTATGCGTGAGCAGCAGGCTTGAAAAAGCACTGAGTTACATGCCAAAAGAACTGTGTTCTAGGACTTTCAGTATTCCAGGTAACTTGCAACCAGTCTGAACAAAATGATTAGTAAAGGTAATTTCCTCAGCTTTATAGAACATGGTTTCCAACACTCATGTTTTTCAAAGCCCTTCTTTAAAATATGGCTTCCAGAATGGCACACAGTATTCTGGACATAACTCTGATCACATAATATAGTGGGATTATTATTTTCTAGATCTCTCTGTTCTTCATCTTGGTCATGGACAAGATTTGGGCTTTGCAGCTCTGAACCTTATAGAAATAGACTATCCATAAGAAAATGTAATACTATATTAATACTGATTTCTTACATGGGTCATTTTATTTGATCCTGAGGATCGTACCTAGTAGCTGGAACAAGTCTGTCTCATACAAGCACAGAGTTACCACTGAAACCTAATAAAAATCTCTCCCATCTGTAAGTGTCTTGTAGTGTACATATGTCCCTATACACATGACTTACTTGATCCATATGACAGTCTTATGAGGTGGGCAGGAGTAAGGAGGGTTACCGAGTACTTTGGGGAGAGGTCTGTGGAGGAAGGGGTGTGGGTAAATATAAGCTCCCAAAAGAAGTTGGGTTAACCAGTGTCCCTCCCTCCTCCCCCTTCCAGCACAACATGCCCTTCTGGAGGATCACAAACCACGGAGACCTGGTGTCCCTCCACCAGGCGTTGGAGCTTGATTTTCTCTAAGAACTGGAATGAAGAGCCTTCCCCGCGAGCTCCTTTTCACTCCTGAGAGGAGCTAGAGACCGGAACCAACTGGGAACTCTTTCTCCATGGAATGCTGGCGAGAACACAATCAAAACCAACAGCTGCAAGAGATGAAGCTTATTTTTGCTAAGAGTGAGCTGCAGCCCCGTGTTCATCCTCATATAGGAGCGGAAGACAGTTGGATTGAGAGAACAATAGACTCACCGCAGCTACAGTGCTTTTAACTCTTCTGGGTTTTGTTTTGTTTTATTTTGTGTCAAAATAAATGAAGAAAAAGAAAAGGAAATTCTTGGGGCAGAGTTGCACTCTGCGTCCGTGACCAGATTGAGAACTGCCATTAACTTGTGGTGATAGGATAAACGCAGCAGACTTTTATAATAACATCTCTTGCAGTCTTTGTAATCTCCTTAGCTGTAGAACATATTCCCAGTGAATGTATATGTTATTTTTATAGGTAAGGGTCTGGTCTCTGAAACAGGTTCCCGCCCTCTTTCTAGCAAGAAAGGGGTCTGTAAAGTTTCCTTGGAAACTCGTAACTGAACTATCTGAGATACCTCTCTGTGACGGTAGCACCTCCTCAGCTGCCCAGCGCCCTGCTCTCTCGGGCGGTTTCCTTCCGGCTCCTCCATCTCCTGGCTGGCTGCACTGTGGGGCATGGACACTGATTCACTGTAGACTTTGCTGGTTCCCATCCTAGAAGCCTTAGTCCCCTTTCCAGTCCCTCTCCCCTTTCACCAAACGGCACAACCCTAGAAACTCCTTCTCTTAGACAGTAAATTGTAAGCCTTCAGCTTGACTCATAGTCAAAGGGTATGTCCCAAGGGGCTTACTTCCAAACTGGAGAGAAGAACTAAGGCTTCTTAGGAATTTCCACTTCTTTGGCTCTTGAAACAAGAAGATTCCACCTTTTCCTCCTGCAGAGAAGCACCCTTCCCCAACACATGTTCACCTCTACAGCGCCCTCGCCCTTCTTAGTCATCAGTGCTGGGCTCTTGGCCCTTTCCTGCCCTCTGTACCTCATGTCCACCCCCATGCAGCTCTGGCCAGTCCCCAGGCTTTGGACCCAAGTAGTCAAGTCTGAGAAAAGGTTCATAATCACATTTTGGCCAAAACGACGAAGGGATTTGACTTTCTTTGAATCCTTTAAGCCCTGTTGAAAGGTGTTCTGGACATGTATTTACCCAGATCTCAGCCTGAAACTGAAGAACAGATTGCCATGATCACAACCCAGTTTTCCCGTGGAATATACCCTTCCCACTTCTCAAATCCCCTTCTAAAATGGGAAACCGGAAGGCCAGAAACACTTTCCTGATTTAAATGAGGCTGTAGACCCCCTACTCCATGTCTGAAAACTCAATCTTGGGCCCAATGCAGGAACATCTCTCAACCTGACTTCTGGGAGGATCGGTGGGTGCCCAGGCACTGGTCGCAGCCTTCAGTCCAGCTGTGTTTGTGGATGCCCCATCCCTCCAAGACTGGCCTGGGCATCTGCTCAGGCAGAATAAACTTCCGTAGAGCTGAGGAAGTTCGGCTTCTTCCAGGTTGCACAGAGAGAGGTGATTTTATAAGCACCTCAGAGAGGTGCAGTCTGGGTCCTTAGTAGGAGGCATCCTTGACCAACCCCAGCTGTAAATGCTTGTACTCAGAGATTCTGCATATCCATTTTCAGAGATGTTGCAGCACAAAGGGGTCAGGTTCCTTCCAAAGCCAGGTCACCCAGAGAAAGGCTGGTGTACACACATTCCCTCAGAACTGATTGAGAAAGTGCTTCGTGACTCAGTTTTAGAGAAGATGTTTTTGGAGAGGAGCTCAAGTCAGTGCTCATTACTTAGCTGCCTCTTTGGCCTGTTTCCTTTGGACGGGAAATACAAAGCCTGAGGCGGACCTTCTTGGTCTGAGTTCAGCATAGTTGCCCAGATGCTGCTCTGCCTTGCTTGGTAATTTATCTTAGAATGCTTTAGGGTGGGTCTGTACTTCCAGGCCCCAAGCCCTCCCCGTACCGGCAGTAGAGCTGTTGGTTTCTTGCCCTGGACATAGGCCACCCTGTTGGTGCTGTGCTTCAGGCTGCAGAGCGGTACCCACGTCGTGCACACAGGTCCACACACACACACTTCCCTCTCCCTGCCCGCTGGGACAAGCTCTTTATTCCTAGAATATGACTTGGAGTCCCTCTGCGATGGCCTTTTCCCTCCTGCTCTGACTGCACGGCTTAGGTCTTTGCAAAAGGAACTTGAAATTGGCTAAGAGAGGTGAGGAAGCTCTCTGAGCAGTGCCGCCTTTGCTCTTTTCTGGTTGTTTAGAGGGTAGACAGAAAATGGAGCTTCCTGGCTCCTCTTTGCCAAAATGAATTGTTCAGGGAGCCCAGTGATCTTGAAGCGTTTTCCTCTTCCCCAGCACAGAGGTCTGGAGAGGAAAATAAGTAGGCAGCACCACGAGTTCTTGGAGGCTGAGGTCGAAAGGATACCGTGGGTCCTCTCATCAAGTGGGAAGCCCTCTTTACTAGAAAGAGTCCCCATGGAATAAGCCACATGATGAGTCCTTTTCCCAGCTGGGCACCGTGGGTTCTGTAAGATGGGTCTGCACGTTTCGTGGTGAGAGCTAGGCCGTCTCTAGTAGGGAATCGAGTTGTCAGCTGTGTCCTGGGTTTAAGAGGTGGCTTTACTTTCGAATGTAAAACTGACTGTGCCTTAGTATCACCCTGTCCGGTGCCCCTGGGGCAGCTGGTGGTGTCCAGGAGAGTGGATGCCTGCTCCAGATTCAGATGCCTACTGGGGCTTTTATTTGGTTTGGGGTATTCCTGTCTTCTGCGAGTTGGGGGAGCAAAGCTAGTGTCCCAGGAGACTTGTGCCACAGCTTGTTCGCAGTTTACAAAAACTTGTTCGCGTTAAAGCTCCAAGCAGAATCTGATTGGCAAACTCCAGCTGCAGTATATGGAGCTTCTAGATGTTCACTACCTTGAATGGGTGTCGGTGCCACTGAACCGTGGGGGAGAGGAGCCGAGGGGCGGAGCCACGCTCTCCCTCTTCCTGGGCTGGTGGGCTTGGGGCCTTCCTCTCCTCACTCCTGCAGGAAGGGGGCAGTTAGGACCCCTCTTAAGCAGGCTTCTGTTTCTTACCACTAAATTGGCTTCCTTTTTCATCCAAAAGTTGGAATTCCCCAAATACCCTGTAGAGGCCAAATCTGAATTCTGAGATTTTGAAATGTCTTAAACCACGAGAGAAAATCTAGTTCTGTCCCACCTCTGATCAGCAGGCCCTCTGTCCCTTCCTCTCCTCTGAGTCAGACAGCTCTAGCAAGCAAGGTTACTTAGCTAGTTCCTAATGCACTGATGGGAGCCATCCCATTAAGGACGACCTCTACCCGAAACATGACCCTCTGGACTTCAGATGCCTCATGTAGCAGGAAAAGGCACTGATTAGATATATTTATGTGACTGCGGGCATTTGTGGCTGTAGAGTCCTTGACCATAATGTTATATGTAATGGGAACTATCTTATAAACTTGAAAAAATAAAGTTTTTATTTTCTATATGGTTTGCTCCTGTGTCTTTTCTGAGTAGGATCAGCCCAGTTGCCCAGCTGAGTAGGCTTCTAAGTAGGGCTTCATAAAAAATCAGAAGAGCTCATTAGAAAGATGCCACCCTTTCGGTAACTGAGTCATTAATTTCACCAAAAGAAACAAACAAATAAAACTAACCACTTGGTATAAATAAATGAGAAAAGAAACTAAATATTTTAAAATAATTTGCAAGGGAAAGTTTATTTCTTAATTGTTTCTAAAATACATCACTTCAAAGTTTAGGACTGGAACGCCAAGAGATTTCATGTGCTGTCAAATGTGCTGAAATTTAATTATTAAAAAAATCAATACCTTGCTGTGCTGAGCTTAAAATGCAAAAGCAATAAAACTGGCAAATTGATACCAAACTGTTTGATTTGGCTTGTTTTCATGTTACATCAACTACTTCTTTCTCTTTTCATTTCTTTAGATTTGAGTCTGACTGTTCATTGGTCTGGAAAAGTGTCAGGAATCCTTTTGCCTTTTTTTCCAATGGAGATTAGAATTGGGTTCTAGCTTCCAAGTACCATACATGTCAGACTGTAAGATGTATTTTTCCCCAAATTAATTCCCCCCAGAGAAGAGGGAGTTGTCTTGTATTCTGAGGCATTAAATCTTTTCATCAGAAGATGCACATTTTGAGCCACAATATAATTGAAGCAAACTTGTTCATCGGTCAGAAGTACAGGGATCAGAATGTTATTAGTTTTTAAGCCCAAAGAGTAGACATCTCCATCTCCCCCTCCCATAGGTATAACGTCTGCACGTTTCTCAAGACCCTTTCTGGTGGCAGGTTAAAATGAGCAAATCAAGAGCTTTTTTATTCTTCAAAAACAAGTTTCTTGACATAAAAAAAAAAAAAACAATGGAAATCTTCAAAGGAAATTTCTAATTACAAGTAACATCACTGTCATCTTTTTTAAATTCTTGATTCTGTAAACTTTATTTACAAATGAAACGACCACTAAATTCCACAGCTTTTTAAATTACATACCTGTTACCCTTCTTTGACAATTTCATCTAGAGAATACAGATGAGAGCTTAGCCAAAAAATTAAACATCTCTTTGGATCTTCTCAGGGGAAATAGCCTGAGACACTACACTGCATCATCTGTTTGGGCATGTATGGCATCTCCCCAGAGCCTAGTCTTCTCCACATATGACAGGAAGAAGTAGAGAAAAGTAAATGTAGCAAGTTTTGTTTTGTTTTGTTTTAATTGAAGTATAGTTGAGAGCAAGTATTTGTTTTAGTGAACCCCTTAGAAGCTATGTTTGAGGCTAGGTTGGACACTAAGCCCAGGGATTTATAAAGGCCAAGCCTGCTCTCTGAGGTCTCAACCCTTGATATTCCCTATGAGTTGAGAAAGATAATGATTTCACTTTCGTGTGTGTGCAAATGTGTGTTTATAGTCAATTAAAAAAATGATCCTTTTTCTGAGGTTATATGTCCTTTCATAAGACAAGATAAGAGATGGTGGTAGTTTTTATGCCCTTTTTCATTAAAGTTACCTTGGCAACCATGTTGGCCATTATATTGGTTCATGAAATTCAGAAGTCTGAAAATCATTGGACTAAGTGATCCTGGAGATCCTTTCTACCTCTACCATTCTGTGTATGTAAAAAGCACCAGCATCATCTTCCCAGAGTTCCTCCCTGCTCCCAACCTTCATCTCTGTGTCAGCCTTGGCTCCAGGCCAGTATAACTGCTACAAGCCCTCCTTCATCCAGTCACTGCTGACTTGGTGTCTGGAATAAAGCACATCTGCGTGGCTGTCATCCTCACCTCCTTTAGGGCGTATATCAGTTTCTCAGGGAGGCCTTCCCGGCCATTCTATATAAAATTGTAACTCCCACCTACAACACACACGCACTCTCCCTACCTTATTTTTCTTTTAGCACTTAACACTATCTGATACATTCTTTCACTTATTCTGTTTACTGTGTCTCCACTAGATGAATGAATGAATAACAGACTCTCCTGGATCCCGTCCCAGTGGTGATGAACCTTTCCTTCCGTCTCCAGTGCCCTTTCCCTGCTCCTTCTTTCTCCAAACCACAGACTTCCCCAACACCACTGCCCACATCCACATCCCCTGTCATCACTGCATCGCTCCCAGTGACCTCCCAGCAAAAAGACCTTTCTTCACCTGCGCTCGCGTATTCACTTCCTGATACCAAAGGTGTACCTACTCCCGCCAGGCCCAGCAGCAGAGCTGGCTAAGAGCACATGCTAGAGTCAGCCCAGATCTGGGTTCTGATGCCCACCTGAGCGGTCAACACCACACTGGCTCACCAGCTCCTGACGCTAGAAAACAAGGTTAAGAAGTCTTGCCTAAGCCAGCCCTCTTCTCTGGTCCCAGGGCCTTTACCGACTTTGAGAGGAGGACTTTGCGTCCCTGACCCCTTTTTTCCAGGCAGCTTTGAACTTGGTGGCGGATTTAATGACACAACTAGGCTAGGGGATTTCATGAGGTTTTAATAATAATCTAATAATACTGTTCAACAAAGACAACACACGTGTCTCTCGCTTACAGAGACGCAGATACACACACCTCTTCCACCCACACAGACTGAGGTAGAAAGTACACTGCCTGAAGCACAAAAACATACTCAGCGGGCTGAGCCACGGCCCAGACCGCAGGTTCACAAGGTACTTGGTTGAAAGGTCGCCCCTTGAGAGCAGAGGCAGAGGCCGGGCCAGCTGCACTAAGGCCTTGGAGGGGCTGACAGGGCTGACAGGCAGTCAGGCATCCCTGGCTTCCAGCCTGAGAGCCTGTTCTGGAGTATCTGGAGAGGGTAAGGGGTGAAGCTGGAATGGCAGCTGATCTGCCAAGGCTAGAATGATGGTTCTGGCACGTAAAAGGCCCTCGGTAAACATTTGCTAAATGAATTGAATGACTGGGGTGGGGCAGGGGAGGAAGAATTCCAGAGGACACATCCTGGAGGTCCTGGGGCCTTCCAGCCCAGGACAGGGGAGCCAAGGGTGGGACAACAGCTCCACCAATTATTTTAGAGGTAGCCAGGGAGGTAAAAATACCAACACTGGGATGCTTTGGGGTTATACTTGTTTGGGGGGAAGGGAAGAGGCGGTCTCTTCTTTCCTCCCAAAGTGTTTCATACGTAATTGGGGCCCTGGACCCTCCAGGGCCCAGCCCTTCTCATCTTGTTCTCATCCTTGAGGGCAGGCCTCTGTCTTACTCAACTCTGGTCTCCAGCGCCTGGCACAGATCAGGCGTCAAGTGCTCGTTGAGTGAATCAAGGCCCACAGCAGCATAAGCAGCTTATCTTCTACATTCTACCAACTGATTCCATCTGGCCTTCAGTCCCCTTGGCTGGGTCTGACCCTGCCTCAAAGGACACCATTCACCTCTCCCTTCCATGGCAAAGCAGCCTCATCCCTACCTTTGGGGAAAAAGTTCTTAGCCAAATGGGCCATGCGCCTGTTCTGAGGCAGCTGACGCCCCTCGAGGGAGTGCAGACCCCGGGTCCCGTCCACCTGGTCAGGCTCCCAGCGGCAGCTGGGGTGCAGCCAGCGGTAGTAGACCAGCCGCAGAGCCAGCCCCAGGAGGAAGCAGGTGCCAGCCGCAGGCAGCAGCCTCTGCAGCAGGCAACCGCTGGGCAGCCAGGTGCTCTGAGTCACCCAGGCGACCACCAGCAGAAGGCTATCATTCAGGAGGAACGCCAGGTGGATGGTAGCACGGCCTCGGGTTCGGCCCTCAGCCACGTTGAACCAGGAGAAATAAAGGATGGTGGCCACCGTCGCCCGGTACAGCCACTCGGAGCAGGGATCTGGCATAAAGTCCGTGCCCTGAAGCCACACCCAGAACAGCAACACCAGCCACAGGCCCAAGAAGTGCAGGGCCACATAGCGGGGGAAGAGGGCCGAGAACAGGGCCACGACCAGGACTCGGGGCCACAGCAGCAGCAGGTTCCACAGGAAGTAGATCACGGAGGCACCCAGCCCCAGGAGGGGCTTGGAGGGGAGGCAGGTGCGCAGGGCCCGGTGGTAGTCAAGCAGTGCCCACGAGATACCCACAAAGGACGTGCAGACGCTGACCCCTACGAAGAGGAAGAGGAGACAGGTGAGCCCTGCGGGCAGCCTGCAGGCACTCCCCAGAGGCCACGGGTACTGCGAAGGCCTCGTAGCCACGCTGACGTGGGTATTACGGCCCCCCATTTGTTGAAGCGAAAACTACAGCTGGAGACCAGCAAGTTCACACAACCCCAAACAGCTAGGATCCATATGGAGTCTGCCCTTCACCGCAAACCTTTCCTTTTCAGGTGCTACCACGGTTATATTCTTCACGGATGAGAAGGTGTGTGACTTATACACTCTCATCGGCACCCCTGTCACCCAGCATCTGGCACCCCTGGGCCTTGGCCACACCCTGAGCATCTTCTAGGGCCCTGTAACCCTTCCTTTCCCGGAAGAGTCCACGCCTTTCTTGGATCTGAAAATCAGCAGTCCAGTTCCCCCTTCTTAGTCTCAGAAAGGGAAGCAGGAAATCCCATAGGGTGGCGACAGGCCTCTAGCTGAAGCTGCCTTCCGGGGCCAAAAGGGATGTCCCTGTTATATGGGTGGAACAGCCTCTACTCCCCTCCACCCTCAGACTGGGCCCCGGTTTTGATTTTCCAAGACTCGAAGTGTACAGTGGGGATCCTATCCCACCTCCTAGTTGCCCATCCTGGACTAGAAGCACCAGGCCCTCCAACGAGGGCTGGAAGCATCTCTAGACTGCTTCCTCCCCGCCCCCTCCCTATTGCATTCAGTCAACAGATGTTCGCTGGGGACCTGCTATGGGTCAGGAACCCACTCCCAGCCTGGAATCAGATCTGTGGCCTTTGTAACCACCCCACACTCAGGGTCTCAGCAGGGCTGATGTTCCTCCAGTTTGCCAGCGTGCCGCATTCTCTGACCTGACAAGCAGTGCCCTTGGTATTAGGTGGACCCACGCCCTGGTTCCCCTGGCCTACTCCTCCTTACCCTGCAAGTTCTGGCTTCATTATCCCCTACAGTCACCCATCTGGACCCCACCCCACCCCACTCCGCTGTGCAGCTCCTATAGCACCCCATTCCTCCCTGGAGTCTTATCACACAGTAATTATTTCCTTATCTCTGAGCTCCTTCAGGGTAGGAAACAGATTCTGCTCCCCAGGGATCCCCCAGAAGCTGGCATATAACAGCAGCTGAATACGTGTTTGCTAAACAGAAGTTGGGAAAACCTGTCTCTTCCCTCAATCCCCCATCCCCACTCCCTCCATACACAGCGTAGACTGGCCCCATTTAGCCCTGGTCCTAGACACCCACTGCCTCCAAAGAGACAAACAAAAAACACAGTCATCCCTCAGTATCCACAGGGGACTGGTTCCCAAAATCCGCGGATGCTCAAGTCCCTAATATAAACTGGCATAACGGAGTCAGCCCTCTGAATCTGTGGATGCCGGACTCACAGACAGAGGCCCGATGGTACGCGCACAGTGAGTGCTGTGTGTCCCAGGGCAAATCACTTCACCTTTCGGCATCTCTTACCTCTTGTGTAAAATGGAGATAAATACAGCACCAAACTAGAGGCGCTATGAATGTGAGCGATGATGACAATAAAGCACTCTCCTCAGTGCTGGCTGATAGCAGGCGCTCAATCGTGGTGGCCACTATTACTGGTTTTTGTTTTGTTTTTCAATTAATACTGCAGACTCAGATTAGCAAACTGAAAGGGCCCTTGGAGACGGAGTCCAACTCCCCAGCTTGTACAGCTGTGGAAACTGAGGCCAGAGAGGGGATCTCCAAGTCCCGCAGAGAGTGGAGGCAGAGCTGGGATTCGCTCCTTGGGAGGCTGTGCCTGGTACGGCAGCAGGTGTGAGAGGGCTGAGGAGGAGAAGGGGAAGCCTAGACCCTGAATCAGATGTGAGCTGGAGTCCTAACTTGGCTGCCAGCTGGCCTGTGACCTTGGGCAACTTCCCTGAAAGCCCTCCCAAAGCTTCTCTTTGCACAAACCTCTCCTGTGTTTTATGAGGCCACCCGCCTCTTCCTTTTCAGATCACTCCACATGCTTTCCTGTAACTACCTGCTTTACAGTCTATGGTCCTGGCAGGCCAGGGGCTGTGTCCATCTCCTTATTCACTGTGGTGTTCCTAACACAGGGACAGGCACAAAGGTGCTCGATCAAAACAAAGGCACGGGGCTTCCCTGGTGGCGCAGTGGTTGAGAGTCCGCCTGCCGATGCAGCAGACACGGGTTCGTGCCCCGGTCCGGGAAGATCCCACATGCCGCGGAGCGGCTGGGCCCGCGAGCCATGGCCGCTGAGCCTGCACGTCCGGAGCCTGTGCTTTGCAACGGGAGAGGCCACAACGGTGAGAGGCCCGCGTACCAGAAAAAAAAAAAAAAAGGCACTCTGCATGTACAAAGGCGCTCAGTAATTTATCTATTGATCAACAAATTGCTTATTAGGCATCAGGCACCCTACACACTTCACCTGTTATCTCCAAAATAGTAAAAATTACACTTAAGATTTATTATGCACTAGGCACGAGGCTTTATAGGCATCACTTCACTTAAACCTTTCATTAACCTTATGAGGTAGGATCATTTATTACATCCATTTATTTGTCCAGATGAGAACAAACTGATAGCTCAGAGAGGTGGGGTCCTTTGTCCAAACTCAAGGCTAGAGCATAACTTTGCATTTGAACACAGACCTGCCCGACTAAAGGACATTCTCCTATTTTCTAAGCAGCCTTTATAAAAGAGTGAAAACCTTTCTGACATTTGTGGGCAACTTTCCCAAGGTGTAAAAGGGGGGCTGGCCGAGGGCCTGACACTCACACTGGTAGTACTCGGCGCTGCCGCTCTGCAGCATGATGGCCAGCACCAGTGTGAGCTGCGGTGTCATCTCCAGGAAGGTCTCAAAGAGCCGCAGCATGCTGATGTCCAGGGAGAGGAAGTCGGCATAGGCCAAGTCGAACTGGGTAGGCACCTCCTGCCGCCACACCAGCAGCCCCTGCCGCAGCCCCTGCACGCACCTAGGCAGTACACATGATGCCCCAAGGGGCCCAGTTAGCATCCTGTGGCATTCCTCCTTCCCTACCCATCGAGTGGATGCAGACAGGCTCAAATCCTAGCTCGTCACATACATGCTATAAGGCCTTGGGCAAGCGACTTACCTCACTGAACTTGTTTCTTCATCTGTGAAGTGGGGATAAATACAACAGCTATTACTTCTGCGGTAGCCACCATACCAAGCTCATCACAAACATTGTCCCATTTACTCCTTTACAATATCCCCATTTTACAGATGGGGAAACAGGACCAAAGAGCAAATAAGCAGTGGAAACAGGATTTGGACCCAAAGCTGTTTGAATTTGAAAGGTGTACTGGGAAATTGCCTAAAGTGAGCATTCTCAAATTTTAGCAAGTGTAAGAATTTCTTAGGATCCTGTGGGGAAGGAAGCCATTGAGAGCTTCTGAGCACAGGCAAGACAGGTCCTACTGTGCTACAGAAAGAGCACCCAGGGATCCATTTAACAGGCCTGCCCAGAGTGATGGGAACAGACCGGGCAGAGTTAAGAGAGTCCAGAGGTTGGACAGACAGGCCTGAGAGATCCACTGGCATGAGGGGGCAGTGGAGGATGGACCAATATCTCCCCCCGCCCAGAACTGATCTCAGTTGGCTATTGGAAGGTGAGGCCATTCACTCATTGCAAGTTCATTCATCAGATGTTTACTGTCACTTCCCCTGGATGAACTTGACAACACACTCAGGGAGCAGGCCCGAGTTCGGGGCGGGGGGAGGTCCCCCAGTGCCCTGGCAGAGGCCTCAGCCTAGTCACAGGCAGGAACAGAGACACCGTTTTCTCAACCAAAGCTCAGTACAGTCTGTCTGACTCATGCTCAGCAGAAACAGAAGATACATGATGTAATTATAGATTCAGGGCTCACTGTGGGCTGCCAGGACTGCAATAACTGTGCCCCTTCGTGTTCACCCAAGGTGTTATTGATGCCTGGACAGTCCCTCAGGCAACACTGCAACATTCAAAGCTCCTCTCGCCCACTCCTGGAGACTCAAGGCGAGATCTGGAGAGAATCTGTAAACATGGATTCAAGAGCAGATCCTGGCTCCGTCCATCCCATGCCAACCCAGACCACATCATGTCCTGACTTCGCATGACTCTGACCCCTTCGTTTCAGTTTCCCCATCTCTAGAGGGCCCCCGCCTGAGCCCAACCCTACATGGCTGCAGGGACATGGATGTGTCAGACCCCACCTCTGCCCTCTTGCTTGGTCTGGGAGTGAGGGGGTGGGGTGGGGATCAAGTGTTCAGGGAGAATACAACTGGGAAGGACAGGGTGGGGGGCACAGGGCTGCCGCAACTCCAGGGTGACCCAGCTGATCATGAAGCTAGCTGACACGTGCTGCCTGCTTACTCTGCACCAGGGCAATTTACAGGTCTCATTCCATTTAATCCTTACACTGTGAGCCTCTGGAACAATGGGTAAACTGAGACCCAGAGGGGTCAAGTGAATTGCCCAAGGCTCCACCCACAGCTAAAAGCAACGGGAGGTCTGTTGCCACCAGGCACTGTGCAGGGCACTTCCCTCTCTGCCCTTCACCACAGGCCTGCCAGCCACACCTATCTCGAGATCACTACCTCCTTTAACAGAGGAGGAAACTGAGGCTCAGAGAAAGGCAGGAATAAAGCCACACAGGTGGTAAAGCCAGGATTGGATCCCAAAGGGTCCGACTCCAAGTCATGTGCCTCCCTTCCCTCTCTGGGCCTCAGTTTCTTCAGCTGTGCCAGGAAGGGTGCCGTTCATGAGCTCTGAGGGCTGCCAGCCGGATTTCTCCCTCATCAGGGATCAGGAGCTCACCTGTAGGGAGAGGCGCCCGCTAAACTACAAGGGGCTTAGTTTCCTCCTCAGGGTCTCAGTCCTCTCCTCTCCGCCCCCGTCGCGGGGTCAGGGCTCTCACCTGCGCTACCAGCCCAGCTGCAGGAGGTGACGTTGACTTCCGTTCCCCCTCCCTCTCCCGGAGGGCAGGGCGCTCACCTGTATAGGTAGCCCAGCTGCAGGACATGCAACAGCGCCAGGCAGTGGCCAGGGGGCTTCGGCGCGTGCGGGCTGGAGAGGTCGGCGCGCAGCCAGACCCAGCTGAAGAGCTGCAGCGCGACTGAGGAGAGGCCCAACAGCGCCAGCACTAGCGCGGCCCACAGGTAGCGACCGCTGAGTACATACTGGCTCGCGGCCCACAGGTCGGCGCCCAGGTCGATCAGGAAGGCGAGGGTGCCCAATACGCCCAGGACCAGGTCCCAGAAGAGAGCGGCGCGTGGCGACCAGGGCATGGCCCGCCAGCCTCTGCCCCTCTTTACCTTCTGGGCTCGGACCCACCCTCCCGGCCCAGGGTCGCCCTCCCTGCCCAGGGTCGCGGTGGCAGGAAGGAGGCGGACACAGCCCTCGGGCCGCCCAGGACTCGGGCTGCGGGGCGGGACTTCCCCGTCCCGCCCTGTCCGGGGAGGAGCGAGGTCCGTAGACCCCGCGGTTGGGGTATCAGCGGTCCCGCAGATCCCCGGCCCTGCCGCCTGCCTAGGCGTCCCCGCACTCTCACCCCAGCCCCGCTGAGCCCCGAGGGCCCCGAGGACCGCTAGGCCCGAAGACGGACCGTCCGAGGCGCAATGCCCTTAGCTTCGGAGGCTTCTAATCGCCTTGGTTTACATTTGAGGCTCCTGGAGACCCAAAACGGCGAATCTGGCCCGGAGATTAGCGCCCGGGCTAGAACTGCGACGTCTCACGTCTGCATTGTTGCAAAACAGAACAACAGAACGCCAAGGCCCGTTCCGATCCCTGACTGAGGGACTTTGCTAAGTTTGCCTCCGAGTCCGGGCCGTGTGCCAGGGGAGACAGAGGGCACTGGATCAACCAGGCGCATCTTCCTGGCAGCTCATTTTACTCGGATTATCCGAATAGGAGGAGGGGGATTCAATAACTGGGCAAGGGAGTTACTTTAAACATGATTTACAAATTAATAACAGAATAACATGCACGACGAGCATTGTGTTTGGGATAAAACATGAAACTTGAAAGAAATGTGCTTCTGGTGGGGCCCTTGGGGCTTCATTTCCTGATCGGCTGTCCCGTCCCAGTTCATTCTGCGGAGGCCGGGGAAAGGGTGGAAAGTCCAGCTCTCGGGGGTGATGCTCTCCCCATTTTACCAGGAGGAAGGCGAGCCAAGCCAATCAGCGGGCGGCGCCCAAGGTCACGGCACAAGCAGCGTGCGCAGGCCCAGCAGCGCCACCAGCAGGAGCGTGAGGCGGGGCGCGGGCGCGACGCAGGGGGCGCGCAGGCAGGCGGCATACCCGTCGAAGGCCACTTCGCGCAGCGCGCACACGTGCTCAGTTTGGCAGGCCTCGTCGCAGGCCAGCGTGTCGTAACTGACCGAATTGTAGACGTAGTAGCGCTGCAGCGTGTCCTGGTCGCTGGCGATGCGGCCCAGCGCCGCGTGCATAGAGCGGGCGCCTGCGTCGGGCACGCCGTAGGCCCTGGTCACCCGGTACTCGAGCTTCCAGAGCGGTGCCCCCAGCGCGTTCGCCTGGCTCAGGTTCAAGAAGTAGGTCTCCATGTCCTGCAGAGGGGGCGCGCGAGGCGGCCCGGCTGTGAGCAGCTGTCCGCTTCCGCCCCCAATCCTCCACCTTGCATTTGCCCCCAGATTCTAATAGCTATAATCCTGACCGCTCTTAGTTATTGAGCATTTACTAGTTGCCAGGTATGCTTGGCAGACATCCTCTGATTGAATCTGATGAGGTAACTGTGCTTATTGTCCCCATTTCACAGATGAGGAAACTGAGTCCTAAAGAGGTTAATTCCCTTGGCCAGGGTCCCACAGGTGGCTGAGGCAGGATTGGAACCCAGCTTGTTTACCCCATAGCCTGTGCATTTTCTGTTCCAGCAAGCTCCCGGGTACCCAGAAGATTGTCAGTAAACATTTGCAGAAAGACTGGATAAAATGCAATATAAAAGCAGTGGGGTGGATTGCCTGGCTGAATTGTGCTTTGAACGGGGCTTGGGCTACACCCAAGAACCTGAGTACTCAGGTGCATTTTCAGGACTAGAATCTGGAAGGGTTTATCTGTGCAACACGTTCCACCTAAATTTGCAGATCTGCTTTAGGTCAGGAGAGGTGGGGTAAGAGGAGCTGCCGTGGGTGGATGGCAATCTCTTGCTAGGCACCTTACATTATTTCATTTAGTCTTCCCCGAACTCTGTGGTCTGAGTGCCGTGTGGACAATGGACCACACTCTTAAAACTCCTCAGACCTCTTCTCCATATACATTCACTCTAGAGTCGAGGACCCAGGTTAACTCATGCAGTCCCTGGTTTTAAATGTCCTTTCTCAACACCCAGATTAAATCTCTGTACCCACCACTTTCTGGAACTCCAACATGAATACACAGCTGCCTCTTCCCTCAGCATTTTCACCTGGATGCCACTTAGACATTCCAAAGTTAACAGGAAAGCCAGGCTTCTGGTCTTCCTCCAAAATCTGCTTCTCCTGCAGTGAGCCCGTTTCGGTAAATGGCAACCTCATCCTTCCAGGTGCTCTGGCCAAAGCCTTGGAGCCCTCGTTGCCTCCTCGCATTCTCTTCCACCCTTCATCCAATCCACCAGCAAATCCTGTCTGCTCTGCCTTCAGCATACATCCAGGATCTGGCTCTCCTCACCACCCACGGGTGCCACCCTGGCCCACACCACCATCACCTCTCAGTGGCTGTGGTCACCTCCTAACTGATCCCCCTGTGTCTGCCCTTGCCCCCTACAGCCTGTTCTCCACCCAGCAGAATGGTGGTTTTCTAAAATTCCAGAGTCGTCCTCATGGCCTACATTACCTGACGCCCCATCCGCTCACGACCTCCGCCATGGCCTCGTGGGCCTCCGTGCTCCTCCCCTAACACACCAAGCACATTCCTACCCTGGGCCCCTGGCGTGCTCTTCCTGCCCCGTCCGCAGACGCTCCCACGGCTCACTCCCTGAAGTTACTCAGAATTCAAATGTCACCCTATCAGTGACACTTCCCTGCCCCATCTAACACCACACACATATACCTGTACCCCGTAAGTGTCACCACCTGCCTCCTCACCCTGTTTTCTTTTCTCCTTAGCACTTATTTCATGCCACACTTAACTTTATGTGTTTGTTTATTGTCTGTCAGCTCCAGAAGAGCAGTGACTTTTGTTTGCTTATGTATCTCCTGAGCTTAGCACGGGGCCTGGCACATGGCAGAGGCTTAACACGTTCTGTTGAATACATTAAGGAATAATATTTCGTTGTCATTTCGGTAATCACAAGCACATCCCAGGAGGTGTGGGATTGCTCATTGAGTTAGGGGCCTGCTTAGCTGCAGCGTAGTCAGTGTAGAGAAGACCTGGCAGTGGGCCTGAGGTCACACTGTGAGAGACCTTGAATACCAGGCCAAAGAGATCCAACTTATCTTGGGAGCACTGGGGAGCCACCGAAGGTTTTTGAGCAGGAAAGAGACAAGAAGTGCTTTAGAAAGATTAATCCTCCTTAGCTGTACCAGATGAGCTACAGCAGGGCAGTGCTGGAGGCGGGGAGAACAAGTAGGACGACTTGACAATGATCCAGGGCAAAGGGCAATTTGGAGAATTGACCTGACTTGGTGGCAGGATTTGGAGGTAGAGCCAGGGTTCTTCTGATCCTGAGCTCTAAAAGGGTGGAAGTAACTTGACCTTCCTGAGTCTCAGTGGTCAGTAGAGGGTGGATCAGCTAGGGAAGGCAGTGGTGTTATCAGGTCCCTCCTCCCTCCTCCTCTGGCCCCAGCAGACCCAAGGCTCCTGACCTGCAGGCTCAGTGTGTCGCGGTCGTATTCAAACAGCCGGATGGCTGGATTGTTGGCTCCGTTGGCCACTCCAGGTAACGTGGTTTTCCATGGGGTGACCCCAGGTGTAAGGAACATGACACTGATGGGGACACCTTTCAAGAGAGAGTGGAGCTGAGAGGCTGGCGAGGGAAAGAGGGCGTTGGTCTGGCCGAGGCCCTCCAGGTTGGGTACCTGCATCGTCATAGAACATCCGAAAGCTGTCGGTGTGGTGGTGCCCGAAGAACTGCCCTGCAATGACTCGATGATGCTTCCGGACCACTTCAAGGTACTGCTGGTTGGGGCCCTCCCGGAACCACGCTTTGTTCCGCGTCTTCTCAAAGAACCCAGGGGGCACATGGCCGATAATGTACACCTACGAGGAAGGGGTGCCCAGCAGGGGCTCAGAGACCCCTTCCACAGCGCTTCATCTCTACCTCTCACAACCTGCCCGTCTCCCCAGAGGCAAGCAGATGGGCTCAAAGGTATCTCCTCCCCCACCCCTCTCCCAGGTGATCCGGCATCTCCCTGTACCCAGAAATGAATGTGCCACATGCTTCCCTCCCGCTGTGCCTTTACCCATCCTATGCCTGCCACCTGGAGCGCCCTTCTCATTTTCACTCCTGTAAATGCTACTCATGCTTCAAAACCCAGCTCAAAGGATACGTCCTCCTGAAACGTTTCTGATCCTTCAGAGACACGTCTTCTCTTCTTGGAGAGCTCAGGCACTGTAACCAAACCTTCCTTGCATGGTTGTGTAGCATATGCTGTGTGGTAATGTGTGTTCACGTCTTACTTTCCTCAAGTCTCTCAGCTAACAATGCCTGGGCCCTTGGTCCCCGTTGCAAGAGGTAGAATGGGGGGCGGGGGCAGTGGTAGGAAGGGCAGTTAAGAGCATGAGCTTTGGAGCCAAGCTGCAGCTGGACACCAGCTGTGTGTCACCTCTCTGAGCTTCAGTTTTCTCATCGGGAAGGACACCTAACTGGTGGAGATATGAGAGTTAAATGAGACCATCCATGTAAAGCACTTAGCAACGTATCTGATGCATAGTGAGGGCAAAAGCACTGGCCGTGAGATCCTGCTGGGATGCGCTGGTCAGAGCAGGGACTCAGGCAAATGAGACACAGGGTCAGTCATCGGGGACCTGCTAGCCCAGCAGACTAGATGGACACACCTCAAGGGCAGGGCATCCCTTTGAGGTCTAGCCCACAGTGTGGCTGCAGCTGTGCTGGCCTTGGATTCTGGAGACTGGGGTTCTAGTCTAGACCCCACCACTTATTGTGTGACTTGAGACTGTCACTGCCCACCAGGAGCCTCACATCTGCGATGGACTCCAGGGTCCCAGCCTCACAGGCTGTTGTGAGGATGGAAGCAGCCCCCTCAGGTGCCAAGCTGATGAAGGACCCTCTGTGATGTGGGCATCTCAAGTGAGTGGGTGAGTCTGTGCTAAAGTGGGGGACTTGTACGGGAAGAGACCCCAGGGAGGGAAGAGGAGGAGTGGGGAGCCCTTACCATTTCCCCAGCTCGGGACGCATTGGTCAGCACATCGTCCAGCCACTGGAACTGCTGGCCAGGGTCGGCCATGCCGGCCGTCTGCTCGTTGTTGCTATAGTACAGATTGGTGTTGAGGACCACGATTCGCCCAGCCGCGCTTGGCCCCGGCAGTTTCTCAGAATAGAAGGCACCTAGGACATCACAGCCAGGAGGAATCTGAAGGGGTCTCCAGCCTCCGAACAGACACACCTCTGTCCCCCTCCACTTCACTCCCCCGCCTCCTCCTTCCCTTGCATCCTCCCTTCCCATCTTTCCCATAGGAGTGGCATCGTGGGTAAGACCAAAGGCTCTGGAGCCAGGCTGCCTGGGTTCAAGTCCTGGCTCTATCACTTCTAGCTGTACAACTTGGGAAAGTTCCTTAACCTCTCTATGCCTCAGTTTCCTCCTCCGTATAATGGGAATAACATGGAGGTGTGTTTGCCCCTCCAGATCCACTGTCAATCCTTCTCCACTCAGCTCTCTGCCTCAGGAGCTGTGGGTTAAATCCATGGGCTTCTGTGCTGTGAGCTTCTGGTTGGGTTTGACCAGTGGAGAGCCCCAACAGCAAGGGACTGAGGAAAGGAAGGAGAGGAGGTCAGGTCACTTTGCGATACTGTGTCTCCAAACCAGTGATTCTCAATCTGGTGATTTTGTCCCCAAGGGAACACTTGGCAGCGTCCAGAGACATTTTTGGTTTTCACACCTGGAGGTGTTACTAGCAACTAGTGGATAGAGGCCAGGGATGCTGCTAAGCCCCCTACAATGTACAAGACAGCCCCCCAACAAAGAATTATCCAGCCCCAAATGTCAACAGTGGCAAGGTTGAGAAACCTGGCCTGAACTGAAGGCCACTGCCCCTACCTGGGATTGTTGTAAGGAGTCTAGCAGTGTGCTGAGGGCAGTTCCGGGCACACAGGAAATGCTCAGTGAATATTCTCTTATGATCCTCACTAGTGCTGTAGAGTTAAGAACATGGGCCTTGGAATCAGCCCTGGATCCTACTCCCAAGTCTGCCTCCTCTAAGCTGGGTGACCTTGGCCAAGTGACTTGGTATGTTCAAGCCTCAGTCTCCTTATCTGTAAAATGGGGATAAAATCAGTCCCTATTTCATGGGGATGTTGTGAAGATGAAATTAGATCAGACCTTGGCATAAAGTGCTCCTTACAGTAGCAAATGGTGTTAGTACCTTCTTTGAAGAGAGCAATGGATTCGTAACTGAGCCAGGGTCGCCACAGCTCTGCTACCCGATTGTAGATATTGTTGCTTCCAGCCGGGAACTGGTTTTTGGGGTGAAAGTCATGATTTCCCAAAGCTGCATAGACTTTAGTATCTGGGAGGAAAAAGAAATACATAAGAATATATATGCAAAAGTGCTTAGTGGAGTTAGTTTCAGCCACTGGCTATCAGAGCTAATAGGGAAGAGCTATAGCACAGATAAGGAAAAATACAGAGCCAAGCAGAAAACCACATTACAGAATCTGGCAGAACTTGGCTCAGATCTGGGAAGGAAGAGCAGTGAGTTCTCTAACTCCAGTTCCGTGGTCAGAAATGAAGCATGCGATGAGGAGGAGAAAGCTAGATCCAAATAACCTTCAGATCCATGATCAGCCACTTGGTCATTTAGTGTGCCTTGTTCTTGTCAACTCCAGATCCATCTTACTGTCAGGGAAGGGGTCTGCTGCACCCTGGAAGGCCTTGGGAGTTTCACTCATTCATGAATCAACAAATATTTATTGAGCACCTAGTACGTGCAAACGTGTAGACCTGGGCCCCCAGGCCCAGGCCCAGAGGCCTGGCAGTGCAATAGGGTTGATAGGCATTGAGTAATGGCTGTCACAAAAAGGGAAGAGCCACTTGCTGTGGGAGTGTATAACAGGGGTGGGAGTGGGGGTCAGGAGAGCCTCCCTGAGGATGTGGCCTGTGAATGAACCCAGGAGGGAGAGGGGAGCCTGTCAGACTCATTTCTTCCTTGTGAGTAGCCTCACTCCTGCTTTTATTTTACATCTGTGTCTGGCATGTAGTAGTTGCTCAATAAATATTTGAGAGTAAACAAAAACTCCTCTGAGCTCAAGGCAGGGCCTTGCCCTTATATGAGCTTGGCTTACCCCAGGGAATGAACTTGAACCAATGACGAAGCCTGGCGACTCCAATTCCTACTTGAAAAAATGATTCTAACAAACCCTTTACCCTGTATAGCCTACAAGATCTGGAAATGCTAAGCTCTGCCAAAGGAGGAGGCCGTAGAATTCCCGTGAGGAATTATTCACAAAGCCAGAAGTCATGGCTGTGACTGCCTGAAAGAAAACCTCACCTCTCTAACATAGATGGAGGCAGCCATAAGAATTCATTTAAGGACTTCCCTGGCGGCGCAGTGGTTAAGAATCCGCCTGCCAATGCAGGGGACATGGGTTCAAGCCCTTGTCTGGGAAGATCCCACATGCCGCGGAGCAACTAGGCCCGTGCACCACAACTACTGAGCCTGCGCTCTAGAGCCCACAAGCCACAACTACTGAGCCTGCATGCCACAACCACTGAAGCCCGCATGCCTAGAGCCCGTGCTCTGCAACAAGAGAAGCCACCGCAATGAGAAGCCTGCGCACTGCCATGAGCCCCACCCCCTCACTGCAACTAGAGAAAGCCTGTGCGCAGCAACGAAGACCCAATGCAGCCAAAAATGAATAAATAAACAACAGAATTAAATACAGTTCTGATATTTATTTAAAAAAAAAGAATTCATTTAAGAGAAAACACAAATCCCTGGTGTCCCAAAGGCAGATGAGAAGGGAGTTTATAAGCAGATAAGGTTTATAAGCAGATAAGGTGGGGGGTGCATAAGAGAAGCCATTTTTGGCCTAAGCCATTTTGGGATCTGAGCCTGGCTACAATGCTTGCCCTTGAACAGATCTCAGTAACACTGATCTTAAGGGAACAAAAGAACAAACTACTGTTATCAGGCAAGAGAAGTAACAAGGGCAAAGATAATAAATCAGTTGCAAAGACTCCCAGTTCTGTTTCAATGGTAAAGATTAGCCTGAAGCACTGTCTTGAGCTGTTTGGCAGAATTTAAACCCCCTCAACCATGAGATCAACTGGAACCTAAGGAATGATGATGCTGACCTTTGCTGACCCTTGTGACTTCAATCAACTAAAGCTTGGACTCTAACCTTTGCCCCAATTCTAAGTTGCATTCTCCTGCTCAAGCCCCTTCATGAATATGCATATATTCTTAGCTTAAAGCTTCCCCAGTTTTGCTGTTCAAGGACACACTGATTTGGAAAGATCCCTGGTTTTCTCCTTACTTGTTGCAAGTAATCAATCCTTCCTTCTCCTGATCTTTGGCTTGGTTGTGTCTTTTGGCTTGACACCCACCAAGAGGCAAACCCAGTTTTGGGGTAACAGGTTTTTGCCACTTCCATGTGTCGGGCACTGTTAGGAGATCCTTACAAGCCTAAGCTCCATGAGGGCATGACCTGGCATCTTGTTCACGGCCACGTCCGCTACCCCTAGCGTGCTGTCTCACCCGTAGAGGACACTCAAATATTTGTTGACTGACTAAATGAATGTATGGATTACCTTATTTAATCCTTGTAACAACCCTTTGGTCAGGTACCATTATTCTCCTCATTTTGCACAGGGAGAACACTGAGTGTCCAGAGGATGGCCCAGCTAGAGCGTGGCAGGACCTGAATTGGGACCTGGATCAGTTTGCCTTGCACACCTGTGTTTACCATCGGTGGAAAGACAGGGACCAGTGTTCACAGTGACTCTGATGGGGGGGACACAGGTGCACGTGGCAGGAAGAACTCATGACATGGAACCAAAAGCTCAAATTTCAGTCCCTTCCTCTTCTCCAACAAGTTGCTTCAGCTTGTTTATCTCTATGATAGGGAGTGTTCTGCTTGACCTGTGTTGCTACCATTCTCAAATAAGATAATGCCTCATTTCACCTCTTCCAATGTGTTCATATTTTAACATCTCTACAAGTGGGATGTGTCTTACCACTGAGGCCATGAGAAAGTTCTGTGTCATACTTTAATGGACAGCAATTTTTTTTTCTTTTGGCCACGCCATGCAACTTAAAGGATCTTAGTTCTCCAACCAGGGATTGAACCCGCGCCCCCTGCAGTGAAAGGTCTGAGTCCTAACCACTGGACCACCAGGGAATTCCCCGGAGAGCATTTTTTTTCTTAGCGATACATAAAATAATGAAACATCTTACAGCCAATGGTATCTTGGATTTAGGAAATTCAATAAATGTGCAAGCATGTTATAAACTGTAAAATCTTATTTACACTTGTATGTTAAGTCATAGTAATAAAGCATTTTCTTATCCATTATTTCACTTTTATTCCTGAAGCCCCATGTGGAGCAGAGAAAAGAGTGCTCAGTGTTGGATCTGAGTTTGAATCCCTCCCTAGGAACTGACTAGCTTTGAGCCATAGGTTCCTTATCTATACACTGGGGGTAATAATACCTATTGTTGCCATGGGGGAGAGTGTCCTGGTTTGAACCTAGTAGCGACTTCTGCTGGAAGATGAACTAGCCCAAGCATATCTGGGTTGGGTTGGGTTGGGCTGAGTTACATAGACTAGAGGCATCAAGGCAACTTCTTTGCACAAACTGATTTACGTTGAGGGAAGGAGGTGTCAGAAATGAGGTTGCCTCGGGGACAGATGTGGGATGGTAACAGCAGCTCGGGGGCCCCTCCTGGAGTGGCAGTAGGAGTGATAGGTAAGAGATGTCCTCAAACCAGGATCTGCATCCTCAACCTTGCCTGTTTCCTTACCCCAAGGCTCACATTTGTCATCAGTAAAAACGTGAGACAGCTCTACTCTCCATGAGTCTCCTGAGTCTCGTTCCTGACAGCAGATGAGCTGAGGCATATAATATTCTTAGAGGAGTGCCTGACACTTAGCCCTTGATACATGGATACATATAGTGGTTCTTGCCGCTGCTATTACTTATTTTTATTATCATTATTTCATATCTGGGTCCTGGGGACCCATGACCAAGACCTTTAGAGGAAGCAGCTGTGCTGGAACCCAAAGGAGATTGGGGGATGGGGGGGTCCTAGGGGTCTGCTTTCACAGGTGTCCAGCTGGCGGGCTGAGAGCCTGATTCAGCCCCCAGGACCTTGTGTTTGGCACAGTCTGATTAAAGCCATTTTCAAGGGCTATTAGATGGAGCACCCAGGCTACGTTCTCCCTGTCAAGTCCCGTGGGGCTGCTATCATAATCACTCACAGTCCTGGCCTGCTCTCCCAGGCTCTGAAGGCCTTGGATTGCACCACGAAACAGCACTTTGGCTGCAAATCAGCATCTTCCCAAAGTCCCAGCAGCTGGGACGGTTTAAAGGCAGTAGATGGCAATTCCAGAGCCACAGCAGGACACAAGGGCTGTGTGCGAGCACACGTGAGACTCACCCAGGGAAGATGCCTAAATATAACAGTAAATGCTTTGAGAAGGGGCTGTGAGTCTGGTGTTAAACTGTCAGGACAGAAGCCAGTGAAATGTCAGGCATTTCCATTATTAAAAAAGAAACAACAGGCCCAAAATGGAGTTACTTGTGCTAAGTCCCAGGTCAGTAAACCAAGTTAGGTATTAACCAAGTTAATACCTAACCTAACTGAAGTTTCAGCCTCTCCCAAGAATGTGACCTTTAAACAGTCAATCTGGAATTACCTGGTCAGCACTAGTGAGGAAATCTGCCTGATAGACACCACCCCTTCCCCTAAATGAAGGTAACCTTGCCTGAAACAATCCACTTTTTGCTAGAATCTTCCTTTTTCCACCGCCTTCTGTTTATAAAACCTTCCATTCGTACAGCTCCTTGGAGTGCCTTTCTTTTTTTTCTTTTTGGCCGCACTGCACAGGATGCGGAATCTTAGTTCCCCGACCAGGGATCGAACCCACGCCCCATACAGTGGAAGCGCAGAGTCTTAACCACTGGACCACCAGGGAAGTTCCTGGAGCTCCTTTCTATTTGCTAGATGGGATGTTGCCTGATCCGTGAATTGTTGAATACAGCCAAATAGATCTTCAGATTTACTCAGTTGAATTTGGTTTTTTAACACCATTAACAGGATTCTATGTGTATCCACAGGCCGACAAACTCTCATGTTCCTTACAGGGTTGTTGGAAGGTAAGACACAATCGCTGTGAAGTGCCTGGCCCGGGACTTGGCCAGCAGCCATCGTTGTCCACGGGTGAAGGTCATTCCTCTGCATCTTGCTGCCGTTGTCGTCCCACTGTGCCAGGCACCGCCTGGGCATCAGGGAGTGCTGTGGGGACCTGGGGCACAGTCTTACCTGGAAAGGCCTCTCTGATTAGCTCGGTCAGGTTCTCCACAACTTGCAGCACGGCCGCCTCTCCCAGGTTCTCGTTGGGCACGTGGGGCGTGTCATCACTGCAAAACACCGCCGGGCAGCTCGGGAAGTGGCACAAGGAAAAGAAGGGACGGCTCTACCACAAGAAAAGAGACTGCAGAACTGAGCCTCAGACAGCTACTGAAGGGGAATGACTGGGCTGGAGTTGGGAGTCACGTGGGACAAAGTCCAAACCCAGGCTCTGCCATTGACCGGCTGTGAGTCCCTGGGCTGGTTGTTTAACCTCTCTGAGCTTCTATTAGCTCATCTATAAAATAGGGATAATAATGGTATCTACACACAGAGTATTTATGGGACTTCAATAAAGGGGGAAAAATATATATATAAAATGTAGTAGCTGCTAGGTTGCAGTTAACATGGTCTTGAGAGGGAAGCTCTGGGTTTCCAGTCTCATCTGCAAGCCCCTGGGGAGCTTGGGATGAAGAAGCCATGTCTGAGTTCTGAGTTTCCCCAAGGGTTCTAAGGAGTTTGGAGCTGGCTTCAGAATATAGAATTCAGATCTACTCTGGTAGGTCGAGGACCTACCCCAGGACCATTTAGTCCCCCACGTTTGACAGACCTAAATTCCTGGATCAACCTTAGAAAGATGCAGCAAGGTGGGGGACGAAGTGGGCAAGGAGGTTTGCGGGGTGCTAAGAACCCTCGCAGCTAAAGCCTGAGGACTCTGCTGGACCGACGGGGCGAGGCAGCTGCTGCCCAGAGACTCCCCAGGGAAGTTAATTAGCTGAATCACCCTGAGACCGCTGCTGGCAGCCCACACTGGCTCACTTTGTGCTGGGTACTTTCTGTGTATTGTACCCTTATCCACTAATTTGTTCTTCATAATAACCCTACAGCATAGGTTCTATTGTTAGTGCCATTTGACAGATAAAGGAACCAAGGCACAGAAAGGTGAAGGATCCTGCCTAATGTGTACACCTAGACAGTGGTGGAGTCAGAGTTTGAACCAGTCAGCCTGGCTCCAGAGTCTGTGCTCACATCCATTACAGCCTACTGTGACTCTGATACCCTCATTAGGGCAGTAAGAGGGGCCGTTTAGCCCTGTCCTCCCTGGGGACAGGCCAGGAATACGAAGATAGAACAAAATTCCTTTTTTTTTTTTCTAGTTTGGAGCATTTAATTCTGTGTGATAGAAAACACATCCAATTTCTACAGGTTATCCCTCAGGGGACTGCAATTCTCCCGGAGAGGTCCAATTTCTTAGAAATTGAAGAATTATGAAGGGTCCTAGAGGTCATCTTGTCCAATGCCATACACCTCTGCAAGTCCCAGAGATTTCCCAGAAAAATCATGCTTCTGTTAAAGGGTCATGAATTTCCCAGAGGGATCAAATCTTTTAGAATGTCACGCATTTCTCCAAGGGCCCCTCCTCAGACAGCAGGAGGCCAGGGTTGTGGCCTAAATCTCACTCTCTCCTTAGATGGATTCCTGAGCCCAGGGAAGCCAGAGCTGCCCAGGCCCCTCCTGAGACACGGTCACATTTCTTAAGTGTCCAGCCTTGCCCCTCCCCCTGCTGACCACATAGTCCATCTGAGGGTCATTCCGATCGCTCCCATGTCACACTGAGGGACAGCTGGGGACGCCATGGGTTTGATCCCGCCTTCCCTACAGAAGTGTCCATAGAGGCTGGAGGAGGACACAAGCAGCCCGAGCTCCTGCCAGCGCCCCTCACCCGCTCCCTGGTTCACCGCTTCCTGCAGGAAGTCCTCCCCAATCCCGCCAGAGGGAGTCAGGTGCCCTGGGAAGCTCCCCCATCCACCCGGTGACCCTCTCTCCTCGCTGGGATATAACGGTCAGTGGCCTTGTCTGTGTCACCCGGGAGACCACGAGCTCCCTGAAGGAGGGTCCAGGTCCCTATCACCTCTGTTCCCCCCGTCTCCTGGGGGTGAGCACAAGACAGGCGGACCTACCAAGGGAGGGAGGGAAGGAGCGAATGAGTGAAGGAAGGACCTCGAGTGCTGAGGGAACTCAGAGGACTTCCAGCAACATCCATGGATAAGCAGCAGGAATGGCATCTCTGTGGCTGAGCTGAAATCACCCCTCAAGCTCTCTCCGCACAGAGTAGCGCTCTGACCAGTGAGGATCCCCAGGGCCAGGGCAGCCGGGGTTGGCCGCAGCTGACCAGGACATTTGGTCCCAATGCTGGCTCACCTTCAGCCCTTCTACCTTCTCCCCTCCCTGTATTTGGATCTCTGGGGCTTGCAGTCCCCAAACCCCGCTGGGAGTGGCACCAGTGTTCAGCGACCCCCACGCCCACCCCCAACTAAAAATCCGGGAGCTCCCCACATGCCCAGACATGCCATGACCGTGTCCCCAGCCTCAGTGAGAGCCATATTCTGCTGAGGCCGTAAGACACAAGATCAAGGGCACAGACCCTGGAATCAGCCAGGCCCAGGCTCCCCTGGACAAGCTTTGAGCTTCAGGTTCATCCTGTCCGCAACAGGGCTGGTGAGGACTAAGGGAGATGGTGTGGGGAAGGTGCCAGGCAGGCAGGGGGCACAGGCGGTGGCCCGGGAAGGGTAGCTGTGGTGACGGCTCTCACCCAGTCCAGAGGATGAAATCTGGCTGTGACTCGATCTCCTTCATGGTGTAGATAGAGGAGTTGATGAGGATCCAGGGAGAGTCGCAGAGGTAGTTGCCCCAGGGGCCCGCATTGGGCACCGGCTGGGAGCCAGCGGATGGGCACACCTGGAGGGGGTCTTCAGACACCTTGTAGTCCGGGTCAAGGTGCAGGTCAGAGACGTGCCAGAACTTCCCTGCAGAGGCGAGGAGTCCCTGCTCAGTGCAGGTCTCTCCCCAAGCCTGGATGTGGAGGGAGTCAAGGGAACCCTGGGCTGGGGGAAGGGAGCTTGCACAGGTAAAAGGAAGTTTTCTCCGAACCCAGGGCCTGGTTTTGCCCAGGGAGGCCCTGAGCAGAGCAGAAAACAGGCTTGGCTCTGTCCCTGACCTCTCACCTTTGACAAGGCCCTTTCTATCTCCCCACCTCAGTGTCCCCAGCAGCAGCATGAGAGATGGACTGCGTGACCCTCAAGAATTCTTTGGGGGACTTCCCTGGTGGCACAGTGGTTAAGAATCCACCTGCCAGTGCCGGGGACACGGGTTCGAGCCCCGGTCCGGGAAGATCCCACATGCCGTGGAGCAACTAAGCCCGCGTGCCACAGCTACTGAGCCTGCACTTTAGTGCCACAACTACTGAGCCCACGTGCCACAACTACTGAAGCCCGCGCGCCTAAAGCCCGTGCTCCACAGCAAGAGAAGCCACCGTAACGAGAGGCCTGTGCACTGCAATGAAGAGTAGCCCCCGCTCGCCGCAATTAAAAAGAAAGGCCGCACGCAAGCCATAAATTAATTAATTAATTAATTAAAAAGAAAAAGAAAAGAATGGCAGAGAGAGCCAGAGATCCAGGCAGGGGCTCCACCTCAGGCTGCAGTGTCTTCATTGTGGAGTCTGATCACAGATCCCTCCTCTGCTGCTTTGCCCAACCCCACCCACCTGCTCTCCTCACAGGACCTCTTTCCTGGCTCCTCTGCCACCTTCCCCAGTCCTTCCCAGGTCATCGCACGGCTGCTTTCTCCTCTTTATTCAGGCCTCAGCTCGAAGGTCACCTCCTCAGAGAAGCCCCCCCGACTACCTTTGTTCAAGTTCCACTTCCTCCCACCCTTCTGGTCACTAGCTATGTGACTCCCCCAGTTTTATTTTCTTCAGAGCACTCTCACATATGAACTTATCTTGTTGGCTTGCTTGTCAGCCATCTTCCCCTTCTTTAGTGTCAGTCCCATGAGGGCATAAAGCCTGTCTTGTTCATCCCTGTGTCCTCAGCACCCAGAACAGTGCCTGGGGTGTGGAAGATGCCCATATAGTTGACGAGTGAGCAAGGCTGTGGGGAGGATGATTGGACTGGTAAGCACTCAAAGAATGTTAGCCAGGTGCCCTTCACATGCTCATCTCATTTCATCCTTGCAACCATTCTGTGAGGTGGGATTCTTATGCCCATTTCACAGATGAGGAAACTGAGGCTCGAACCCAACCTCTCTGACTGCAAAGCTGAGACACAATGTTGACTCAGAGCCCCCAGAAGGCTTTTATAATACATCTATGTTACCCATAAAAGATGGGAGCCACAGGCTTCTATGGAGTTGGTCACAGAATGTGAGGAATTAAGCTCTAATTATCATGTCATGGAGAAGAGGATGGGCACCTCCTGGAGAGGGAGGCAGGTTATCGGGTTTCTAATCCAGGCTCTCTGGGCAAGCCAGCTGGCCTGAGGGTGTTTGACGTCTGCCCTGCTTGTTGTGAGCATCAAATAAGACAGTGAACAAGAAAGAGCTAGTCCAGAAGACTCTCAACACACCACTGTCCCTGGCAATTACCTCTGGGGCCAGGAGTGAGACTGGGAGGGTGTGGGGAGTTGGGCACTTTAACACTTTATCCTTTGGACCAGAGCTTCTCAAACATTACCACGCAGTTGCCTCACCTGGGGAATCTCATGAAAATTAAGATGCTTTCTATATTCATACTGCTTGGATATTTTACAGTAAGAAAGTATTCATATAGTCTTTGAGTTTTAAGAAAAGGTATACCAATCTTAGCTGTCATTGTTATTCATTAATTATTAAGACAATGAATAAATTTAGCATCAGATCCAGTGAGAAGTTGAGGGCACAGACCTGGGTTGGAATTCCAGCTCCAGTGCCCACTAGCTGGGTGAACTTACTCTGTGCCTGTTTCCTCATCTGTAAAATGGGGACAACAGCGCCCCCCAGCTTTTATGGTTATTGTGAGGTTTAAAATGAGAGAATATGAGAATATGCATAAGCACTCAGCAAAGCCAAGCAGCAGTTACTTTGAATTTGGTCCCTGGGGTGCCCTGAAAGTCCCCTTTCACCATGGAAGGGAGAAGGGACCAGGGGAGTGGCTGTGTCCTTCCCCTGCCTGCCCCAGCGTCCCCTCAGCTGCTGTCCTCTGCAGGAAAGTGCAGGTCTGGGGCCAGGACATTTGAAACAGAACAATGTGAAAACAGATCCTGTCCCCTCCTGGCTGGTCCTCCTTGAGTGGAGGACCAGTGGCACAGCACACCCTCTAGTTTTAATTCTGAGAGCTCAGCTCTGCTCCCTGTGCCTGGGCAGGCAAAAGTCTCCTGGCCCCCCTCCTTCTTCACCAAAGGAGTCATCAGGCCCACCTTGTACACTGGGGACAACAGATACAGGGCCGAGGGCCTAATAGTTTTGTAAGACTCATGGAAATGTCTGAGGCCTGAAAAAGAGTGCATTGCTTCCGAAGTTCAGAAAAAAACAAAAAAAAACTATGGTATCGAAACCAACAATCCATTTCAAATGCAATATTAAAAATCATATCTATATATATAAAATCATAGATAATGTGAGATACTTTTACAATGATTCATGATGGGGTGGAGGAGACTTGCAAAAATCATTCCTAAAGTCTAATAAGGTCTTTTTTTTTAATTAATTAATTAAATTTATTTATTTTTCACTGCATTGGGTCTTCGTTGCTGCACACAGGCTTTCTCTAGTTGCGGTGAGTGGGGGCTACTCTTCGTTGCATTGTGCAGGTTTCTCATTGCAGTGGCTTCTCTTGTTGCAGAGAATGGGCTCTAGGCTCACGGGCTCAGTAGTTGTGACTTGCTGGCTCTAGAATCCCCACGGTTTTATGCAAAGCAGGGATGACCGCTATCTGATTTGGTGTCTCAAAGGTCTGCACTCCAGGAAGAGACTCGGATTCTGAAAAATCTTACAGGTGCTGTGGAATTCTTTTTAAATTTAATTCCATTTTTAGATTATAGACGTATACATTCCCGAAAGTTTGGAGAAAAGAGAAAAAGAAAATAGTACCTATAAAATCCACCATCCCAAGAGGACCCATCAAAGGGCATGATGGATAAAGTGGCGGAGTACAAACTTGGTCTTGCCACTTCCCAGCTGTGGGATCTTGGGCGGGTGTTGTGTCCCCTCTGAGTCTCATTTTCTCATCTGCAAAATGGATATAATGGTAATAGTACCTACTTTACAGGGACTATAAAAATCAAAGGAGGTCTTTTCATTTCATTTTTCAAATAGGTTTTAAAAGGACAACATATGTCAAGCACCAAGCACAAGCATGGCATATCATAAGTGCTCAGAAAATAAATGCTAGCACTTCTTGGCTATTTTCCTTACTGTTGTTTGTGTGATTTTATTTATTTTATTTATTTATTTGGTTGCACTGGGTCTTAGTTGCGGCTCACTGGCTCCTTAGTTGCAGCATGTGGTCTCCTTAGTTGTGGCACACAGGCTCCTTAGTTGTGGCATGTGAATTCTTAGTTGCGGTATGTGAACTCTTAGTTGTGGCATGTGGGGTCTAGTTCCCTGACCAGGGATCGAACCTGGGCCCCCTGAATTGGGAGCACGGAGGCTTATCTACTGTGCCACCAGAGAAGTCCCTCTTTGTGTGTTTTTATATAACATTATTTTATAAACAGATTGAAGATGTACAGCCGGGGTTCATGTCCAGACTCAGACACTTACCTAGATGTGTGACCTTGAGTGAGTTATTTAACTTCTCTAAGGCTCAGTTTCCTTGCTGATAATCCCTACTTCACAAGGCTGTTGTGAGGATATCATGTAAAAATTTTAGCAGTGCCTGCCACATAGTAAGTACTTAATAAATGTTACTTAATATTTTCAATTTATGGCATTATCTTGAAACTTTTCTGTCTGGTGGTTTTACCATAATCTATTCAGCTATTCTATTGCTGTTAGCATTTTCCATTATTATAAACAACACTGCAATAAACATCTTAGTGCTCTGGTTGCAGGGGAGATTCTTTTTAACCACTAAGACCCTGGGCTTGGGAAGGGGGTGCCTGCTGGCATTTGGATTTCTAAGAAAACATATTTAAAAGTGAAACAGTGAGGGGGTGGAGATACTTTCAATCATTCCTAAGTCTCCAGTCAGACTGGCAGGGCCCTGAGTCCCCCAGAGGGGAACAGGGTCTCTGTGTCCACGTAGATGGAGGACGGCCACTCTTGACCTTCTCCCAAGCAGTCACCCTCCCAGGGAATGACACATCCTCTCAGGGCATGTCCCAAATCAAACCGCCCTCCCCTCCTCCCACATCTTAGCAAATGACAACCTCGTCCTTCCAGCTGCTGATACAAAAACCTTGGATTCACCTCTGAGTCTTCCTTCTCTCACACCCTCCGTCAGCAAGTCTTTTTTTTTTATTATTTTATTTATTTTTGGTTGCGTTGGTTCTTCGTTGCTACACACAAGCTTTCTGTAGTTGTGGCGAGCGGGGGCTACTCTTTGTTGCGGTGCCCGGGCTTCTCATGTTGCAGAGCACGGGCTCAAGGCACGCGGGCTTCAGTAGTTGTGGCACTTGGGCTCAGTAGCTGTGGCTCGTAGGTGCTAGAGCGCAGGCTCAGTAGTTGTGGCTCACGGGCTTAGTTGCCCCACGGCATGTGGGATCTTCCTGGACCGGGGCTCGAACCCGTGTCCCCGGCATTGGCAGGTGGATTCTCAACCACTGCGCCACCAGGGAAGTCCTGTCAGCAAGTCTTGTCCTGAGTCAGACCATCTCCCAGCAACCCTCCTCTCCCTGGATGATGGCAGTAGCCTCGTCACTGGTTTTGCTCTTTCTCCTTTACCAGGATGAGCAGTCATCCCAGTTTGCCCAGGACTGAGGGACTGCCAAGGCCGCCCAACTTTAAGTGCTAAAACCAGGAAAGTCTCAGGCAAACTGAGATCACTTGCTCACCCTACCTTTACCCCATCACAGGCGCTTCTCCGTACAATAGCCCAAGGGTCCTTTTAAACTCACACAAGTCAGATCACACCACAGCTCTGTCCCAAACCCTCTAAGGATGTCCCATTTCACTCTGAGTTCTTAAAATTGTCTATAGGTTTGTACATGAGCTGCCACCAGCCCCACCCCCACCTCTGTAACCCCTGACACCCCTCCCCACACCCTCCCCATCCTCTCTGCTCCAGCCAGCTGGCCTCAGGCTCTCTCTCACACACATCGCCTGTGCGTCCCGCTCAGGGCCTGTGCACTTTCCATCCTATCCTGATGGAATGTTCTTCTCCTGGACGTCCACATGGTTCTCTCCTTTGCTGCCTTGAATCTCTGATCAAATGTCACTTTATTCGACAGCTCTTCTCTGGCTATCCCTTAAGTATCTCCCCCTGCCATCCCCTCCACTCCTTTATTCTGCTTTATTATTCTCCATAACACTTGTTATTTCCTGGAATATGTATTTCTTTGTTCATGTGTCTTTCAGAGGTTTCTCCGGAGGTGAAGGAATGCTTCACCAGGTCTGGGACTTTTGTTTATTTCTGCCACGTCCCTGGTTCCTAGAATAGTGCATGACATATTTTTTGGTTTAAAATCATTCTTTTATTGCACAGGACATTCTTTTTCTTGTGTCTTGATTTATTGTTGTTGTTTGTTTGCTTGTTTGTTTTTTCTTTTTAATAACTATAAATTCAAGCTTAGGAAAGCTTGTCTTTTTCTTGAAAAACAACAATTTTTTTGTTTTTTTTTTTAAATTTATTATTTATTTATTGGCTGCGTCAGGTCTTAGTTGAGGCATACGGGATCTTTGGTTGCGGCGCGCAGACTTCTCTCTAGTTGTGGCGTGCAGTTTTTTCTTTCTCTAGTTGTGGCAGGCAGGCTCCAGGGCACATGGGCTCTGTAGTTTGCGGCACGCGGGCTTCTGTAGTTGAGGCGCGGGAGCTCAATAGTTGTGGCGTGCGGGTTTAGTTGCCCTGCAGCATGGGGGGTCTTAGTTCCCTGACCAGGGATCAAACCTGCATTCCCTGCATTGGAAGGCGGATTCTTTACCACTGGACCACCAGGGAAGTCCCAAACAATGAAGTTTTTATATCATTTGCTAACCTGATCTCGTTATTTTTTGTTTTTAACATCTATATTGGCATATAATTGCTTTACAATGTTGTATTAGTTGCTGTTGTATAACAAAGTGAATCAGTTATATGTGTACATATATCTCCATACCCCCTCCCTCTTGTGTCTCCCTCCCACCCTCCCTATCCCACACCACTAGGTGGTCACAAAGCACAGAGCTGATCTCCCTGTGCCATGTGGCTGCTTCCCACTAGCTATCTATTTTACATTTGGTAGTGTATATATGTCCACGCCACTCTGTCACTTCATCCCGGCTTACCTTTCCCCCTCCCCATGTCCACAAGTCCATTCTCTACATCTGCGTCCTTATTCCTGTCCTGCTCCTAGGTTCTTCAGAACCTTTTTTTTTTCTTTTAGATTGCATATATATGTGTTAGCATATGGTATTTGTTTTTCTCCTTTTGACTTACTTCACTCTGTATGATAGTCTCTAGGTCCATCCACCTCACCACAAATAACTCAATTTTGTTTCTTTTCATGGCTGAGTAATATTCCATTGTATATCTGTGCCACATCTTCTTTATCCATTCATCTGTCGATGGATTCTTAGGTTGCTTCCATGTCCTGGCTATTGTAAGTAGTGCTGCAATGAACATTGTGGTACCTGTCTCTCTTTTATTTTATTTTTTTTTTTGCAGTACGTGGGCCTCTCACTGTTGTGGCCTCTCCCTTTGTGGAGCACAGGCTCCGGACGCGCAGGCCCAGCAGCCATGGCCCACGGGCCCAGCCGCTCCGTGGCACATGGGATCCTCCCGGACCGGGGCACGAACCTGCATTCCCTGCATCGGTAGGCGGACCCCCAACCACTGCGCCACCAGGGGAGTCCCAATCTCTTTTTGAATTATGGTTTTCTCAGGATATATGCCCAGTAGTGGGATTGCTGGGTCATATGGTAGTTCTATTTTTAGTTTTTTGAGGAACCTCCATACTGTTCTCCATAGTGGCTGTATTAGTTTACATTCCCACCAACAATGCAAGAGGGTTCCCTTTTCTCCACACCCTCTCCAGCACTTGTTGTTTGTAGATTTTTTGATGATGCCCATTCTGACCAGTGTGAGTTGATACGTCATTGTGGTTTTGATTTGCATTTCTCTAATGATTAGTGATGTTGAGCATACTTTCATGTGTTTGTTGGCAACCTGTATATCTTCTTTGGAGAAATGTCTATTTAGGTCTTCTGCCCATTTTTGGATTGGGTTGTTTGTTCTTTGAATATTGAGCTGCATGAGCTGCTTGTATATTTTGGAGATTAATCCTTAGTCAGTTCCTTTGTTTGCAAATATTTTCTCCCATTCTGAGGGTTGTCTTTTCGGCTTGTTTATGGTTTCCTATGCTGTGCAAAAGCTTTGAAGTTTCATTAGGTCCCATTTGTTTATTTTTGTTTTTATTTACATTTCTCAAGGAGGGGGGTCAAAAAGGATCTTGCTGTGATTTATGTCATAGAGTGTTCTGCCTATGTTTTCCTCTAAGAGTTTTATAGTGTCTGGCCTTACATTTAGGTCTTTAATCCATTTTCAGTTTATTTTTGTGTATGGTGTTAGGGAGTGTTCTAATTTCACTTTTACATGAAGCAGTCCACTTTTCCCAGCACCACTTATTGAAGAGGGTGCCTTTTCTCCATCGTATATTCTTGCCTCTTTTGTCAAAGATAAGGTGACCATATGTGTGTGGGTTTATCTCTGGGCTTTCTATCCTGTTCCATTGATCTATATTTCTGTTTTTGTGCCAGTACCATACTGTCTTGATCACTGTAGCTTTGTAGTATGGTCTCAAGTCAGGGAGTCTGGTTCCTCCAGCTCTGTTTTTCTTTCTCAAGATTGCTTTGGCTATTTGGGATCTTTTGTGTTTCCATACAAATTGTGAAATTTTTTGTTCTAGTTCTGTGAAAATTGCCATTGGTAGTTTGATAGTGATTGCATTGAATCTGTAAATTGCTTTGGGTAGTATAGTCATTTTCACAATGTTGATTCTTCCAATCCAAGAACATGGTATACCTCTCCATCTGTTGGTATCATCTTTAATTTCTTTCATCAGTATCTTATAGTTTTCTGCATACAGGTCTTTTGTCTCCTTGAGTAAGTTTATTCCTAGGTATTTTATTCTTTTTGTTACAATGGTAAATGGGAGTGTTTCCTTAATTTCTCTTTCAGATTTTTCATCATTAGTGTATAGGAATGCAAGAGATTGTGCATTAATTTTGTATCCTGCTACTTTACCAAATTCATTGATTAGCTCTAATAGTTTTCTTGTAGCATATTTAGGATTCTCTATGTATAGTATCATGTCATCTGCAAACACTGACAGTTTTACTTCTTCTTTTCGGATTTGGATTCCTTTTATTTCTTTTTCTTCTCTGATTGCTGTGGCTAAAAATTCCAAACTATGTTGAATAATAGTGGTGAGAGTGGGCAACCTTCCTGATTTTAGAGGAAATGGTTTCAGTTTTTCACCATTGAGAAGGATGTTGGATGTGGGTTTGTCATATATGACCTTTATTATGTTGAGGTAAGTTCCCTCTATCCTACCTTCTGGAGGGTTTTTATCATAAATAGGTGTTGAATTTTGTCGAAAGCTTTTTCTGCATCTATTCAGATGATCATATGGTTTTTCTCCTTCAGTTTGTTAATATGGTGTATCACATTGATCGTTTTGCGTATAGTGAAGAATTCTTGCATCCCTGGGATAAATCCCACTTGATCATGGTGTATGATCCTTTTAATGTGCTGTTGGATTCTGTTTGCTAGTATTTTGTTGAGGATTTTTGCATCTATGTTCATCAGTGATACTGCCCTGTAGTTTTCTTTTTTGTGGGGCATCTTTGTCTGTTTTTGGTATCAGGGTGATGGTGGCCTCATAGAATGAGTTTGGGAGTGTTTCTCCCTCTGCTATATTTTGGAAGAGTTTGAGAAGGATAGGTGTTAGCTCTTCTCTAAATGTATGATAGAACTCACCTGTGAAGCCATCTGGTCCTGGGCTTTTGTTTGTTGGAAGATTTTTAATCACAGTTTCAATTTCAGTGCTTGTGATTGGTCTTTTAGTATTTTCTATTTCTTCCTGGTTCAGTCTTGGAAAGTTGTGTTTTTCTAAGAATTTGTCCATTTCTTCCAGGTTGTCCATTTTATTGACATATAGTTGCTTGTAGTAATCTCTCATGATCCTTTGTATTTCTGCAGTGTCAGTTGTTATTTCTCCTTTTTCATTTCTAATTCTATTGATTTGAGTCTTCTCCTTTTTTTTCTTGATGAGTCTGGCTAATTGATTTTGTTTTAAGAGAGAGATAGGAGTTATCTTGCAAGGGTAAAGTTTATACCATGAATGATGTAGGTCAAAGTCTGGTGGTACTAAGACCTACATTGTTGCCAAAATTATAATCTGCCTGTGGCATTTGCAGAAAAGAAGCCCTTGCAAATTTCTAAACAAGAGTAAACTCTGTTAGGAAATTCTAAAGTGTTTTACAGGTCAAAAAGGGAATGAGGGGACTTCCCTGGTAGTGCAGTGGTTAAGACTCTGCACTCCCAATTCAGGGGGCCTGGGGTTCGACCCCTGGTCAGAGAACTAGATCCCACATGCATGCTGCAACTAAGAGTTCGCATGCCACAACTAAGGAGCCAGTATGCTGCAACTAAGGAAGCCTGAGAGCTGCAACTAAGGAGTCCACCTGCCACAACTAAGACCCAGCATAAATAAATAAATAAATATTTTTTTTAAAAAAAAGGGAATGAGGTTAGTAAAATGCCTCAACAGAGTTTGAATAAAATACTAGATTTGAGAGCTACTCAACCAATATTTTTTGAATGAATTCTTGAATCTTCCTGCCGCCTTCTACCTCTACCAGCTGGCTGGCTCTTATGTACCCACACCGCTGAACAATGTCAATGTCCCTCCTGTGGCCAGTTGTCACCCCCACTTAAAATCTCAGGCTCAAACAGCACCTCCACCACCCACTAACTCTCTCACCCAGTCTCCCCAGCCTAGCTCCCTGCCTTGCTAGTTTTATCAGCATTTTCAGCTTTCTGTGAGCAGTTTCCAGCAGCCCTAGACCCTGAGTTCATAGTACCAAACAGAGAGATCACAGGCATTCTCAGTGCCTACCTCGTCCAGCCTTGGTGACTCCCCAGTGGGCCAGGAAAATCAGCAGCTCGGGCAGCCTCATCCTGGGGGCTCGCCTCATGGGAGCCATCGGGTTCTCCCGGAGCAAGTGTTCAAGCCACAGACTTCCCAACTAGGTGTTGGTGGCCACGTGCCAGAGCAGAATTCCTGTCCTGCCGCTGAGTGTCCCAGACACTGGAGGCCTTTGTCTCCTCTGGCTTTTATTCCTTTGCCCGGCAGGGTGTGAGCAGGGTTTGCCCAAAGAGCTGTACCTGCCAGGACTTTGGACTCTCAAATAGGAAGCAGCACCAGTCCTGCCAGCTCCTCAAAGAATGTTGGTACAGCCAGCAACTGGATTCTCCAAGAGACTCGCTCAACCCCAGTCAATGACAGGCAAATAACTACTTTTGAAGCTTTCATGTTGCCCCACCCCAGCAGAACAAACATACCGTATAAAATGTCAGGCCTTTGCCATCAAAGGAACATAACTGCTTGTTGGAGATCGAGATGCTTGACCACAAATGAATCAAGACTAAGAGTCATCTGCTCATTTATGCCAGAAACCATGTCCCATGGAGACAGAGGGGACCCCAGGCCACACTGCCCTCAAGAGGGAGAAGTAAGCCACTGGACTGCCGTTCATTGTGTTAGGTGGCTTGACAAGCCCAGAGGAGGGATCTAACCCTCTGAGGAAAGTGAGAGGGCTTTCTGGGAGGAGGTGACACAGGCTTCATCTCTTCTTTCATTATGGAAATTGACAAACATAAATAAAAGTAGAGAGAATAGTGTAAGGAAACCCCAGTACCCATCCTCCAGCAACAGCAGTTATGAACTCACAGCCAATCTTACTTCTACTGTACCCCCACCCCAACCCCGATGGATTATTTTAAAGTCAAGTCCAGAGATCATATCATTTTGCCCATAAACACTTTAGTATATATCTCTAAAAGGTAAGGATTCTCTTTTGCTAACCCAATGATAATACCATAGCAGATCTAAAAAAATAATAATGTTGCCAACCTGGGATCCCTGGACTCTTCAATCAACAGAAATTCATAAGAGACCAGATGAGAAATTCAGGCAAGGCTTTACTGGGGCTCGTGCTGCAGCGAGGGAGGAAAACAAGAAACAGGTGCCCTTGCTTGGGTTCCAAGGAGGAGGGCTGGCTCTTTAAATGCGATGAGGGTAGGGGCGGATCAGTGGATCGGGCTGAAGGGGTGACTTAGATCTGCCCATCCCTTGGTGGTGCTGTGTGTGGGGATCGTGCGTAGTACCCTGCTTTTGCTCCCAGCACCTCAGAAGTGGCAGTTGGTTTGTGTCCTTTTTGTATCTTATTCTTCATAATTGTCCCAACTGCTCATGTTCGCAGTTATTTTTAGCCCCTTATAGGTTCTTTTTCTTCTGTTGCTCAAGGAGACATTTGCCCAGGTGCAAGTGAAAGCACTCCCATAGAGGGTCCCAGGTCCCAGCCTATCTCAATAGTAATTCCTCACTACCACCAGGTAGATACTTGGTCAATGTTTAAACTTCCCTGATTGTCTCATAGTACTTTTTTTACAACTGGTTTGTTCAAATCAGGATCCAAACCAGGTCCACACATTGCATGCGGTTGATGTGTCTCTTAAGTCTCTCTTTAATGTTAGGCCTCTCTCCCTCCCCCACTTTTGCTTGTTCTTTATCAGTGGAACCAGGTCATCTGTCCTATGAAATCTCCCACATTCTGGAGTATTGGGCTGATTGTTTCTTCGTGGTATCATTTAAGTTATTATTCTGTCCCCCATATTTCCTATAAACTGGTAGTTAGATCTAGAGGTTTGATGACATTTAGATTTGATTTTTTTTGGCAAGATGACGTCTCATGTGGCCTTGTGTCCTTCCTGCTGCATTGCATCGCAAGGCACGTAATTGTATGCTTGTCCCACCAGCTTAATCTTAACATACAGGTATACCTCAGAGATATCGCAGGTTCAGTTTCAGACCACCACGATAAAGCGAATATCAAAGAAAGCAAATCACGGACTTCCCTGGTGGCGCAGTGGTTAAGGATCCACCTGCCAATGCAGGGGGCACGGGTTCGAGCCCTGGTCTGGGAAGATCTCACATGCCGTGGAACAACTAAGCCCGTGCGCCACAACTACTGAGCCTGCGCTCTAGAGCCCTCAAGCCACAACTACTGAGTCCACACGCCGCAACTACTGAAGCCCACGTGCCTAGAGCCAGTGCTCCGCAACAAGAGAAGCCACCGCAATGAGAAGCCCGTGCAGGTAGAAGGGAAGCCCCTGCTCGCCGCAACTAGAGAAAGCCCACGCGCAGCAACAAAGACCTAACGCAGCCAAAAATAAATAAATAAATAAATAAATATATTAAAAAGTAAATAAATAAAAAATAAATAAACCAAGTCACATGCATTTTTTGGTTTCCCAGTGCACGTAAAAGTTATGTTTACACTATATTGTAGTCTATTAAGTGTGCAATAGCATTATGTTTAAAAAATGTACATGCCTTAATTTAAAAATATTTTATTGCTAAAAAATGCTAACCATCATCTGAGCCTTCAGTGAGTCATAATCTCTTTGCTGGAGGAGGATCTTGCCTCCATGTTGATGGCTGCTGACTGATCAGGGTGGTGGATGCTGAAGGCTTGGGTGGCTGTGGACATTTCTTTGTATTTATTTATTTATTGTTGGCTGTGTTGGGTCTTCGTTGGTGCATGCAGACTTTCTCTAGTTGCGGCGAGTGGGGACTACTCTTCGTTGCCCTGCGCGGACTTATTGCGGTGGTCTCTCTTGTTGCGGAGCACGGGCTCTAGGCGCACAGGCTTCAATAGTCGTGGCACGTGGGCTCAGTAGTTGTGGCACACGGACTTAATTGCTCCGTGGCATGTGGGATCTTCCTGGACCAGGGCTCGAACCCGTGTCCCCTGCATTGGCAGGTGGATTCTTAACCACTGTGCCACCAGGGAAGTCCCTGTGGCAATTTCTTAAAATAAGACAACAATAAACTTTGTCTCATCAATTGACTCTTCCTTTCACTTGAATACTTAGAGGCCATTGTAGGGTTATTAATTGGCCCGATTTCAATATTGTTGTGTCTCAGAGAATAGGGAGGCTAAAGGAGAGGGAAAGAGATGGGGAAACAGCTGGTCAGTGGAGCAGTCAGAACACACACAACATATATGGATTAAGTTCTCTGACTTACAGGGGCACGTTTCATGCCACCCCAAAACAATTACAATAGTAACATCATCAAAGATCACTTATTATCACAGATCACTGTAACAAATATAATGATAATGTAAATGTTTGAAATATTGTGAAAATTATCGAAATATGACACAGAGACATGAACTGACAAATGCTGTTGGACAAATAGCACCAACAGACTTGCTTGATGCAGGGCTGCCAAACACCAATTTGTAAAAAACTCATCATCTACAAAGTTCAATAAAGTGAAGCACAAGAAAATGAAGTCTGCTTGCATTTCTCCAAAGAAGACATACAGATGGCCAAGAGGCACATGAAAAGATGTTCAACATCACTAAGTATTAGAGAAATGCAAATCAAAACTACAATGAGATATCACCTCACACCTGTCAGAATGGCCATCATCAAAAAGTTTACAAACAGTAAATGCCGGAGAGGGTGTGGAGAGGAGAGAACCCTCCTGCACTGTTGGTGAGAATGTAAGTTGATACAGCCACTATGGAGAACAATATGGAGGTTCCTTAAAGAACTAAGAATAGAGCTACCATATGATTCAGCAATCCACTCCTGGGTATATATCCGGAGAAAACAGTGGTTCAAAAGGATACATGTACCCCAATGTTCACTGCAGCACCGTTTACAATAGCCAAGACATGGAAGCAACCTAAATGTTCATCAACAGAGGAATGGATAAAGATGTGGTACATATATACAATGGAATATTACTCAGCCATTAAAAAGAATGAAATAATGCCATTTGCAGCAACATGAATGGACCTGGAGATTATCATACAAAGACAGATTATCATGTGATATCACTTATATGCAGAATCTAAAAAAGTGATACAGATGAACTTATTTACAAAACAGAAACCCTCACAGAGTTAGAGAACGAATTTATGGTTACTAGGGGGAAAGGGCGTGGGGAGAGCTATAGATTGGGAGTTTGGGATTGACATGTACACACTACTACATTTAATATAGATAACAGACAAGAACCTATGGTATAGCACAGGAAACTCAGCTCAACATTCTGTAATAACCTAAATGGGAAGGGAATTTGAAAAAGAATGGATACTTGTATGGGTATCACTGAATCACTTTGCTGTAAAACTGTGACTAACACATCATTGTTAATCAACTATACTCCAATATAAAATAAAAATTTTCAAAACAGGAGGCCTGCCTGTACAAGTAAGAGTTAGCCAGAAGAAGGAGAAAATGGGGAAGAGGGTATTCCAGGAAGAAGAAACAACTCCTGCTAAGAGATGCTGGAACATCCCAGGGAGCTGTTTTGGGTGATATTGGGGCTTGGGGTCCTGAACTGGGGCAGCAAGCAGAAGCCAAGCCGTGCTCAGTGGTTTGAGCTGAGAGCTGTGGGGATCCATGGAAGAGTCTTAACTAGGAGAGAGACGCAACCAAATTAGCATCTTAGAAAGACGCACTGGCTCTGTAGAAGATGGTTGTTCTAGGTGACCAGCAAGGAGGCTGAGGCAGAGAAGTCCTAGAGAAAAGCAATGAGGGTCTACACGAGGGAGTGAGTAACTCGTAGTACAGTGGAATTAATAGACTGTAGCAGGGGAGTTGTTGTGTTAATTTATGTTCTCCCTGTATCTTTTTTGAAAACCTGATCTAAGCAGGTAGTAAGGGTCCCCTCCCTTGGGGGAGGCTGTGGCCAGGTAGAAGGCCACAGCTTCTTGAAGACAGCCACCTCCAGATTTTGTCCTCTAGAAAGGGGAAGGGAAGAACCTATAAGAGAAGGGAGACTGGTCCAACCATTGAAGCAGAGGGAAGTTGCTGGGTTCCAAGTGTCAAGGTGTCCAGGAGGAAGCCGGTCTTCAGACATGAAGTCTGAGATATTCACTTGGGTTCAGTATATATCCAAACTCTACTAGCTTCTAGGCCTTAGGGACACAGAAGTGAGAAAAACAAAGCCTCTGCTCTCATGGAGCTTACATTCAGCAAAAAAGAAGGACATTACACGAACTAATCAACAAGGCTCCCAGCCTGGCAAAGCCCTGGGGTCAGAGTCACAGCAGAACCTCTGGCCCCTCAGAACCATACAAGGCTAGTCGCTGACTATATCAGCAGGATCCATGGACAACTGAAGACTAAAGCTCCAAGAAGACACACAGATGGCTAACAGGCACATGAAAAGATGCTCAACATCACTAATTATTAGGGAAATGCAAATCTAAAGCTCAATGAGGTAGCATCTCTCACTGGTCAGAATGGCTATCAACAAAAAAATCTACAAATAGGGACTTCCCTGGTGGCGCAGTGGTTAAGAATCCACCTGCCAATGCAGGGGCACGGGTTCGAGCCCTGGTCTGCGAAGATCCCACATGCCGCGGAGCAACTAAGCTTGTGCACCACAACTACTGAGCCCTCGTGCCACAACTACTGAAGTCCGCGAGCCTAGAGCCCATGCTCCGCAACAAGAGAAGCCACCGCAATGAGAAGCCCGCGCACCACAAGGAAGAGTAGCCCCTGCTCGCTGTAACTAGAGAAAAGCCTGCACGCAGCAATGAAGACCCTACGCAATGAAGACAAAAATAAATAAATAAAAGTAAAAAATAAATGCTGGAAAGGATGTGGGGAAAAGGGAACCCTCCTATACTGTTGATAGGAATGTAAATTAGTGCAGCCACTATGGAAAACAGTGTGGAGGTTTCTTAAAAAACTAAACTTAGAACTACAGTATGATCCAGCAATTCCACTCCTAGGTATATATCTGGAAAAAACAAAAACTCTAATTTGAAAAGATACATGCACCGCAATGTTCATAGCAGCACTATTTACAATAGCCAAGACATGGAAGCAACCCAAGTGCCTATGAACAGACAACTGGCTTGAGAAGATGTGGTGTATATATGGACTATTACAATGGAATATTAGCCATAAAGAAGAATGAAATATTGCCATTTGCAGCAACATGGATAGACCTAGAGAATATTATGCTTAGTGAAATAAGTCAGACAGAAAAAGACAAATACTATATGATATCACTTATATGTGGAATCTAAAAAACAATACAAATGAATCTATATGCAAAACAGAAACAGACTCATAGACATAGAAAACACACTTATGGTTACCAAAGGGGGGAGGGGGAGGGAGGGACAAATTAGGAATTATGGGATTAACAGATACAAACTACTATACATAAAATAGATAAACAACGAGGATTTACTGTTTAGCATAGAGAATTATACCTGATATCTTATAATAACTTATAATGGAATATAATCTGCAAAAAAAAATCAAATCACTATGTGGTACTTCTGAAACTAACACAGTATTGTAATCAACTATACTTCAATTTAAAAAAAAAAGACTAAAGCGCCATCTGTGTTCAGGCCCTGGGTCACCCCAAGGAGGAGGAGGGCATCAAAATAACCACCAAGATGAATTTTCTGCTAGTGCAGAGAGAAGAGGGCTCAGGGACTAACTGCTTTTGATTTAACGAAAATAAGTCAGTGTGCTTTTCTTAGCTTATGGCCTGATTCATACCTGCTCGACAGTATCTAGGGCACATCGAGGTTAGCTTAGAAGGTAACCCGTGGGACCCGTAGGGAAGGAGGGCAGGCAAGGAGTCTAGGGCAGGCAGCTCCCTGAGGGCTGAGCAGGGAGCTGGCAATGACTAGGCTTGAAATTGGAACAAGGGGGAGACCTCTGAGAGAGCCTAGGTGCTCCTTGTAAACCCCTCCGAGGGGTGCTAGAGTCTTACTCAGCTTTCGGCTGGATGCAGGGACTTCTTTTAAATACCACAGCTTTTTGGTCACCGTCACCACCACTAACCCACAAGGTAACTTTTCACGAATAGAAAAAGGTACCCCGGGAATTCCCTGGCGGTCCAGTGGTTAGGACTCCATGCTTCCATTGCAGGGGCCCCGGGTTTGATCCCTGGTCGGGGAACTGGGATCCCACAAGCTGCGCGGTGTGGCCAGAAAAGAAAGAAAAAGGTACCCCAGCAGGGCTCAGAGTGGAGCCAGGGAGTATTTCAGGCCCTACTCAGCCCTCTGCCAGGAGCCGGTTACCTAAATGATAATGGCTTCTCACTGGGTTCAGCCTGGCCTGCTGGACCTGGGTTTGCTGGAAAAGGTAAGTGAGGCAGAGAAATCCGAAGGGTTGGGACCATTCCTTCTTAAGTACAAAACAGCCGCTTTTCTTCAAATTGCCCCAAAGCACTTATTTGATTCTTGGCAACTGTCATCTCCAGAAAATACACATCACTCTTAGGAGAAAAACATGTGGTATGAAAGCTGATAAAGGCAAGCATTCTTCACGTTTTTGCTGTAGCCTTTTAGTTCTATAGCCTCAGTGATGCAGATAAAACAAATACCCTGATGGGAATGAGGGGGTCAGTCCTTCAGTGCCCAGGACCTTTGTCCATTCCTGGCCTCCGAGCTCCTGGGAAGCTGTGGTTGGCCTGGGGTCCAAGTCCACAGAGGGCTTAGTCCAAGAAGGTCAAGAACAGTGCCAGGTGCTGGCGATACAATGATGAACAAAACTAATTTATAGTTTTGTGAGACAAATAGGCTTCAGTAAGATTCATACAGATAAACCTAAAACTATAACTGTGATTGTGCACAGTTAAGATTCCATTCCAAGGACCTTGAACATTATCCTATAGGTCATGGGGAACCACTGAAGATTTTGGAGCAGGGAAGTGAAAAGATCATAAAATAATTAATTGAATTTTCCCTTTGCAGCTGCAGTGACTGATCCAAAAGAATGAATATCTAACGAGGAAACCTGAGGGGCCTCAAATTATACTATATAATTTGTGTCTTCTCTAAGCTGCGTTTTTTTTTTTGTTTTGTTTTTTGTTTTGTTTTTTTGCGGTACACGGTCCTCTCACTGTTGCGGCCTCTCCCGTTGCGGAGCACAAGCTCCGGACACGCAGGCTCAGCGGCCATGGCTCACGGGCCCAGCCGCTCCGCGGCACGTGGGATCCTCCCGGACCAGGGCACGAACACATGTCCCCTGCATCAGCAGGCGGACTCTCAACCACTGCGCCACCAGGGAAGCCCTAAGCTGGGTTTTTTTGTAATGGTTGATCCTTAAAGGTCCCAGAGAGAAATTCTGAAGTTGGCCACAACTGACAAACTCACATGGCCAAATATGAACTGAAGAAGCCTGCTTCTGCTCTTGAGTTCCTGATCTATTTCTCATTGTGACCCAGCTTCAAAACTAGAGTCAGGGGGCTTCCCTGGTGGCACAGTGGTTGAGAGTCCGCCTGCCGATGCAGGAGACACGGGTTCGTGCCCCGGTCCGGGAAGATCCCACATGCCGCGGAGCGGCTGGGCCCGTGAGCCATGGCCGCTGAGCCCGCGCGTCCGGAGCCTGTGCTCCGCAGCGGGAGAGGCCACAACAGTGAGAGGCCCGCGTACCGCAAAAAAAAAAAAAACTAGAGTCAGTTCAGGGGAAGCATAGCTCTTGGCACTTAATAGGCACTAAAAATATATTTGTTGAATAAATAAATAGTGGACTAAATAAGACTGATTGGATGAATAAAAAATTAATAAATTAAAGACATTTTAAACCTTCCCCTTTCCTATGACTTCTGTTTTATCTGTCCCTCTCTTTCTCACTCCCTCTGCCTTGATTCAGGCCCACATCATTACTACCTTGGTTGCTTCTCCAGCCTCCTAACAGATCACCCTGTCTCCAGTCTTGGGCAGTCCCTCAATCTGTCAGTACTCCCTCAATCTGCCAGCAAGATCATGTAATTGCTCTGCTTCAAAACCTTCAGTGGCTCCCCATGACTGTGGGGAAAAGTCCAAAGTTCATAGAAGGCATCCAGACCAGGCACTGTCACCCTTTTGTAGGTATCTCTGTTCTATCAGTCCTCCTGGGCATGTGTCCTCTTCCAGGGCACCCTTTTTTTTTTTTTTTAAACCTTGTTGAGAATCTCTATTAGAATTGCCTAGAATCTACAGGCCAATTCTTCTCAACTTGATATTTTTATGATATTGAATTTTTCTGCCCATGAAGTTGGTTTATTTCTTTACGTATTTAGGTCTTCTTAAATGTCTTTTTTTAAACTGAAGTATAGTTGACTTACAATGTTGTATTCGTTTCAGGTGTACAGCACAGTGATTCAGTTATACATATACATATATATATTCTTATTCAGATTTCTTCCCCTTATAGCTTATTACAAAATACTGAGTATAGTTCCCTGTGCTATACAGTAGGTCCTTGTTGATTATCTATTTTATATATAGAACTGTATATATGTTCATCGCAAACTCCTAATTTATCCCTTCCCTGCCTTTTCCCCTTTGGTAACCATAAGTTTGTTTTCTATGTATGTGAGTCTGGTTGTGTTTTATAAATAAGTTCATTTGTATCTTTTTTTTTTTTAGATTCCATATATAAGGGGTATCATATGATACTTGTCTTTCTCTTTCTGACTTACTTCACTTAGTATGATAATCTCTAGGTCCATCCATGTTGCTGCAAATGGCATTATTTCATTCTGTTCTATGTCTGAGTAATATTCCATTGTATATACTACCACATCTTCTTTATCCATTCGTCTGTTGATGGACATTTAGGGTGCTTCCATGTCTTGGCTATTGTAAATAGTGCGGCAGTGAACCCTGGGCACTCTTTAAAATTGCAAATATGTTTGAGAAAAACAAGAATAAGCCCCTTTCACCTCTGTTTGTTTAATGTGACAACAGCATCAAAGTACTAAGCATTTGAAGGTAAAGAAGAGCTGACAAGGGTGAGGGGATGGACAAAAAGGAGGTACAGGAAAAAAAACATCATGATTAAGAGTTGGGCTCAGGGGGCTTCCCTGGTGGTGCAGTGGTTAAGAATCCGCCTGCCAATGCAGGGGACTCGGGTTTGAACCCTGGTCTGGGAGATGCCACATGCCGCGGAGCAACTAAGCCCAAGCACCACAACTACTGAGCCTGTGCTCTAGAGCCCATAAGCCACAACTACTGAGCCCACGTGCTGCAACTACTGAAGCCCGCGTGCCTAGATCCTGTGCTCCGCAACAAGAGAAGCTACCACAATGAGAAGCCCGTGCACCACAACGAAGAGTAGCCCTCAACGCAACCAAAGAAGGCCCGCGTGCAGCAAAGAAGACCTAATGCAGCCATAAATTAATTAATTAATTTTTTTAAAAAGAGTTGGGCTCAGGAGTCACATAGAGCTGCATTCAATCCAGTTGGTCTTTTTGCTAGCTCTGTGACCTCAGGCGGATTATTGAGTCTCACATGGAATGTCCAGGCACACCAGTGCATCACTAAAAGTTCACAGGAGCAAGGAGATATTCATCCATAGGTCAGCCAGGCAGGCTGGGCTTAGTGCAGCTGGAGACGCTAACCAAACATCTCTGAAGGGTGATTAACCATCTTGGTTTGAATGGGACTGGAGGGGTTTCCAGGACAAGAGACCTTTAGTTTTTTGAGTGTGTGTCTTTTTTTTTTTAGTTTATTTTTGGCTGTGTTGGGTCTTTGTTGCTGCACCGGGGCTTTCTCTAGTTGCAGCGAGCGGGGGTTACTCTGTTGTGGTGCACAGGCTTCTCATTGTGGTAGCTTCTCTCGTTGCAGAGCACGGGCTCTAGGTGCACGGGCTTCAGTAGTTGTGGGCTGTGGGCTCAGTAGTTGCGGCTCATGGGCTCTAGAGCACAAGCTCAGTAGTAGTGGCGCACGGGCTTAGTTGCTCCATGGCACGTGGGATCTTCCCAGGCCAGGGCTGAAACCCGTGTCCCCTGCACCAGCAAGAGGATTCTTTTTTTTTTTTAATTCTTTTTTTCTTTTTCTTTTTTTAATAGATTAATTTTATTTATTTATTTGTTTGTTTATTTTTTGGCTGCACTGGGTCTTCCGTTGCCGTGCGCGGGCTTTCTCTAGTTGTGTCGAGCAGGGGTTACTCTTTGTTGCGGTGCGTGGGCTTCTCATTGCAGTGGCTTCTCTTGTTGTGGAGCACAGGCTCTAGGCGTGCAGGCTTCAGTAGTTATGGCACACAGGCTTCAGTAGTTGTGGCTCGCCGGCTCTAGAGCGCAGGCTCAGTAGTTGTGGCGCACAGGCTTAGTTGCTCCGTGGCATGTGGGATGTTCCCCGACTAGGGCTTGAACCTGTGCCCCCCGCATTGCAGGTGGATTCTTAACCACTGCGCCACCAGGGAAGCCCCGGAAGGTAGATTCTTAACCACTGGGCCACCAGCGAAGTCCCGACCTTTAGTTTTTTATTTTTTTGTTTTTTTTTTCCGATCTTTAGTTTTAAAAATGGGAAAGTCCTGGGCAAATTGGGATGAGTGCCCCTTTAGCCCCTGCACCTCTGGCCCCTGCCAGCCTCATGTGTTTAGTCCAGTGTGCCACACAAGCACTATTTTCTACATGTGCATATAATATTAAAAAAGGTTGGGAAGCTCAGTTTCCTCATCTGTAAAATGGAGATGATGATAGTGCTTACCTCGTTTGGTTGTTGTGAAGATGAAGTGAATAAAGCAGGACATTAGATCCTGCCCTCCCAATCCAGAGACACACCCAGATCCTATGTCTTTGCCAATCTAATGCCCTTTCCTCCAAGACATTAAAAAAACTATCCACAATTTATCTGTCAGCTTAACAAATGTAAGGTATAGCAACATGCTATGTTAAATTGGAAAAATACATGTAAACTCCTAACCTTAAAAGATAAATGTTTCCCTTCCTGAGTGACTACTAAGAGGGCTCTAACAGCAGCGGTCCCCTGTACCGTTCTCCATTCAAAGGAGGAGCACTGAGGCTGTGTCTAGGGAAGAAGTTTAGGCTGGATGGGGTGGGATGCGCTCCTGCTGCCAGAAAGCCAGAAGGCTTTAAGGAACATGAGGTTCCTTAGCGCTGATAGGTCCAAGGAACCAACCCATTGCTGGCCAAGATGTGACAACTGCAGCATTAATAATAATATGATAACGATTTTCTTATTGTTATTGTCACAGTTTTTGGAAGAAGTTGCATCTGTGAAAGACCATGAGGATAACAGTCCACATAGAAAAAGAACATGAAAAGGTAGTTGAAACACACAAGACTGTGACTAGTACAGGATATGTTTAACTTATTTTCATAAGTATACACACATGGACACTTTGTTTCTTTTATTAATTAGATGCCTATTTATAAAGTATACATATGTACAGTTCCCACTTGGGTAAAGAAGAAATTCACAGACCTGTGAGAAGTCAAATAGTCCCAGACAATGGGAATTGTGTGCAGAACAAGATGGGCTGACAGGCTGGACTGCTCACAAACAATAACCAAGAAGAAGGGGCTCCGAGAGCTAATTAGCCAACCATCCTAGAGTCCCGCTAACACCAAAGACTACTCCTCCTCTTCTAGGAAGTGAAGCCTTCAGGTGGCCCTATGAATATAACAAAATAGTATATCAATAAGAATACATGAATTTTCAAACTTGCAAAAGTCCCCATCAATGTATCAAACAGGACATCAGGGGACTTCCCTGGTGGTGCAGTGGTTAAGGATCTGCCTGCCAATGCAGGGGACATAGGTTCGAGCCCTGGTCCGGGAATGATCCCACATGCCACAGAGCAAATAAGCCCGTGAGCCACAACTACTGAGCCTGCATGCCACAGCTACTGAAGCCTGAGCACCTAGAGCCTGTGCTCCGCAACTAGAGAAGCCACCGCAATGAGAAGCCCACGCACCACAACGAAGAGTAGCCACTGTTCTCCACAACTAGAGAAAGCCTGCACCCAGCAACGAAGATCCAATGCAGCCAAAAATAAATAAATTTATTAATTAACTAATTAAAAGAAAACAACAGGACAGCAGTTTATATAATGCTGCCCAAGTGAGACTGAAAGCCCATGATTTTGAGAAAAGACATTAGGTTGCAAACAATGAAAACCTAAGAGAAAGGTATGACTTTAAAAGTCTAACAGATATTACAAAAAGGAAGCTCAGCTTAGTCATCTGTGGCCTGGTGACAGTCCCCTTGGACCACACAAGCAAGTCATGAGACCTGACTAAGAATAAATTGATTGAAGACCCAGATCCAATAACCTCAACTGGATTAAGATGACATATCTTTTTCTTTTCAGTCTGATTGAATGTTTGAAAGCCAAGGATAATACTACAGAAACCATAGGATGATAAAATAAATAAAGCAATGATCCAAGGAAGCAGGAGAAAGGAGGCACCAGATTTTGTTGGGCCTGAGGCTTAAACAATTTGTGTAGCCCTATTTAAGAAAAAGAATGCAGGGCTTCCCTGGTGGCGCAGTGGTTGAGAGTCCGCCTGCCGATGCAGGGGACATGGGTTCGTGCCCCGCTCCGGGAAGATCCCACATGCCGCGGAGCGGCTGGGCCCGTGAGCCATCGCTGCCGAGCCTGTGCGTCCGGAGCCTGTGCTCCGCAACGGGAGAGGCCACAACAGTGAGAGGCCCGCGTAATGCAAAAAAAAAAAAAAAAAAAAGAAAGAAAGAAAGAAAGAAAAAGAATGCAAAGTAAGATATTAAAGAGGTATCTAAACAAAAGAAGGGCTTTGAAAGAGGCTGTGCAAGCAAAGAGCCCTGAAACTTCAACTTCATTAACTTCACAATTATCATTTTTGTATATTGTCTGCTCTTTAAGATATTTGAAGTATTCATAAGAATCAGCCAGCCATACTAGCACTTTAATTGCAGTTTAAAAATTTAAGGATGGGCTTCCCTGGTGGCGCAGCGGTTGGGAGTCCGCCTGCCGATGCAGGGAGCGCGGGTTCGTGCCCCGGTCCGGGAGGATCCCACGTGCCGCGGAGCGGCTGGGCCCGTGGGCCATGGCCGCTGAGCCTGCGCGTCCGGGGCCTGTGCTCCGCAGTGGGAGAGGCCACAGCAGTGAGAGGCCCGCGTACCGAAAAAAAAAAAAAAAAAAAAAATTTAAGGATATTTAAGTTTGTAAACAATGTTTAAATACCCAAAAGATTGATTTCAAGGATTATTACCTATAAGAGTTAAAAAATTGAGCATTAAACAAACAGTGTTCTGCACCACCTTCTAAAAACCTCTTTGATATTAAAAGAATTCTATCAGTATTATCCAATTCATAATGATTATTACTGGTGGAAATAATCAGTACAATATAAAACTGAAAATAGCTACTCCATCCAGTAAAATTGTCTTAGGAAAAAAAAAAGGAGAATCACATCTTGTGAACATTGAAAACTACCAGAAATCCCCTGAATCAAACTGTACTTGATAGAAATGAGCACCCATGAAACTATAGTGGCAGATGTGAAAAACCAGTAAAATTTGGTGTGAATCAAATTTGAATGATGAATTTAACACTCATTGTAAAGTTTGCCCAGGGAAGAATGGATTCACAATGATTTCTGCAAAATTGAAAATGGAAAAATTAGAAATGGCTAAATCTCACTGTACAAAAAATTGAACAGGAAATTAAGTCTAAATGAAAATTCATCAATGTTGAGAACATTCTGATTAAAAGATGTGTATTTATAATGTGGAGGCAAAATGAACTTGGAGGTTTAAATGGCAGGTCAAAAACTTTGGGAGATAATGCATAAGAAGAATTTAGCAGAGATAATGCACGTTTCTGGCCTGTGGCATATACTCAATAAATACCAGGGTGGATTTTAAAAAATTTTTAATTGTGTTAAAATACAAACGACATAAAATTTACCTTTTTACCATTTTCAAGTACAGTTCTGTGCCATTAGCTACATTCCTGTTGTGCAACCATCACCACTATCTATCGCCCGAACTTTTCTTTTTTAATTTATTTATTTATTTATTTATTTTTGGCTGCGTTGGGTCTTCGTTGCTGCGTGTGGGCTTTTTGGCGAGCAGGGGCTACTCTTCCTTGCGGTGCGCATTCTTTTCATTGCGGTGGCTTCTTCTGTTGCGGAGCACGGGCTCTAGGTCCACGGGCTTCAGTAGTTGTGGTTCACAGGCTCTAGAGCGCAGGCTCAGTAGTTGTGGTGCACAGGCTTAGTTGCTCTGCAGCATGTGGGATCTTCCCAGACCAGGGCTCGAACCCATGTCCCCTGCGTTGGCAGGCAGATTCTTAACCACTCTGCTACCAGGGAAGCAGGGAAATTTTTAATCTTCCCGAGTGGAAACCATACCCATTAAATGATAACTCCCCATTCTTCCTTTTCTCCAGCCCCTGGTAGCCACTATTCTACTTCCTGTCCCTATGGATTTGACTATTCTATGTACCTCATATAAGTGGAATCATACAATATTTGTCCTTTGTGACTGGCTTATTTCACTTAGAATAATGTCTTCAAGGTTCACCCATATTTTAGCATGTATCAGAATTTCTTTCCTTTTTTAAAAGCTGAATAATATTCCATTGTACGTCCCATACGTTTTGTTTATTGATTCATCTGTCAATAGATACTTGGTTTGCTTCCACCTTTTGGCTTTTGTGAATAACGCTGCTATGAACATGGGTGTCCAAGTAACTGAGTCCCTGCTTTCAGTTCTTTGGTGTATATACCCAGAAATGGAACTGCTGGATCATATGATGATTCTATTTTCAATTTTTTGAGGAATTGCCATACCGTATTTCATAGTGGCTGCACTATTTTGCATTCCCACTAACAGTGCACAAAGTTTCCAATTTCTCCATGTCCTCACCAACACTTGTTTTCTATTTTTAAAATAGTAGCCATCCTAATGGATGTGTCACCAGATTGCTTTTAAAGGGTGATTTCTCCTTTTCTCAGTCTTGCTGTGGGTTTCCCTGATAGCAGTCTACCTGGAGAGGGAAACGGAAGACTTCTCAGAAATCCCTTCTATGTGACAGGAAGACTTCAACTTGATAAAACTAAACCTTGAGAGAATTCACTGCCCCTCCCCAAACAAAAGGTAAATACTAATCATTTTAGCGCTAATTGAAAACTGAGCCCTCTGCTCAATTTATCAGATCATCAAGCTCTTGAAAAGATTTGCAAAAACCTTAGTTTGACGTTTTGCATTGTTATATTTTAAGATATTCATATTTCATTTTATTTACTTTTAAAAGTAGGATCCTCTCAGCTGAATTTATAACTAGTTGAACCGCAAATGAGGCTGACTACTCCAAGTGAACCCACATCTTAAATTTCCCAATTACTCTTAATTGCTAACATTTAATCCTACATATCATAGATATGCTCTTACGTGTCACACTATGAAAGTCTCAATCACCTTAGGCTTAATATAATAATGTTATCTTGATATGACTTTTCTTCTTGGCTGTATCTTGTTTATTTCTCAGCAATGATTTGGACGCTAACAGAATTTACGTAGGAAAGAAACGGCACACAAGCAACATCTGGCCCACAGATACCTTTTCTTTGGCCTACATAGCATTTTTAATTTTTTGTTTGTTTGTTTGTTTGGCTGCTTTGTTTCTTTGTTGCTGCACATGGGCTTCCTCTAGTTGCAGCAAGCGGGGCTACTCTTCATTGTGGTGCTCGGGCTTCTCATTGCAGTGGCTTCTCTTGTTGTGGAGCACGGGCTCTAGGTGCACGGGCTTCAGTAGCTGTGGCACACAGCCTCAGTAGTTGTGGCGCACGGGCTTAGTTGCTCCGCAGCATGTGGGATCTTCCTGGACCAGGGCTCGAACTCATGTCCCCTGCATTGGCAGGCAGATTCTTAACCACTGCGCCACCAGGGAAGTTCCTTTTAATTTTTAAATTTACTTATAAACAAAATTCTGAAATGTTTACATAAAAATGCAGGCTTCTGGTACCTGCTAAAAAAACTTAAGATGACCTGGCAACACTGACCCCATATTCTTCATGTCAGTTGCTATTTACCATTATGCCTGTGTGGTTGCTTTTCTTACTGTGGAGAAAAAAGTTTTAAAAATTCCCCTCCATTATCCAATCCACTATATTTACAGTTTTCCTGACTGACCCCAGTCAAAAATAAACAAATGGGACCTAATGAAACTTAAAAGCTTTTGCAAAGCAAAGGAAACTACAAACAAGATGAAAAGACAACCCTCAGAATGGGAGAAAATATTTGCAAATGAAAGATTAATCTCCAAAATATATAAACAGCTCATGCAGCTCAATATTAAAAAACAAACAGCCCAATCCAAAAATGGGCAGAAGACCTAAATAGACATTTCTCCAAAGAAGATATACAGATGGCCAAGAAGAACATGCAAAGCTGCTCAACATCACTAATTATTAGAAAAATGCAAATCAAAACTACAATGAGGTATCACCTCACACCAGTTAGAATGGGCATCATCAGAAAATCTACAAACAACAAATGCTGGAGAGGGTGTGGAGAAAAGGGAACCCTCTTGCACTGTTGGTGGGAATGTAAATGGATACAGCCACTATGGAGAACAGTACAGAGGTTCCTTCAAAACCTAAAAATAGAATTACCATATGACCCAGCAATCCCACCACTGGGCATATACCCAGAGAAAACCATAATTCCAAAAGACACATGCACCCTAGTGTTCAGTGCAGCACTATTTACAATAGCCAGGTCTTGGAAGCAACCTAAATGCCCATAGATAGACGAATGGATAAAGAAGATGTGGTACATATATACAATGGAATATTACTCAGCCATAAAAAAGGAACGAAATTGGGTCATGTGTAGAGATGTGATGGATCTAGAGACTGTCATACAGAGTGAAGTAAGTCAGAAAGAGAAAAACAAATATCATATATTAACGTGTATATGTGGAACCTAGAAAAATGGTACAGATGAACCGGTTTGCAGGGCAGAAATTGAGACACAGATGTAGAGAACAAACGTATGGGCACCAAGGGGGGAAAGCGGTGAGGGGGGTGGTGGTGGTGGTGGGATGAATTGGGCGATTGGGATTGACATGTATACACTAATATGTATAAAATGGATGACTAACAAGAACCTGCTGTATAAAAAAATAAAATTTAAAAAAACAACAACTTACAAGGAAAAAGAACATATATATATCTGAATCACTTTGCTGTACACCGGAAACTAACACAATGTGAGTCAACTATACTTCAATTAAAAAAAAAATTCCCCTCTATTATTCAATCCACTATATTTACAGTTTTCCTGCCTGAGCCCAGTTGTCATGTGAGTTTGTGCCCCAGGTCTAGGATGTTCAAGAAGGTATACTAACTACACTGGTTGATAGAATCAGACTTCCTGGGCTTCAGTATAGACGCCCACAACTTAGCTTCAGTTTTCTCATCTGTAAAGTGGGGACAACAGCAGTATTTACCTACCTCACAGGACTGAGTTAATTAATGTAAAATATTTAAGACAGTGCCTGCGGGACTGCCCTGGTGGCGCAGTGGTTAAGAATCCGCCTACCAATTCAGGGAACACGGGTTCCATCCCTGGTCCAGGAAGGTCCCGGATGTCGTGGAGCTACTGAACCTGCGCGCCTAGAGCCCGTGCTCCGCAGCAAGAGAAGCCAGCGCAGCGAGAAGCCTGAGCACCACAACGAATAGTAGCCCCTGCTTGCCGCAACTAGAGAAAGCCCGTGCAGTAGCAACAAAGACCCAACGTAGCCAAAAAAAAAAAAAAACCAAAAACAAACAAAAAAAAACAGTGCCTGCAGTTTTAGCAAAGGAAATACAATGGCCCAAAAGCCCGGGACCATGTCTATCTTATTTACCATTGAATCCTAGTGGCCAGCACTGAGCTGGGAACAAAAGAGACATCAATAAATTTTTTTTTTCTTTTTTTTTTGCAGTACTTGGGCCTCTCACCATTGCAGTCTCTACCGTTGTGGGCGGAGCACAGGCTCCGGACGTGCAGGCTCAGCGGCCACGGCCCACAGGCCCAGCCGCTCTGCGGCATGTGGGACCGGGGCACGAACCCATGTCCCCAGCATCGGCAGGCGGACTCTCAAACACTGTGCCACCAGGGAAGCCCAATAAATATTTTTTAATAAATTAATTGGGGGAGGGAGGAGGAGTCCTAACAGTATAGTAGTATTTAGAGCAAAGAACTGACAGACGTGTTCCACTCTCTATAGTAGGGACACAACTGTGTTATATGAAGAATACTTGAAGCAACCGAGGATGCGAAACTGGATTAGAGCGGGGTGAGGAACAGGTTGGGGGGATGTCATTCTCAGATCTTCTGCCATTCTGGGAAAGACAGTGTAGATTTCTCATTGCCTCACTGGGGAAAATCAGGACGAGAAGGTGGCAATAAAAGAACTGAACTTGGCTTTTTAAGGAAAAGAACATGCAACTCCACGAGGTGCCATGAAGCCAGTACTGTGACTTCCCGGGGTGCGCAAATGCTGCGTGATCGCCAGGCCCAGATGCGGAAGCAGGAATTCTACTACAACCCTTTAGGGTAAGGCGTCGCTTGGGAAGAATTTGGCGGGAACAGGAGGAGGCCGTACAAAGGAAGTGATGTAAGGTGTCACGGGGGGTGGGATTACACGGCCAGAGGTGCGGAAATATCATCTTGATTGGTTATTTTTTTGAGACACCGTCCTATCACAACGTCCCTCAGCCTTACTTCCGCTTGCGCAATCTATTTTGCCCTTAGTAACGGTGGCCGCAGAGGCTTCCTACCCTCCCGAGAGCAGAGTGCGCGTTTTCGGGAGCGCGGCTGGAGAAGACGGGAAAAGGCGTAAGATTCGTGAGCACTGATTGGCTGAAGCGAGAAGAGTTCTGGCTGCTGACTGGCTCCGTCTTTCGCGGGAAGGAGTTTGTGGCTCCTGCGAAAAGTAGATATAGCGGAGCGGCCGCCTCAGGGCTCGGAGGCGGTTAGGAGAACCCACCAGACCGGAACCTTCTGGAACTCTTTCCTGAGGGAATCGTGACGAAGATGTGGACCAGTAATGATGAGTGGGGCGGATTACGAGACCCGCAAGAAGGATTTAGCAAGGGGCTGGGTGGGAGAGGCCTGTGGCGGCGGGGGTGGGGGAGGGGCGGGGGCCGGCCGCGGGGGCGTGCGGGGTCGGGGGGAGGTTAAGGAGACGCTGGAAGTGGCTAGGGTGAAGTCTGGGGGTCCTGTGGATTTTTCAGAGGCTTGGAGGGCGGAACAGGTATTAATGCCGCTGTTGTTTAAAACCAGGTGGATTTGAAAGCTATAGCAGTTCCTCTTTTGGGGGAACCGGAAGCTACACACAGTCCCCTGGGGGCTTTGGATCACCGACACCTTCCCAGGCCGAAAAGAAATCTGTAGGTTGAAAGCGTACTTCGTTTTATCTTATACTGTCCGGAAGCTACTGACTCATCTGTGAGAGAAAATTTATGCGATGAAGGAAGGGTGTTAAACTTGAGCTGATACGATAATTGTCAATTATTATCTTATCGAATCTTATAATTGAGTGCTGTAATTTTGAAAAATGAAATTCCCCTAATTTTGCATCCATTGTTTCCTTGCCTTTATTTTGAAATTTACCAATAGAACTAATGAAATCAACCTTGTGGGAAAAGTGAACTTGTTTGTATAGCCTAGTTTACATTTTTCATGTATTGGAAGTCGTTTTTAAATGAAATGTAATGAGGTGCTCTAATGCGGTGGAAAGAACATGGTCTTTGAAGTCTAGTGGATCTATGATCCACCATTGCTCTGACACTCCTTGCAGGGTATCATTGGACAAATGATACCTTCTTGGAAATCTGTTTGGCACCTACTAAATGGGATTAATAATAGATACCTTACAAGGTTGTTGTGAGACTTAATATTATGATATATATATAATTACACCTGCCCCAGAGTTGCTTTCAGTAAATGGTCCCAGAGAGTATTATTAAAAAGAACCTGAGCATTGGAGCCAGAGTATGTGGTGTCCAGAATCAACTTTGCCTTTTAACTGGTGGTGTGAGTTTAGCGAAGCAGCTTCCACTGCTGGTTTTGGTGGCCCTTGATTTTTCTCATCTGATAATAGTACTAGTACTACTCATGTCAGGGTGGTTCTGAGAATTGATAAATGAGGTAATGTATAAGAAAGTGATCTGTAAAAAGCTGTCCAAATGCTTGTTACTCACTCTTTCAGAAATGAGTTTCAATTTAATAGCTGCTGTTGATTTCATCCTTTAAAAAATATAGGATTTGGTGTTAAGATTCAGTATTAGTAGCTTCTGTGTTTTATGTCCAGGTTGATAAGCTTTTACCTAAACTGGTAATTCACAAGGGTGTGTCAGTGGGAAAAAAATCCATTGATAATTCCCATACATTTGGGCATTGCTTTATATTTTTCATATGATTATTTTATATAATCCTGTGAGTTAATTATTATTTACTGCATTGCACAACAGAGGCTCAGGGAGATTAAGGGACACCTGAGCTTGCATAGCTAGTTAGTCCACACATTGATGCTGCACAAATCCAAAATCTGATGAGCAACTTCTGTCTATTGTAATTTTCTTTTTCCCAGGAAGACCAGAGGGGACTCCAAGTCCTCTAACTTTGTCTTCCTTGAGGCTGTAAAGGAAAAAACAAAAGATAGATCATTGGTTCTCATCTTTTCTCCTTTATCTTAACTATTTTTCTTCATTCTGGTTGTTAGAATTCTTAATCTCAGTATCCCTCCCTGGGGCTGTGTATTAAGACTGCTTTTCAGAGAACAATGATGGTTATAAACTGGAGTTTCAAACCCAGGTCTTTTTATGTTTAAATCTAGTGCCTTTTCCACAGTAAATTAGATAAACACTCTATCTAAACTGTTTCCTGTTGACTATAAACCTGTTATATTTGATTGAATCATGTGAAATTTCTAATACCATGTTTTGCCTTTAAAAATGGTGGGTTTTTTATAGTACTGTCAGAGTAGCCAGTGGTTCATAGTCAGCTAGAAAAGAATTTTTTTCAGAATTAAACATATCAGTACTTGTGCTGACACCCTCTCTGTGAATCTCTTTGGAACAAACTGGAAACTCTTTGTGATCAGTTCTTGGCACATAATAGGTGCTCATTAAAAAACAAGAACTTGCTGTGATTTGAGCTGAATTTGAAGGTATTTACTAACACCTCAATAATTACCCATCTGTAACTTTTTTCCCTGAGGAGTAATAATATTTATTGAATACCTACTACATGTGGCGCTTGGGATTAGCATTTTCATATACATTATATATTTCATTTACAACTCAAAAGGTAGATATCCTCATTTTATAGAATAGGTGGTGGTGTGTCCAGGGCTGTGGAGCTGGGATTTGAACACAGGTCTGTAGGACTTTCTGGCTCCAAAGCCCATATTCTTGCTGCTGTTACCACAGTGGCTCTTAGTTTTCTTATGCTGAAGATACAATGAAAATCTCAGGTGTGATAGGTGAAAACTGTATAGTAGATTATGAGAGCTAAATCCTGGGACCTCAGAAAATTTTAAATATATAAATACTAATATAGCATATAACTTCACTTATAAAATACTATAAAGTAAAATTGAAAAACAGTTGATTCCTTTATATCCTTGTTAAAAGCTATTGCAGCTATAAAGAGTGAGGAACAATAGCTGACCTAATAATTCCTAATGTTTATTGAGTGCTTACAGTGTGCCAGTTATTCTAGGTACTTCACCATATATTTAATTTTCATAATGATTTTTAATGATTTTATTATTCCTAGTTTTATAGATGAGGAAACTGAGGTACAGATGAATAGAGAAATGTGACCAAGAACACACTGCTCCTGAGTGGTAGAGCCATAATCTTTACACTCAAGCTTGGCTGCTGCCTGTTGTGACATGTGTGCTGGTAGTTGGCTAGGCTTACTTTCTACCATCCTGGCAGTACTCACCATTCAAAATTAGGCTTCAGCAAAGTGAAATGTTGCGAGTATCATGGACCTTCAGGGATAAGCTTCAACTGCTAAATCCATGAAGACCAAGAGTCTGCTATGTTCAGTCTTACATGTGGAACAGTTACTGGGTTATATCCTGTTGATCTCCAACAGGAAGAACCGTAATCTTTAATCCACCATGCTTTTTCCATCTTGTACATGGTCCCTCTAAGAGTGTATGAGAGTGCATGTTTGCCCTCAGCCTATAATGCATATTCCCTACCCACTATTTTTTCACTGTCGAAATTCTTGTGCTTCAAGGTCCAGCCTAAATGCTCCCTCTTCTTGAAATTGCCAAAAATATTTCCGAGATCCTACATAGAGCATCTCATTCTATAGTGTATCAAGATCAGGCTCGTTATTTACATTTTTACCTCCCCTAAGTTAGGAGTATGTTGAAGGCAAATCCTATTCCATTCTACTCATTTTTATGTTCCCCAAACAACCTCTGCCCAGTGGTAGGCAAAAATAAGAATTTATGCTGGTGTTAGGCTGCTTCTGGATGTGATTTGGGTGTCCTCTTCTGCCCATCACCTCCTGTCCCTTTCCTTTAAGATGTCCAGTGTGGCCAAGCCCTTATCCCATTTTCCCCATACTCACATTTGATGTCAGAACATCTATCCTAAAGCTGTACCTCTAACTTTCTGTTATATTTTATCATGAGAGTTAGAACAACTCCAATGTTCTGTCTCTGCTGGCCATCTCTCAAACCCCTTCTGAGTACCATCTCATCTGTGATAAAAAGCCAGCTCCTAAAGGTGGGGTTTCCTTTAAAAGTCTGTTCCAGAAGCAGGTCATCTTCCTTATGCTGTTTGCACTCTGGCCTACTCATTTTGGTGATCCCTAGTACCGCACAAACTTATCCATTCATCAGGAGCTTTGGAGTCAGACAAGCCTGGGTTTGAAATCTAAAGTGTGGCATTTGTTAGCTATATAACCCTGGTTTTCATCTCTGTGAAGCAGGGATAATGAGGTGCATTTTGAAGATTCAATGTTATAATATATGTAAAGTGCTTGGCACATAGCAGGTGCTAAATGAACAGTAGTTATTATTTTCTTAATTGGATGTATGCATACTTTTTTTTCAGAGAGCCCGAGCTCAGCATATTGTACCCTGTACCATATCTCAGCTGCTTTCTGCTACTCTGGTTGATGAAGTGTTCAGAATTGGAAATGTTGAGATTTCACAGGTAAGTAAAAATAATTTGTGGAAGAGTCACTTAATCATAGGAATGAAGAATGAGATAAAACTAACATCTCAACAAAATACATAGGGGTGAAAATACATAGGGGTGGGCCTCCCTGGTGGCGCAGTGGTTGAGAGTCCGCCTGCCGATGCAGGGGACACGGGTTCGTGCCCCGGTCCGGGAAGATCCCACATGCTGCGGAGCGGCTGGGCCCGTGAGCCATGGCCACTGAGCCTGCGCGTCCGGAGTCAGTGCTCTGCAACAGGAGAGGCTACAACAGTGAGAGGCCTGCTTACCACAAAAAAAATAAATAAACACATAGGGGACTTCCCTGGTGGCGCAGTGGTTAAGAATCCGCCTCAGTGCAGGGGACACGGGTTCAAGCCCTGGTCTGAGAAGATCCCACATGCTGTGGAGCAGCTAAGCCTGTGCGCCACAACTACTGAGCCTGTGCTCTAGAGCCCGCGAGCCACAACTACTGAAGCCCGTGCGCCTAGAGCCCATACTCTGCAACGAGAGAAGCCACCGCAATGAGAAGCCCGCGCACTGCAACAAAAAGTAGCCCCCACTCACTGCAACTAGAGAAAGCCTGCGCGCAGCAATGAAGACCCAATGCAGCCTAAAATAAATAAATTTATGAAAAAAAAACATAGGGACTTCCCTGGTGGTCCAGTGGTTAAGATTCCATGCTCCCAATGCAGGGGGCCCAAGTTCAATCCCTGGTCAGGGAACTAGATCCTGCATGCCGTAACTAAGAGCCTATGTGCCACAACTAAAGATCCCGCATGCTGCAATGAAGATACCACGTGCCACAGCTAAGACCCAGTGCAGCCAAATAAATAAATAAATAAATATTTTTAAGAAAATACAGAAGTGTTGCTTTGGTTTCCAAGAAAACCAAATTTTTTTTTCTCCTGGTCTAGGTCACTATTGTGGGGATAATCAGAAATGCAGAGAAGGCTGCAACCAACATTGTTTACAAAATAGATGACATGACGGCTGCACCCATGGATGTTCGCCAGTGGGTTGACACAGATGTAAGTAGTTGGTTTTGAATCAGGGTGGGGTTACTCTGGGACTTTGGAGATGTTGAACTTTTTTAGTCTTACTTTTTAAAGGTGGATCTTATTATAAAAATAAAACATAAGCAAGACATCAAAGGCAGAAACCCTGACATTAAAGGCCAATACATTTGATGTCATAAAAAGTTGAAAATCTTTTAAACTTCCCAAAATACTATAAACGAAGTTAAAGGGCAAGTGACGGGACACACTAGAATGTAAACTCTGTGAGAACAAGGATTTTTATGTAGGCACTGTATCCCTAGCACCTAGAACAGTGCCAGTTACATAGTGGGCCCTGAGTAAATATTATTTAAATTAGTGGGAAAATTTTTTGCAAAATATTACGAACATTTAAAATTTTCAATTATTGAAAGTTCTTACAAAGCAAAAAGGAAAAAGCAACCACACCTTAGGAAAACGGGCAAAGAAATGCACAAGTAATTCATAATAGATGAAATACAAATTGCAACAACAATAAGAAAAGCAAGTTTACTTAACATTAAGATACCATTTTTAGTTTATTAAATTGGCAAAGGAGAAAAGAGAATGGCAATGTCCACTTCTATTGAGAGCAGTAGGCGCTTAATTTATGGAGTGAATTGTCACTGTTTGTCTGGGGAAGTGGATACCGCCCTACCTTGATGTTATGAGCATCACCTTTCTCAAAAATCAGCCGATGATCAAAATCATCTCAGAAATGTTGACCACTCCACTGCCAGAAATTTGCATTCAGGAATAATTAAAAATACACGCAAAGATTCAGTTGTAAGATTGTTGATCATCATTATTTATAATAATGGAAAACTAAAAGGAATCTCAATGTTAGCAGTAGGATATTATTAATTAAATCCTGGTATATTTTTTAAAATACTGCAAATGATGTAGAAATGTATGTATTGTCACAAAGAATTGTTTACCATAAATTGTTGAGAGGAAAAGAGCATGTTAAAGGTAGTATGGGGCTTCCCTGGTGGCGCAGTGGTTGAGAGTCCGCCTGCCGATGCAGGGGACACGGGTTCATGCCCCAGTCCGGGAAGTTCCCACATGCTGCGGAGCAGCTGGGCCCGTGAGCCATGGCCACTGAGCCTGTGCTCCGCAGCGGGAGAGGCCACAACAGTGAGAGGCCCGCATACCGCAAAAAAAAAAAAAAAAAAGGTAGTATGCATGGTGTGGCCCCATTTTTGCAAAGCAACATATATATGAGTATATGTATAAACATGCAGAAAATAGACTTAAAGAAAATATATTCCTTTTACCCTTTTTATTTTTTTTAATTATTTTTAAAAATTTATTTATTTATTTAGCTGTGTTAGGTCTTTGTTGCTGTGTGCGGGCTTTCTCTAGTTGCGGCGAGCGGGAGCTACTCTTTGTTGTGATGCGCGGGTTTCTCATGTCGTGGCTTCTCTTGTTGCGAGCACGGGCTCTAGGCACATGGGATTCAGTAACTGTGGCATGTGGGCTCAGTAGTTATGGCTCACGGGCTCTAGAGCACAGGCTCAGTAGTTGTGGTACATGGGCTTAGTTGCTCCGCAGCATGTGGGATCTTCCTGGGCCAGGAATCGAACCTGTGTCCCCTGCATTGGCAGGCAGATTCTTAACCACTGTGCCACCAGGGAAGCCCCCTTTTTATTTTTTAATTGGGCAGAGGCCTCTTGGTTTTTTATGTTGTTTTTAAAATACATTCATTATAGAACATTTGGATAATGCATACTTTGTATGCTATTTTTGCTTCAAAAACCACAAGTCGTCTGTGAAGAATTAACTTCATAGTTATTCATTCTTTATTTTTTGGACCTCAGAAAAATACAGGAGAATTCATTCAACAGTTGTTATTGGAGCACTGATTCTGAACCAGACTGCTTGGTTCCAGGTAGACAAAGAATGCAAAAGACACAGTCCCTGCCATCAAGGGGGAAGGTAGTTACTAGAGATGCCTAATACTGTATGCTCATACAAAATGTATGGTGCTCACTTATAAACATTTAAAGATCCCCTGAAATCCCCACATCCAAAAGATGACTACTGTTACAACACATTTTGGGAAATACCCTTTCAGACATTTCTCTCTGCATATCTGTACATATATGAGATGTATGCTTACAGTTTTACATAAAGGATAATATGATCTGCAACTGCTCTGTAATCTGCTCTTTTCGCTCAAAACTATGTAGTGGAACTGATTTCTTAATGTCAATAAATACAAATTTACATCATCAATTTTGGTGACTGCCTATTCCATCATAAGGATATATCATCCCTTACTTATAGACCCAGTCAGGAAACATTTAGCTTATTTCCATCATTTGTTATTATAGACAATGCAGCGGTGAGTATCTTTGTGTACATCTCTTCATGATTGAGATAATCTCCTTAAGATCAATTTAAACTAGGTTTTCTGGAGGAAATACACATTTTACATGTTTCTACTTTCTTTTTTGGTTAATCTTACATTTACGTTTTTACATTTTTTATTGCCTTCCATATAGGTACCAATTTACTTAGTGCATGAGAGTTCCCCATTAGTTCTCAACACCCTAACAGTAGGTTTTATGAGTCTTAAATTTTTGTATCATAGTTTAAAAATAGTCTTGTCATTGAGAATTTTCTCATTTTTTGTGCGTAATTCTCTGGTTTTAGTGAGATTGGATTTTTTTTTTTAACTTTATTCAGTGTTAATTTGTGGGTGGATTTTTAGTTGTCTAAAGTCCTTTGATTCCCCAGGAGTGTTTGGATATTTATTTTTGTTTGCAAGAGCCTGAAAAATATTAACCTCTTATCATAATTATATGACTTCTCTAGTTTGTCTTTTGACTTTGAAAAGCTTTTCCTTGTTTCAGATTATTTTTCAATTCATATTTCCTTCTATAATTTCTGTGGTTTCTTTTTATATCTCTATATATGATTAAGTCTTTTTATAATTAAATGATGTATTTTGGTAAAAGGAGAGAAGTATAGATCCAGCTTTACTTTTTGCAAGAGTTTGTTTTTAATTTTTATTGCAGTATAGTTGATTTATAATGTTGTGTTAGTTCCAACTTGTTTTAAAATGTTCTTTGAGAGAATACAAACTTTTATCTGTGGTATATATACAGCTATGTAAAATAATAGGTAGAGTGAAATGCAAGTAGTTGATAATCTCCAGGTAATGGGAATTGGGGTGTTTTTTAGTTTTAAACACATACATTCTATATTCTAGTTTTTTTATAGTCGTGTATTTTATAATCAAAAAGAGCTTTGAGTCAGCTTATGTATTTTTCTTATTAATAATAGGTACATAGTCTAGAAAACCCAAAAAGAAATATTAAAATAATTTATAATTATCCAAGTTAACTTTTGTTAACGTTTTGATGTATATGTTTCCCCTTGCGGGAAATAAGCTTTTTTCCATGAGTCACAGCAGGTCTTCACAGACAATGAATAGAATTCTGCATTATCATTTGCAGCAGTATAAACTAATCCATTATACAAATGTGCACCTTTTGTTGGATATGTAGGTTGTTTTAAATGTTTTAGTATTCAAAACTATGCTGTGATGAATACTCCTAAAGCTAAATCTTCTTTTTTTGAATTTTTGAATTTTATTTTATTTATTTTTTTATACAGCAGGTTCTTATTAGTCATCCATTTTATACACATCAGTGTATACATGTCAATCCCAATCGCCCAATTCATCACACCACCACCACCACCCCCCAGCCACTTTCCCCGCTTGGTGTCCGTACGTTTGCTCTCTACATCTGTGTCTCAATTTCTGCCCTGCAAACTGGTTCATCTGTACCATTTTTCTAGGTTCCCCATACATGCGTTAATATACGATATTTGTTTTTCTCTTTCTGAGTTACTTCACTCTGTATGACAGTCTCTAGATCCATCCACATCTCTACACGTGACCCAATTTCGTTCATTTTTATGTCTGAGTAATATTCCATTGTATATGTGTACCACATCTTCTTTATCCATTCGTCTATATATGGGCATTTAGCTTGCTTCTATGACCTGGCTCTTATAAATAGTGCTGCAGTGAACACTGGGGTGCATGTGTCTTTTTGAATTATGATTTTCTCTGGGTATATGCCCAGTGGTGGGATTGCTGGGTCATATGGTAATTCTATTTTTAGGTTTTGAAGGAACCTCTGTACTGTTCTCCATAGTGGCTGTATCCATTTACATTCCCACCAACAGTGCAAGAGGGTTCCCTTTTCTCCACACCCTCTCCAGCATTTGTTGTTTGTAGATTTTCTGATGATACCCATTCTAACTGGTGTGAGGTGATACCTCATTGTAGTTTTGATTTGCATTTCTCTAATAATTAGTGATGTTGAGCAGCTTTTCATGTGCTTCTTGGCCATCTGTATGTCTTCTTTGGAGAAATGTCTATTTAGGTCTTCTGCCCATTTTTGGATTGGGTTGTTTGTTTTTTTAATATTGAGCTGCATGAGCTGTTTATATATTTTGGAGATTAATCTTTCGTCTGCAAATATTTTCTCCCATTCTGAGGGTTGTCTTTTCATCTTGTTTGTAGTTTCCTTTGCTTTGCAAAAGCTTTTAAGTTTCATTAGGTCCCATTTGTTTATTTTTGTTTTTATTTCCATTACTCTAGAAGGTCGATCAAAAAAGAACTTGCTGTGATTTATGTCAAAAAGTGTTCTTCCTATGTTTTCCTCTAAGAGTTTTATAGTGTCTGGCCTTACATTTAGGTCTTTAATCCATTTTCAGTTTATTTTTGTGTATGGTGTTAGGGAGTGTTCTAATTTCATTCTTTTACATGTAGCTGTCCAGTTTTCCCAGCACCGCTTATTGAAGCAACTGTCTTTCCTCCATTGTATATCCTTGTCTCCTTTATCATAGATTAGTTGACCATATTAAAGCTAAATCTTAATACATGTTCTTTATTTTCTTAAATTTCTAAAAGTACAGTTGCTATGCCAATAAGTATGTCCACCAGAAAGTTGTGTGCCTAAGAACACTGAATGAGAGTGCCATAATCGTTTGCTTGTTTTTTGATGTGCATAACATAGAACTTGGATATTTTTATTCTAATTCCTGGTTTTATTTTTTAAAAATTAAATTCTAAAAGGCAGGGCAAACTAGGTAGTGCTACATTAGGATCCTTTAGCTCTTACTTTGTAACTTTCTCTTTCTGTACATAATTTAGAAATTTTGAAGAGGCTTTCACCAGCATCACTAAAACCTAAGTGGTGTGTTTGTATTTTTTCTGTTAGGATGCCAGCAGTGAAAACACTGTGGTTCCTCCAGAAACATATGTGAAAGTGGCTGGTCATCTGAGATCTTTTCAGGTAAAGTCAGGAAAAAAAACGACAGTTAAAATGTATCTGCACGGGGCTTGCCTGGTGGCGCAGAGATTGAGAGTCCGCCTGCTGATTCAGGGGACACGGGTTTGTGCCTCGGTTCGGGAGAATCCCACGTGCCGCGGAGCGGCTGGGCCTGTGAGCCATGGCCACTGGGCCTGCGCATCTGGAGTCTGTGCTCCGCAACGGGAGAGGCCACATTAGTGAGAGGCCCGCGTACGGGGGGGGGGAAAAAATGTATCTGCATGAAGCAGTTTCTGGGGTCATGCCTAAGTTTAGGATACTTAAGACTTAGTAAGTCTCTATGTTTAATGGGAGTTATATTGAAGTTAATTCATTATTTTCTTCTTCAAAAGGAAATAATGGGCTTCCTCAATATAAAACAAACAGAAAGGTAGAGAAAGAACAAGATCTCAGCCTACAGTTGCCATCTATGGCATTCATTAGGTGTAGAAGGCGGACACTGGATTTGGAGACTAGACTCTGGTTGTATAACCTTGGGAAAGTCATTGAACATCTCTGTGCTAGTTTTGTTCTTTTGACTATATTTCATTGACTGTTTTTGGATTAACTCTGAGTTAAAAATTTTCAGTATATAACACATTTTCCTCAGTTAGTAAAATGCTATAACCAAGAAAGGAGCCACAATGTTTTGACCTGAAATTGACTTGAATGTGCTCATTATTTGTTCACATTTCTCTCTTTATTTTAATAGAACAAGAAAAGCCTGGTAGCCTTTAAGATCATGCCCCTGGAGGATATGAATGAGTTCACCACACATATTCTGGAAGTAGTCAATGCACACATGATGCTCAGCAAGTCTAACAGCCAGGTGAGCAGCTTCATTCTCGTCGTTTTTTCTCTTCCCTGAAAAAACCTAAACCACTTCTGTGCTCCGGCTTTGATTTCCTTGACATTTTGAAGATTGAGCCACAAGAAAGTCATCATTCAGTCCTCAAAAAAAATTTTCTCCATGAGCTTTGCTGTGTTATTTTATTCCTGATGAAACACTTTCCTCTCAAAATTACAAGTTCCTCTAACCCCGGTGGCTTGGATGGCTGAGGCCAAGACAAGCTTCAAGTGTAGACACATAATTATCAGCTGAGCTCTTAGCTTCAGGATTTTCAGTCCATATTCAGAGAAAAACCCCAACTAAGATAGCATTTTGCTGCTTTCCTTCCAACCTATTGGCTAAACAGGATTATTTATGCACCATTATTTTGTCCCTGCAACTATATTTCTTGCTTCATATCGAAATTTCTCAACATTTTCTGTGGTACATATTCAGTTTGGCAAGTCCATCTAGGACCACATAATGGGTTTGCTGATCTGAGTATTAGAGTGCCCTTAGATGATTCTGGTGGCAAGGTGGAAGACTGGTTACAGTAGGAGGGACTGGAGCTGTTGCCTCTTGTTTTGTGCCAAGCACTTTGCTAAGCCCTGGGGATACAAAGATACATTCATTCAATTTATTGAGCCTAGTATATGCCAATCATTATTCTAGGCCCTGGGAATAAAGCAGTGAACAAGATGGGTAAAGTGTCTGCCCTCAAATTTATATTCTTGAGAGAAATGGACCATCAACAAGAAAACAAATATATAATTTTAGGTAGTTATAGGTACTCTGAAATTAAGCAGAGTAGGAGAAGACAGTGATGGAGGGAATAAGAATGGTATAATTTTAAATGAGAGAAGAACATTCCATGCGGTGTCAGAAGCCATGAGACTGGAACAAGCTTGGCATACTTGAGACTAGCAAGAAGGCCAGACTGTCTGGAGTGAAGCAAATGACATGGGAGGTGGTACAGGGATGTAGGCAAGGGAGCGAGACCCCGATCATGTAGGGCTTTGTAGGCCATAGTAAGGATTACTTTTTTCTAATTGACACTAAACCTTTAGAAGGTTTTGACTAGGGAAGTGATGTGGTCTGATTTACCTTTTTAAAAGCTCACTTGAGCTGCTGTGTGGAGAGTAGACTATGAGGCACCAACAATAGCAACAGAAGTAATTCTGGGGAATGGTAGCAGCAGCTGGGTAAGAAGTGATTGGATTCTAATACATTTCGAAGGTAGAGCTGACAGGACTTAATGGTTTAGATACAGGATATAAAGAAAAGAGAGGGTACAAAAATAACTCCTAGGTTTGGGGCTTGAGTAACTAGATGAAGCTAGCAGGTTTGAAGGGCAAACTCCAGAGTTCTGTTCTGGACTTAGCAAATGCAACGTGTCAGACACCCAAATGGAGACCAGAATGGAGGGCTGACTGTATAAAGCTGGGACTCAAAGGAGAGGTCAGGGGTAGAGAGAGAGCATTGGGAGTCATTGTGTGGATGGTATTTAAAGCCTTGGATGAGAGGAGGTAACTAGTGAGTTAAGAGGTAAGAGACCTAAGCTCTGAGACACAGAGCTAGGAGTCTGGAGGCACAGCAGGAGCCAGAGAAAGTCAGAGAAGTTGCCAGTTGGGCAGGAGGAAAATCAGGAAATGTGGTTCTGTAGAATATTCTGAAAAGAGTACTTTAAGGAGGGAGTGGAGTTCAACAGTAGAATGCTGCCTAGAAGTCAAGTAAGGTGATGAGAGAGGTCCGTCGGATTTGGAAACGTGGATCTTCAGAAGAGAGGCTTCAGCAATGGTTAGGGGAAATGTGGGTTAAAAAGAATGGGACTGGGTAGAAAGTTTAGGGTGTTTATTTTATGACTATACTTCATAACCTATACATATATATCAAATGTTCTGTGATAAAAATGGTTTTAAAGTGAGGATGGGTGGAAGCTGTGAGTATAGACAGTTATATTGAGGAGTAAATAAAATAATCCTTTCCCTCAAAGAGTTTGCCTTAAGCATTGAGGGTTCAGATCACTTAAGCAGTGAGGAGTGGCAAGTGCAGGATGCTGTCGAACCACAGAGAAGAGTTTCCTGTCCTGACCTGGACATCAAAAACGGCCTCCTGGAGGAGGTGATGCCTAAACCAAGTCTTAAAATACACATATGGGAGCAGGGGCGCACCTGAAGCATGTTTATGAGGTCATTTCAGCAGAGGTATCCAGGGAAGAAATAGCGTTCAGTTCAGTATTACTGGATCATAAAATAGGACTTCTGTCTCACCAGCAAGCAACGTGAAGGCATCTAGCTTGAAAACAGGAGACCATGACTGAATTTTGGGTTTTTTTTTAATGACCTCGAAGCATTGGCATTTAATGTTTTTTTTTTTTTTTTTTTGGTCTGCGTTGGGTCTTCCGTGCTGTGCGTGTGTGCGCGGGCTTTCTCTAGTTGCGGTGAGCGGGGGCTACTCTTCATTGCAGTGTGCAGGCTTCTCATTGTGGTGACTTCTCTTGTTGCGGAGCACGGGCTCTAGGCCTGCGGGCTTCAGTAGTTGTGGCATGTGGGCTCAGTAGTTGTGGCACAGGGGCACTAGAGCACAGGCTTAGTAGCTGTGGCACGCGGGCTTAGTTGCTCCACGGCATGTGGGATCTTCCCGGACCGGGGCTCGAACCCGCGTCCCCTGCACTGGCAGGTGGATTCTTAACTACTGCGCCACCAGGGAAGCCCTAATGAACGTTTGTTGAATGAATGAGTCTCTTGACTGCATGGGATTCACTGATGAGCTTCCACAATGCTCTTTTACTTGTAATGAGTACTTAACATATTTAATCTTTTGTCATCTTTATTCAGTTCAATAAATTAAACATTGACTGAGCACCTGCTGCCCACCAGGCACTGTGCAAAGCTGAAGGGGCTTATGGGAGAAAGTGACAGGCAAACAGTGCGATGGCTACTATGAGAGGGAATGGGCCAAATGCTGTGAGAGCCAAGAAGGAAGAACACAACTAACTTTGGCCTGGGGGGATGTCAGGGAAGTCTTCACAAAGGCAGTGACAATTAAGTTGGGCTTTGAAGGATGAGAAGGGTGTTTCCCAAGCAGATGAGGGGAGGAGCATTCCAGACATGGAATAACATGTCAGAGGCGTGTGTGTGACTGGCAAGAATTCCCTGTGTTGAAAGGGGATGGTCAAGAATAAAATACAGACTTTGATGTCTAGTTGTAGTCGGTCTAATATCCAGGAGTTTTATATTATTTTCACAGGCAGGGGGAGCCAGCTGAAAGCTTTTAGGTGGAGGAGAGACATGATCAGAAGTTATTACTTGGAGCAGTGAGGAGGGTTGATTGGAATAGGAGAGACTTGCAGCTGAGACACCAGTCAGGCGATCAGGGGTGATGAGGATCAGTTCGAGCCACTGAACGCTGTATTAATGGGCTGTGGTGATGGGCTGTGGTGACGGGCTGTGGGAGGTAAGCGAGTGGAGACTCAAAGATGGCCAAGGTCTACAGGACTGGGCTTGGACTTACTAATAGAAATGGAATATACCAGGGCAAGCAGGTTTGGGGAGGAAAGTAAACTTTATTTTGAAGTGCGTGAGATAGCTAAGTGGAGGTCTTCAGTAGATGGTTGGTAACGAGGATTTGTGGCCTCGGAGGAGGTCTGGGATGAAATCCTGAGAGAACTATCAGCTTTTTGGAAGACAGGTAGACAAAGAGGCTGAGAAAGGATACTGAGAAGGTATAGTTTGAAAATTAAGTGGAGAACCAGAAGAATATGGTGTCAGGAAGCCTAAGGAGGGGTACATTTCAAGAGGGGTGTGGTCAGCAGTGTCTGCTTCTGAGAGGTCAAGTGTTATGAGAACTGAAAGGGATTACTGGCTGTGTTGGTTGATAAGCATTGGTACGTTTGGTGAGAACTGTTTCAGAGGTATATTTGGAGAGAATCCAAATAGTGCTGGGAAATGTAAACAGTGACTATAATCTATTATTTTTTAAAAGTTTGGTGGTAAAAAAGAAGAAAAGAGAGGGTAATGAGAACTATGTCTCCTTTTCTCTCCTTGTAATGCTTCATGCCTAGTTGACACTCAGTAAATGCTTGCATGATTGAAGCACCAGAGGTAGATACCACTATAGCAGATCTCAGTAATTTTCTTCTCAGTGCTATTTTTCCTCTGGTTCCTGTCACATCACAAAAGAAAAGGAGGATCCAGGAAGTACCTTTCTCTCAGTTTGATGTGATATGCTTCAGAGAACGACTTTATCTTCCTATGAAATACTCATTAGATAATAGCTGTCCTTTCCAAGGGAAGCAGTTGTTATTGGGAAAACTCTGCTTAGGGAATTCCCTGGCAGTCCAGTGGTTAGGACTCTAACCACGCTTTCACGTGGCCTGGGTTCAATCCCCAGTCAGGGAACTAATATCCCACAAGCCGTGTGGCGCAGCCAAAAAAAAAAAAAAACTGCTTAAATTGTTTTTTTGTAAACTATTTATTAAGCTATTTAAAAGAGCAAGGACTGTGTTTAAATTGGTGAATTTACTAATGTTGTAAACTTATTTCTTAATTCAGCCCTCAGCAGGGAGAGCACCTGTCAGCAATCCAGGAATGGGTGAAGCTGGGAACTTTGGTGGGAATAGCTTCATGCCAACAAATGGCCTCACTGTGGCCCAGAACCAGGTAAACAGCTGAGTGGCTCCAGACATGCAAGACACAGACAGTTAGTTGTAAATTATGTTACTTCCTTAATGGTGCTAAGTACCTGACTCATTTCTTTCCTATAAAGGGATTCTGGCTTACATAGGGGAGCTGATTCAGAGTAGTTGCTAAAATCTTTCTGATTTGAATCTTCAGGTACTGAATTTGATTAAGGCTTGCCCAAGGCCTGAAGGATTGAACTTTCAGGATCTCAAGAATCAGCTCCAACACATGACCGTACCCTCCATCAAGTGAGTATTTGGTTTCTGTGAACTAGGGCTCCAGAATTGTACCCGTTTCCCCTCACCAGGATTTCCCGGTAATGAGAAGTAAGTTTAAAAAAAAAAAAAAAAAACTGTTGACTAACAAAAGCGAAGTTGTTCAGTCATGGAAAAGTAGAAAAAGGACTCACAAAGATGGTGCTGCCTGTCACTTCACTCATTCATTTTTCATTCAGCAAATACTAAGTACCATTATGTGCAAGGGATGTAATTTTGAGCAAAAATTGACCAGATACCTCTCGTGGAATTTAGTCTGGAGGAATGAGATCCTAAACTCCTAGTCCTCAGGTGTACATTTGCATTGGCATTGCTGTCCCCACTGTGCAGTGTTCCTCAGGCTATCTGGACCTGAAGCCATTAGACAGTCCTTCCAACATCCTTGTCCTGATAACCTGTTAGACAAGCAGCTTCCTGATTCTAATGAACTAATCAAACAAACTGAGTATTATGGTGTTTGTGATAGTTGTTACTATAAATCAGTTGATATTCTAGGTCTCGATAGAAAAGAATACTCAGGTCTAATTCCATTTCCTGTCCTATGAGATGAGGATAATAATTCCTATCTTAGAGTTACTGTGATGATGAGGTGCAGAATGTCTGTCACAATAGTAGGTGCTCTATAAATTGTTACTCTTATTAAATATGTTACTGACACTGACCCTGAGGGCCTTTAAGGATTTGAAGGTGTCATACCATTTCTAGAAAGACCTTTCCTTTCCTTCTTGCAACTTGATTTCCCAGAAGGGAATGAGAGGGTCGGTGGATGAGTGAGGAGCTATTTTTTTATATAGCTGTTTATATTGGGAGACATTATATGCAACCGGAACTATAGCTTTAGATCCTGGTTTCAGTTTGCTTACACTGGTATTTAAGTGAGGTCCTATTTTCTTTGCTTTACACAACTTGGGAGAGGCATCCAAGGCAGCCCTAAAGCCTTTGTCTCCAAGGATTACCTCAGTTTTGTAATTTTACTGGTGTTTCTCCCTGCAAGAGCCTTCCATGAGCAAAATGGCCATGAATTCTTGTCAGCTAAGATAGAAAGTAGGGAAATGAGTAAAGTTTACATATTCGGCCATATCCAAAAGGCAGTTTCCTTTCTTCTGCATTTGGTTTTTTCTTTCTTTCTAGGCAAGCTGTGGATTTTCTAAGCAACGAGGGACACATCTATTCCACTGTGGATGATGATCATTTTAAATCCACAGATGCAGAATAACTGGATCTAATTGGGTACCCGAGATATTTTCCAGCTGGACCTTTTATGCAGTCTCTCGTCTCCAGCTGTGCATATATTTGGCAGGTTGACTTCTAGGTAGTAGGTTTCATCTATAAAAGGTTTCAATTGACATCCTTTTGAAACTTACTACTCTTCTGTGTTTTTGAAGCTCAGAGGGATATGGGCAACTGACAGGGATGTAAACCAGGGGGGACTTTCTTAAAGAACTTACAAATTAGTTACAATATCAGGATAAATGGAATTGGAAGAGGGATGCTACCAAGAAGGGTTGGGCGGTATTACTTAAATAATACTCAGGAGTTTTTATGCCTAAATTGTTTCCTGTTGAGAGCAGGACTAGGGCCTGTCAGCAGAGAGCTAGCCACAAAGCCCACTAACCTCTGCCTGTTTTTGTTCCCCACTTTGGTTATGTGGTTATGTGTTGTTACTTTCAGAATTGCACTTTCTTTCACCTTGTCATAATTGCTGCCCAAAGTGTGTTTTTATAAGCATGGGGTTCTAGAATGGTGGCTTCATGGGGCAGAGAGAAAGATACGTGTTTTGTACAAAATAAGTACATTCATATGCTTAATAAAATAGTTCTATTATTGCAGTAACTTGTAAAAATGTTCCTTTTTTTACACTGTAATAATTAATACTTTATCATCTCAGCTAATTCAGAGATAAGTTAATGAGGTGTAACATGCAAATAAAAGTTCTGTAACTGCTTTAACTGTGTTTCTAAATGAGATCTACCAGCAGCTGTGTGGAGAAGGCTCCACTCCCTTGGTTTCTGACAGTGAACAACAATGTGGTTGTTATTTTCTGTACGTGCAGGATAGTTCCCATCTGGGGAGCTGTGCAGACGCTTAAAAGTCAGTCAACCAATATGTTCATTTGCAAGTATGTCCATTCTTGATTGTTGCCTAAAAGAAAGAACAGTGGCTAAAAACAGGTTTAAAAAAGCATATACATTTGAATATGGAATGCATGATAGGATACTTCTATGGGTGGTGGACTTCTCGTTCTAGTTACCATGCTAATGCCCTCAAATGGGCAAGGGGGCAATAGCAGTGGTTCTGGGTGGAAGTCACTTTTTCTTTTGATTTTGAATTCTATGATTTAGCAATCAAAAACTACTTACTCATTAATTCAGCGAGTTTTTTTTGTTTTTTTTTTTGTTTTTTTTGTGGTACGCGGGCCTCTCACTGTTGCGGCCTCTCCCGTTGCGGAGCACAGGCTCCAGACGCGCAGGCTCAGCGACCATGGCTCACGGGCCCAGCCGCTCTGCGGCATGTGGGATCTTCCCAGACCAGGGCACAAACCCGCGTCCCCTGCATCGGCAGGTGGACTTTAAACCACTGCGCCACCAGGGGAGCCCTCAGCGAGTGTTTATTGAATACCTACTGTGTCAACCCATTGGTCAGCTACTAGGAATATAAAGCAAAATAAGAGATTGGTGTCCCAGGACTTGCTGATTCAGCATTTCCAATAACACAGAGTAGCTACTCAGGGATACTGAATTCCCTGCCACCTTGGCATTGACACGGTATCACAGGAGCTCTGTGGATTCTGAGCACTATGAAGGCCCGTGGGGCTGAGCCGAGGTAGGCCACTGCTCAGCAGAGTGAAACGCCAGCCTCTAGCGCTTCTACCTGCTCAAGCCAGGGGAGCTTGCATTTTGGATATTTGTCGTCACCTGGGATGTCAGGTATACAGTGTTCTCTTGGTACATTGTTGAGACAGCAGGAACAGCACTATGACCCAAGTTCTCAGAAATCCCCAGTGTCACAGCCAAGCCATGAGTCTAGCCTAGTCTCAGGAAGATCTCTTTAGGTGTACAGTGGGAGATGAGGCTCCTTGGGAAATAGTGGTACTTTATTGGATTTAACTAGAGAAAAGCCAGTAAGAATTAGTGTCCTATGTGAATTAATAGATTTGTTTTTTAAAATGTTGTTGAGGGAAATTCAAAACTCGATAAATTTTTGAGCATGCATCCCCAGGTTATATTCATTTAGTTAGCAGTTATTTACTATATCAGTTACTATATTAGTTTGTTATATATATTACAAAACACTCAAAATTAGAAATGAAAAAGGATATTAAAAATAAATATGAAAGGATGTACCAATACAGTTGACCCTTGAACATCACGGTTTGAGCTGTGCAGGTCCACTTATACGCAGATTTTTTCCAATAAACACATACTACACGATCTGCAGTTGGTTGAATCTGCAGGTGAGGAGGGTCAACTGTAAAGTTGTATGTGGATTTTTTGACCGTGTTGGGGGTCAACTGTAATTCTTCTCTGTTTCCCAGTCAATCATCTTATGTCCTCACTTTGGAGACCACTGCTTGGGGGAATCCCTAGCCCCATTATAGTTCCCTCCCCACCACCCAGCGGTTTATTCCAGAGGTAAAGAAGACAAAAGCACCCTGAGGGTGGTATCTGCCTTTGGTCCATTCCCTTCCTACCCTTACTGCTCTAGTAAGACAGTCACAGTTGTGGTTTTCAAACGTGTTTTCCTTTTAAGCCCAGCTTTCCCTGCTATGAAATTGGTGGCTTTCTCCTTATGGCAGCATTTGGCCACTCAGAAACCCCCTTTTGTGGGAACTGGTGGCCCCTCTCCTCTGCCCCCCTTTTGTGATCTTGCTCAATTTGGCGCCAAGATTAACTGCAAACGTGAACGTGAAACTGTGGACATTTGCATGGGGTCCTGATCCCTAGGGGTTCGGTGCCAAGGAGGAACTTTCTGTCTCTTGCTTATTGCTTTTCCCAGAGTACTCTCTTCCTCAGGGTCCTCCTGTGTGGTAGAGATTGCGTCTGTGGAGGAGGGCGTGGGAACTGGTGTGGAGATGAGCATGGGTGCTAGATACTGGGGACTGGCCCAGCAGCACGTAGTCACTGCTCGGTGGTCACCTGGAGAATGCCCTGCTGGAGTGTGGCGGCCTGGGAAGTACATGGGTCCAGAGAGCCAGAGGGATGTTAGGAGGCAAAGGAAGGACACACTCAGGTGTAGTGCCTCGAATCCAGGAGTGGGAATTTGACCCTCTTTCGGCTCCCGCCTCCACTGGACACTCCTTCCATCTTTTTGTCTCTCCCCTGTCCTCCGCTGACCATGGTGCTTAATTCCGTGACTGCATTAGCCCAAGAAACCAAAGTCCCACTACTTCTAGGAAGTGAGGCCTGTGGTCTTACCTTACTAAACAGGCCTTAACTGACCCTGGAAACTGAGTTATTCTCTGCATAGGCACAGGCTTGTATTTCTTCTCTTATCTCGTTATACTGGCTCTGTCTCCACAGCCCAGGAACACAGTATAAACACTGGGATGAATTCCATGACTAGGAGACAGTGTAAGCATGTGAAAGGGGTGTTGGTTTTAGAGACAGGTGCAGCTCTCAGATCTTGGTCAACAGTAATGATACTAACATGTTTACTGAATATTTATTATGAGCCAGGCACTGTGATAAATGCTCTACAGATATTATCTCAGTCGATCCTTAAAACAATCTTTTGACGTAGATAACTTAGTTTCATTTTGCATGTGAAGAAACTGAAGCTTAGAGAGGTTAAAATCACTTGTAGGTGGTGAGCAAGGATCCTGACCCAGGCCCATGACTAGCCTGCCCGCTGAAGCACACTAGACTAGTTTGTTTCCCGATCTTTAAAACCAGGCCTTGTCTACCTCAGAGAGTTGATTTAGATAGGGTTTGTAAAGGGTCTGGTACTCAGACAGCACTTAATAAGTGATCATCTCTTATCATTTTTCCCGAAGCTCAGATGTCATTTTTATTCTGTGCTTTTAAAGTGAAATAATCTTGGACAGTCACCTACAACGGTCATGTGCTGGGTGCTGCAGAGATGAGGAAGACAGTCCTGGTCCCTCAGGGGCTCGGAGCCTGGGTGGGGGACAGCGAGAGAGAGGAGAGAGTGGAGCAGGGGCGGCCAGCATTACAGAAGGCTCTCAGTGCAGTGTGTCATCAGGATTGAGTCCCCTTTACCAAGAGGCAGGAGGCACTGTGCTGCCGTCACCGAGGTGGGTAATGTCTTGGATTCCTTTCTGCACTAACAAGTGGGACAACTGGTGTTGGGGTGCAGGATTGAGTAGAACCCAGCTGGCTACTTGATACCAAAGCTCTGAACCTGAAGGAGCCAAATGCAAGGTGCTGGGCCCAGAGGAGCCAGAGGGAAACTGTTGCACGGTCTATCCTATTTCCAGTCAGTCCCCACCTGGCCACTCCTTGTCCACAGTCTGATTTCTGAGAGACCTTGTCCAGGGTCCTCTAAAGGCTTGTAATAGTTGGCTGATATCTCAGGTTCCCTGAGAAGCAGCAGTTAGGAAGTAAGGTTTCTCCAGCACCTAGAGGGTTTTTGGAAACTGCTCAAGTATTTCTTCGTAATTGTGTTCATCATCTGCAAAAGAATCCAAGTCAGTGAGGACCTTTGGCCTTAGGTTCCTTCCCCTCTTTAGCGTACTTTCGTCCCTTGAACAGGGGAGGGCTTGGTCTGGATGCTCTAAGGTCCTTGCTAGCCCAGAAACCACAGTTTGTTGTGTCTGAACACTTTGCAAACATTCTCCTGTGTGCCTTGGGGAGGGTAGTTGGGAGATGAACTCATTTTCCTTGCCAGGGCCCTGGAGCCACTGGGAGAAGGACAGTAGGGACCCTTCAGCCTACGCCCATCTCATATAGGCCTGTCCATCCAGCTGGGACTGTGGAAGGGTCGCTCACGAGCAGAGCCCTGCTGAGGGTATGGCCAGCACCATCAGAGGCAAAAGCAGCAGCAGAATGGCATGGGGGAGGGGAGAAGGAAAGACAGGGGTGAACAGGGGCTGACAGACTCACTTGTATCCTGAGTGATGGGCTTAGTGGGCCTGAGACCTTTCTTGTGACCAGGAATCGCACTGTAAAAATTGCAGCTGTCCTTGATGACCTTTCGCAAGGTCTTCCTCTTGGGTTTAGGCATCAGAGGTGGTTCCTGCAATTCGAAGGCTTCAGAAGACTAAGTGGTAAAAAAAGCAGAAGTTAGCAGGGTCCCAAGAAATGGGGTAAGAGAGTACCTGAAATGCAATTTCCTTCAAATCTCACTTCCTCTGCTCCCCTCTGAACTTTTCAGTGTATGGCTTCTCAGGACGCCAGGTGTTTTTGCTACAAGCACTTGAGCTGTTCTTTGGCAGGGGAGAAAGGGGCCAGGGTGAGACATGATGGGGTTGGGGGCTAGAGACAGGCTGTCTCTGCGTTTTTACACAGGGATTTGGTCATTGTCCTCCAAATCTTTTGCTAAAGGAGAAAAAAGTAGTCACAAAGCCTCAGGACAAACAGAGTACAGAGCTGAGAGGGGTCCCAGAAGGAAGAGGACTTTTATTGAAATCCTACCATGTGCCAGAAGCTGTATGCATATCCGTTCATTCACCCTCAAGTGACTCTCTGAGGAGCTGTTTGAGTTCCCAGTTTACATGTGAGGAACCAGGCTCAGAAAGAGTGTGCCATGTCAAGCCTCACACGGGATCCCTGGCCGGGCCAGGCTTCAGACGCAGAGCCATGTCTGTGACCTGTAAAGCCGCTCCTCTTCCCCCCACGTCATGCTTTCAACAGCAAACAGTACGGCTCCCTGATGAGCAGCGGAGAATACTGATTCCCAGGGAGGGAAATTGCTGGTTCTAGGGCAACAAGCAGGAGCCATCCCAGAGGAGCCGTCAGGAGCCAAGGCTGGGATGGAGGTCTCAACTCTTTGTACCACATTCTTTCCAGCACTGTCACAAGGCCTGTGTTTCAGATGGCCCAGTCTATTTTTGGTTCTGTCAGAAAACGACTACCCTACCCCCTGCCCCACAGATACGAGCCCCTTCTGGGGCTGAGATCGCTCAGGGTTCATCTTTTTAACTTCCACTGCCATCCCACTGCCTCCCCACACAGTACGAAATCCAAGCCTCTGCACATCCCAAAACAGTATGCTTGTTACAGTTTACAAAGTGCTTTTTATGTAGATCACTCCCCCCACCCCACCACGCCCCCCATTCTCAGCAGAGCATGGCTATCAGCGCCCATCTCAGAGGGACGCCGTGAGAGCTGGCTGGGGCAGTACGTATGCATAAGGGGCCACCCCAGGGTAAGCGCCCCACGAGTAGAGGCTAACAAAACAGCACTGAGAGTTAGTGATGTTATCCCAGGCTCACTGGTGAGGAAACATGCCCAGAGAGGAAGTACAGCCCACAGAGTGAGGAAACAGGAACGTGAACTTCGTGTTTCTGACTCTGAGGTTCTTTGCCCGCTTGTCGTTATTCAGTTTGGTTCAGTTCGGACTCACTGGCACTTTCTCTGCCTGCCTTGGAGTGGGAGGTCCCTACCCCACAGGACTCTTGTTCTAGCCAGAGACCAAGTACAACTAATTAAAACTACATGGCCTCCCACCTCCAAGCTATGTACAGCGTGCAGTGTGACTACAGAAGAGGGAGAACTGTCACCGCCTTGGAGGAAATGTGAGCTGAGCCTTGCCCGTGAGCCTGAAAGGAGGAAGAAGGCAGAAGGACTGGCAGAAGGACTGGTGTGTGTGAAGTGCTGAGGCGGGAATCCTGGCATACCGAGAGCATCAGGAGTTCCTCGGTGGTTGGAGCTGCTGAGCAGTGGTGGAAGGTGGGCCTGGGAAGGTGAGACTGAAGTCAGCTGTGAAGGACCCTGGATACCATGTTAAGGGGTTCGCATTACCCCCAGCAATGGGGAGCCATGGAAGGTTTCAGGAGGTGGGGCTGAGGCCCCATAGTGACCAGGGAAGGATGTGGGAGGCCATTCTGACAGCCGTGGGGAGGGGTTGAAGAGGCCGCTGGAAGAGTTTAGGTGAAAAATGCTGTAGCTTGAGCTAGGGAGTGACAGCAGGGGTAGCAGAGAGAGGTAAAGCACCGTGAACTTGGAGTCACAATGCTTCCGCTCCAGTTCAGGTCCCCCCATTTACAAACTGTGTGACTTTGAGTGAGTCTCACAGTCGCTGAGACCTCATTTTCTCGACTGTAAAATATGAATGATCACACCAATGTCAGGATGGTCAGGATCGAATAATAGGTACAAAGCGTGCACGTTTATAAACTGCACGTTCTGGAAATAGAGACAGATGTAGAGAACAAGCATATGGACCCCAATGAGGGAAAGTGGGGGTGGGTGGGTAGTGGCGGCGGTGGGATGAACTGGGAGATCGGGGTTGACATATATACACTAATGTGTATAAAATAGGTAACTAATAAGAACCTGCTGTATAAAAAAATAAAATTCAAAAATAAACAAACTGCATGTCCTGTACAGCTGTAAGAAGCATGATGCCAGACAGACAAAGAAGAAACGGCAGGACCCTGATGATCCCTACAGGTGGCCCCTCCCTGCCCACTTGGGTTCTGTTGGTACCTTGACACCTTTCGCCTTGCTGACCTGCTTCTTCTGCCCACTGAGGCCCTTACTTTTTGGAGGCCTGGGCGGGGGAGCTTGACCCTCAAAGGCTGGTGACTTCCGAAGGTGATAATAGAAGGCCTCTGTCAGCTCCTCCACTGGGACTACGGGGAGGGGCCCAGCCGGCTGGCTTGGCTGCCCCTCGGCTTCCACAACAGTCAGGTCCAGCCACCGGGGCGGGACCTCGAAGCACATCTCAGGGTTGGAGTCCAGGCTGACCACCAAGAAGGGTTCCATGATCTTCTCCTCCAGCCGCAGGCCCAGGAAGGAGGGCAGAGGGTCATCAGGGTGGCTGGCATCCTTGGCCACCACCTTGACCTCACAGGGCAGTGGGAACTGGGCAATCAGATCCTGCAGGCTGTAGCGCCGGCCATCACCCAGCTCTTCCACGAAGCCGCCAGAGAAGTGGAGGGGCAGCAGAATCTGTTCTTGGTCCTCTGCCTCTTCATACTCTTCCTCCCCAGGCTGGTCACTCAGCCGCTGACACACCAGGACATTCATGTCCCTCTCTTGAACCCCAAGGGCCTGGCCAGACCCCAACACCTCCAGCCTGTCTCCCATGGCCAGGGACATGAACCCGGGGTTCTCCAACCCGTCTCCTTCACAGTCCTTTGTGGCCACTACCCGGAGTGGCTGGCCTGGCTGGAGAGCACCCAGGAGGTCGTAGGCCGTGGGGAACTCTCTCGGCCGCCGCCGCAGCTTGCCCTGGTAGGCCCCAGAGATCATGAAGTGTCTGGGCACTTTCCGGCCCTTGGTTGAGGCCAGGACCCGCCAGGGTGGCGAGGCCACGCCATAGATGCAGAGCCTCTGGCCCTTCCGTAAGGAGCTCAGCCACGGGCTGAGGAAGATGGGGGGCCCCTCCGGAACTTCCAGGATCTCTGTGGGCAGGGGGAAGGGGCCTCCCCGGGCCAGGGCCTCGCTCAGCAGCAGCGGTTGTATGAAGTGGATGTGCTGAGAGGAGGCGGTGATATCCTCCACGTCAACCTCCAGCGTGGAGGGGATCTTGACGATGGTCCTGCGCACTGTGGAGGGGAGAGGTCAGCTCAGGTGCGCACCCTCCACCCCTCAGAGGTCTGAGCCTGCTAACCTCTTTCCTGTCTTCATCTTTTCTTTCCTACCAGCGTTTTCCTGTTGTACCCGATTCCTTGCCCACTCTTTCCTTCAACCTCTTTTTAAAAAGTTACTATAAAAAGTTTTAAAAATATTTATAAAAGTAGAATAGCATAGTGAACCCCAATGTACCTGTCACCCAGCTTCAACATTTAACCCATGGCCCATTTTCTTTCCTTTATACCCCTATCTATCCATTCCCCTTCCACTGGATTATTTGGAATCAGAATAATCACATCTTGCCATCTGTGACTGTTTCAACGTGTATTGCTAAAAGAAGGGGTAATTAAAATTTCAAAAATAATAACCACTAGGCTATGATCACATTGAAATAATAATAATTTGATAATTCCTCAATATCACTGAATATCCAATCAGTTCACTTTTAAAATTTTAATTGAATTTTGAATGTAATTTTATAAGCTGTCTTTCCAAATCCTTTCTGGGTTTAAATAGATAGAACCAAATCAAGAAAAACACTGACTACATGACTTTGGACAGCCTCCTCCTGTCCTGGCATTGATAGCGCCTGGTGCATAAACTCTGTAAGAGTCTGAGGAAAACTGGCCCACCCACTATGTTGTTTGAGCCGCACCACACGGAATGTTCTCCCTGTTTTGCAGATGAGAACACTGAGGCTCCGAGGAGTGGTGGTGACTTCCCTCATGTCACATGGTTGGGATTTTTGCTCTGTGCCAGATGAGCTGATAATCGGCTGAAGCTGGGAGATGGGCACATCTGGGTTCATTATACTGTTGTTTTTTTAATTCAGAATGCTTTATAAATTACCTGAGCTGCCTCATTCTCCAGGGCAGTCAACTTGTTATTTTTACAAAAACTAGTAAACAAAGCCTAGGTTGTTTCTTAGGACAGGACTGAGTCAGGCTGCTGGCAGCATCCAGAGCAGGGTTGGTGAGGCAGAGGCAGAACCTGGCCAGTCAAGAGGCCAAGGCTGAGTGGAGGGTGAAGAATGGGGGTGCCCTGGGGACCTCTACACATAACACCCATTTTTCTACCTCTGCTCCAGCTTGGCCTCCGACCGGCCAGACCTGGCCAGCTTCTGCCTCCGTTTCACCAACCCTCTGTGTGCAGCCACCAGCCTGTCCTAAGAAGTAACCTATGAAACAGCTGGGGGATTCAGCCAGACAGTACCCTCCCAGACAGGAGGCCCTTCACGAACAATCTTGCTCTCCCCAGCAACAGGAAAATATATTTCTCCTGAGCAAATGGTCAACGCTGCACTTTCTAACACTATGTTTCTTTGTCCTAGCTGCGGGCAACCTCACAGCCCAACTTTTGCCAAACTTTATAAAGTACGTGGGACCTCACTCAAGTTACCCGTTTTCCTATCTCCTTTTGCACCTAACTTCCACTATTGGGGATTCTTTATTCTGTTTCGTTGTATATACCAGGTAAACCACCTGGAATCCCTGGACTATCCACGGGGATAGGGGGCATCTTCCCATCAGAGCAGCTCCCCAGGGCCCCCTCTGTCCCTCCCGCCCCCGGGCCCACCCACCTGCCCGGGGAACTCACAGTGCATGATGGCTTCGACCTCATACTGGGGCATCAGGGTCAGGGAGTGCCAGGGGAGGGCGGGGCAGGTGAGGATGGTGTCCCTCAGGGCCGGGTCCTGCAGCACCTGGAGCAGAGTCCGAGGGGGCCCAGGCTCCAGTTTCCAGAAGGGCCCCTTCTGGGACAGGGGCAAGTGCAGAATCACCTGCTGGGCCCCGGTGCCCAGCACACAGCGGGCACAGCAGGTCCCGAGGTGCATTTCCACAGCCTCAAGCTTGAGGGGCTGCTCCTGAGGCACCACCCTGGCCTTGGTGGTGATTCTGTGGGTCGACATGAAGCAGATGGGCAGCTGCTTGGAGCTCTGGGTTGCAGCAGAGACCAGCTCCTCCAGGGTTCCATAGCTCTGGGGGCCAGTTAGGGGGCTGAAGTTGCCTGTGGGGCACAGCAGGGGGCGTCAGGGTGGGGCAGACCTTTGCCGAGCCCAGGGCCTCATATCCCATGCCCAGGTCTGGCTGCAGAGAACCAGCCAGAGTCCCCCGAGGACAGGGGCCAAGGGTGGGCCAGCATTTGGATATCCAGGCTGCACGGCTGAGGGATGGCAGGCAGCAAGTGACCATTGTAAATGGACAGTGAGGGCAGGGGTGGGGACAGTTCCTTCTGACACAGGCACGGACACAGAGGGATTGTCACCAGAGACAGAACAGAACAGACACACTGCCACATTTTCCTACCTGCCGACCCCACCTGCCTCTCACTTTGCCATCTTTGTCTCCAGATACCTCACCACTGCTCCATTCCCACACACCAGCACCTACCACCCCATTCTGGGTGGGTGAGTGCCACAGTCCCTCCCAAACTAGAAACCCAGGAGCTACTGGCCAAATGACCTCTGACCACCCCTCTACCCCTCCCCCTGCCCTGTCCATTCTTCTGCCACCAGACTGGCCTAAAATACCCCATGTCTGGACATAATATCACTTCCAGGGTCTTCCTGCCCAAAACCCTCAACACAAATCTATTCAAGGAAGCACAACACAAAGTCGGTCTGAGGGACATTCTGCAAATGTACTGATCTAAACTCTTCAAAAATGTTGATAGCAAGACAAAGGAAGGCTGAGGAACTATTCCAGCCTGAAGGAGACTAAAGGAGGCCAACTGAATGTCATGTGCAATCTGGGACTAGATTCTGGATCAAGGCAAACACCGGGCTATCAAGGACATTAGTAGGGCGGCTGGTGAAATCTGAATACAGACTGTGGGTTAGACAGTAGTATTGTATCAATATTAAATTTCCTGAATTTAATCACTGAACTACAGTTTTGTGAGTGAATGTCCTTGTTTTATAGGAGTTACGCTAAATACTGGGAGTAATATTCAGATGTAATGGGGCATCATGTCTATAACTCTCAGATGGTTCGGAAAAAAGATATATATACACACACATATATAGTAATATATGTTCATATGTATATATGTGTGTGTGTATGTATATATAATATACAGAGAGAAGGAAAGCAAATGTAACAACATGCTTAACTGGTGAATCTGGATAAACAGTATACAGGAGTTCTAGCAAGTCTTCTGTAAATTTGAAATTATTTCAAATTTTTTAAAAACCCTCAAAATACAAAACAAAACACATCACTTCCCTATTTAAAAGCGCTTTGGCTACTTAATACCTTCAAAATAAAGGCTGAAATGTGGGGACTTCCCTGGTGGTTCAGTGCTTAAGAATCTGCCTGTCAATGCAGGAGACACAGGTTCGATCCCTGGTCTGGGAAGATCCCACATGCCATGGAGCACCTAAGTCCGTGCGCCACAACTACTGAGCCTGCGCTCTAGAGCCCACAAGCCACAACTACTGAGCCTGTGTGCTGCGACTACTGAAACCCATGCGCCTAGAGTCCGTGCTCCATAGCAAGAGAAGCCACTGCAGTGAGAAGCGCGTGCACTGCAACGAAGAGTAGCCCCTGCTCACCGCAACTAGAGAAAAGCCCATGCGTAGCAACGAAGACCCAACACAGCCAAAAATTAAATAAATAAATGAATTTATAAAAAAATAAAATTAAATTTATAAAGCCTTTTAAAAAAAAAAGGTGGAGGCGGCGCCGATGTGGCGGCTGCGCAGCGAGCAGTTCCCCAGCTAGGTGGGCGTCTGGCCGGCGTGGCTCGGCGCAGCCGGGCTGCCGGGGCCCGCGGGGCTGGCCTGCGCTCTGTGCGGCCGCCCACTGGCCTTCCTGCTGCAGCTGTACGCACCGCTTCCGGGCCGCGCCTTCGCCTTCCACCGCGGTCTCTTCCTTTTCTGCTGCCGAACGCCACCGTGCTGCGCCGGCCTACGCCTTTTTAGAAATCAATTGCCTAGGAGAAATGACTTCTACGCCTATGAGCCACTTTCTGAGGATCCTCCGCCGGAGACAGGAGAATCCGTGTGCCTCCAGCTCAAGTCCGGTGCTCATCTCTGCAGAGTTTGTGGCTGTTTAGGCCCCAAAACATGCCCCCGATGTCACAAGGCACATTACTGCAGCAAGGAGCATCAGACTCTGGACTGGAGATTGGGACATAAGCAGGCTTGTACACAAGAAGGTGATTTGGACAGTACAGTTCCAGACCACAGCTTCCTTTTTCCAGAATTTGAAATTGTAATAGAAACAGAAGATGAGATTATGCCTGAAGTTGTGGAAAAAGATGATGAATCAGAGATTATAGGTAGCATGGTTGAAGCACCTGAGGAAGAATTGGATTCCATGGCAAAACATGAACCTAGGGAAGATAGAATTTTCCAGAAGTTTAAAACCAAAATATCCCTTGAACCAGAACAGATTCTCAGATACGGCAGAGGGATTGCCCCTATCTGGATCTCTGGTGAAAATATCCCTCAAGAAAAGGATATTCCAGATTGCCCCTGTGGTGCCAAGAGAATATTTGAATTCCATGTCATGCCTCATCTGCTCAACTACCTGAAGGCCGACAGACTGGGCAGGAGTGTCGACTGGGGCGTCCTGGCTGTCTTCACCTGTGCCGAAAGCTGTGGCCTGGGCACTGGCTACACAGAGGAATTTGTTTGGAAGCAAGATATAACAGATACCGCCTAAAGACAACAGTGTGAAGCCTCAAAATATTCATCATCTCTTAGACCTTCCAATTCCATTTCTAGGACTTTATCCTAAGGAAATAATTATACCAGAGATACACAAAGATGTTGTTTTAGGTGTTGTGTATCTGTCCAGCAGGAGGCTACACAGTCTTAATGATACAGACTTATATGCACATCAAGTAAGATAAAGATGCCAAGGTACCATTGTAGATGGTATTCATAGTATGCTATTTTTGTAAAAATATTTATACACGTGTATGTACACCAAAAATATCTGGAATGATATGCACTAGATGTGAACTGGTTAACTGAACAGTGGGACTAAGTGACATGATCTTTTTACTTATATGTATATTTCTTTCTATAATAAAAATGGGTTATGTGCCTAATTAAGTCAAAAAAAAAAAAAAGAACGAAATGTGTCCGTGCCCCACACAAGCTCCCCCCGCCCCCCTGCGGTCTGGCTCCCGCTCACCTCCCCACCACTTGCCTCTCACCTGGAACCCATGCCCTCACTGGTCCCCTTCAGCGATCACAGGAAACCATACTGAGAACAAGCCCACAGAGGGTGCCTGCTCTGAGCCCAGCCCTGTTCTAAGTGCATCATACATGGCAACTCATTTAATCGTCACATTAAGGCTGACTGCCCCATTACAGAAGAGGAAGCTGAGGCGCAGAGAGGTCACGGGAACTAACCACGGCCACAGCTAGTAGCCGGCAGAGGTGGGATTCCCATCCAGGCTGCTGGCTTCAGCGTCCAGGCCCATGGTCCACCACACTACACACCTCCTGCAATGAATGCGCTACAGGGGGTTTCTGGAGCACCAGTGTGCTCATGCTACTCCCTCTAGCTGGGATCCTTCCTCCAGCTGAGGTGCCACCTCCTCCAGGAAGCCTGCACAGACCTCTGGAGAGGCAGGCCACTCTTGCCCGGAGCCCTCTCCAAACTGGTGCCTACTTGTGCTGTTGTCCTCCTCACTGCCATCCTGGAAACTCCCCGCCGGAGAGGGCTGCATCTGCTTCATCCTGAACCCCACACCCCAGCCCCCAGCACGAGGCCTGGCACACAGCAAGTGTCAATAAATGTTTGGTGAGTGAATGTGGGAGCGAACATGAAAACTGGCACGTGGACAAAGACATGAAACAAAAAAAGGCCCAGCCAAGAGGCAGATGTAATCAGAGATGGACACGGAGAGGACGCAGCCACGCCAGCTCAGGACACCGTCAGAGCACTCAGAGGACATTCGGGTCTCGGGGCTGGGTAGTGGTGGATGTGAGAGCAGTGTGTGCCAACCCAGAGGGGTGGGAGTTTGTTTTGGGGTCACATGTGCCCGAGGGGGTGCCTGGAGGGTTCCAGGACACTTAGGGAGATAGAGGTGCCTGCCTTACCCTGGAAGTTGGGAGCGAGCTCCATGGTCTGGCCCGTCCCCGGGTTCTCACAGACCACCTTCTGGAGGCGAACACAGGTGACCTTGATCAGGTCTCCTGTGGAGAGGGAGCACTCATTCCCGGAGATCTCGTAGATGGAGCCTGCGGAGACAGAGTCAGTTTCACCCGTTCAGCAAAGGCCAAGCGCTGCGCCGCCTGTGCCCTGTTCCCCCCAGGCACTGCTCGGTCACACCTTTGCACACGTTGTTCCGGTGCCTGGAATGCTCTTCCCTGACGCCGCTCTGCCTTCTTTTAGCGCTGACTGTGGTCACATCCCCTTGCCTCCTGAACTCAGCTCACAGGGCAGGACTGATGCATCTCAGCCGGCACAGGCCCAGCCTCGAAGTGTGTGTGTTTAAGTCATGAATGAATAAACAACCCAGTAAACCCCAGTTCCCTTATTAGCTACAAAATCAGGCCCAGGGAGGTTCGGTGACTGACCCGAGATCACACAAAGCCAAACACCCACACTGGCGTTTTCTTCTTCAGATGACTTGCTGTTAAGAGAAGCACAGGAGGGGGTGGCGGGCTGCTGACAGGGTGGGCCCAGTAGGCGGGTCTGGGCCCTGACTTACAAGGTTTAAAGGGCTATAGCAGGGTCCAGAGCATGGAAGATGCTCAGTAAAGGTCTCTCACACACAGCGACCCATCCTGCTGATGAGGGACAGACAGTGCAGGTGGGCAAGCCTCCAGGCCACCTGACGCTACTGCACCCCCAGGGCAGCCCCGGCAGGGTCCTTTACAACAGCCCTGAGAAACTGATGAAAATCCCACCCCTTATCCCCAGGAAAATACACACAGGCTCATAAAACACACACTTCTGTCTACAGACGCTCGGGGCTGGTAACAAGAGCAGCCCTGGTGCTGAGCACTAACTATATGCCCGGCGCTGTGCTCGGCACTGCAGACGTGTCGTAGCACTTAAGACTCATGACTGCCCCTGGAGGGAAGGACAGTTTCTCTTTTCTAAATACGGAAACCGAGCCTTGGCAAGGGTGAATGGGCCACCCGAGATTATCAGGTAATAGGAGGCAGAACTGGGACTCCGCCCAGGACATCATCTGCCTCCGAATTGGGGCTCCTAACCACGCGGTGACCACAACCATCTGCCCCATCAGTATCACCATCTGCCCCTCTCCACTTCACCCCACTCCCACACTCTCATCCTGTCAGGTTCTTCTCTTACCCTCACTTCCGCCACTCCAGCCCCCCCCACCCCACCCCCACCCCCCCGGCGGGGAGCATAATGAGGAAACGCAAGTATTGTGACACACAGTGGGACGGGGTGTCAGGGGGACGGCAAACAGAGCACAGATGCCTGCAGGAAGCCCCCAGGGAGAGCGGGATTTGAACCCAGATCCCTCAGATTCCCAAGTGGGCCTGGCGAGACCCCATGGTGTGGTGGCCCGTCCTGCCCCCTGTGGGGCCCTCCAGCCGTCTCACCCTTGATCTAGAACCCCACTTGGGGCCTCAGAACACTTTTCTGGAAGCTGCTGTGGCGGAGCAAGGGAGCGGATGGAGGGAACGGATAAGGCAGGGCACTCAGACGTAGTTTGCTCTCTAAGGAAGTAGCCTCCTGCACCCCACCCAGACTCTCACTTCCCTCTCTCCTCGCCCTCCACCTTTCCCACTCAGTCGCCCACAGGTCCTCCCTCACCCTCAGAGCCGCCGCCTCTCCCCTCACTGCCTGTCAATCCCTCCCCTCTCACCCTTTCAGGCAATGACTACTAAGCCCCAACTGTGTACCATCCCTGTGAACCAGGCGGGCTGCAGCCATGTGGGCAGATGTGCGGGTGTGCAAGGAGCCAGGAAGGCTTCCCGGAGGAGAAGTCATTTTAGCTGAGAACCGAAGAGTTGATCGGATCAAGTACGGCCCAGTGCCAAGCAGAGGGCAAAGGCGGGATGGGGGGACTGAAAGAAGGACGTGTAGATAAACGTCCAAGGGGAGGAGTGGGAGGGCATACGGAGGGGAAGGCTGACCTGGCTCTTGAGAATCAAGCAATAGCCCGGCGTCGTGAGCGCCTGAATGCCGCAACCCTGCACGGTCGGACCTCATGCAATGCGCAACGCCGTTCCGCCCCAGCTTGGCTCGGTTCCACCCACTTGAGTATCTGAGCTCATGGACTTCCCATCACCACCCTGCGGGGCAATCAGTGATCCCGCATTCCAAGCAAGCAAAAGCCGTGACCCGGCGAAGTTGGAGTGTGGCCCCAAATCACACAACTTGGGTAGCGGCAGCGTCGGGATTCGAACCCAGGGCGCAGTGTCCCGGGTTTCTAACGCCCTGGCAGGGAGAACCGGTCCGCCATGGGGCCGAGGTCGGAGGGGTCTCGGCCCTTCACTCACCCTGGAAGTAGACACCCGAGCAGACCCGCAGCACACGCGGGAGGGAGGCGGGGTCCAGGGCGCACACGAAGTCCTGCAGCGACACAGGTTCCATGGTCCGCGCGGCTCGCTGGGCGCACACTGAACGGCCCGCCCGCCGCCGAGCGCGGCAGCCCCGCCCGGCCGGCCCAGCGGGGCGGGGGTGGCTGGAGCGCCCCGCCCAGGGGCGTTGGGGATGCGACGCCACATTCTGGGACGCGCCACCTCTCTCTCCCGGCCTCAGTTCCCTTGTCTCTACAAGGGGGTTGCAGTACCCACCTCTCACACTGGCGGCAGGATTTAGAAGGTCAAGACCAGGACCTGACATCCGGGAGACTCTGAGTAAATAAGAGCTGGTCCCTACGAGCCCAGCCATCAGTGAGGTGCCCCATAGTGGAGGGAAGACGAGGATGAAGATGGAGAAACCCCCGACTCCCACTCACCCTCGTTATCCCCCCTGTCCTCTCCGAACGAGGAAACACGGCCCTCCTGGTGTAGTTCTGAGTCTCACAGGAGGGACACAGCCTGCCCTTTGGGTCTGAGGAGGAAGATAGAGCATCAGGTCTCCCGAATCCCTCTCCGGGACACTCCATGGTCCTCTGCCGCTTATTACCTTTCCAGGACGCAATTCTACTTAAAAATTCTTCCTTGGGCTAAAGAGAAATCAGCTTAGGAGAGAGACCAACCACTTCCCCTGACCCCAGAGGGGATAAGGATTTTCCATCTCCCTGTGCCTCAGGAGTCAGACAGAGGTTCAAGTCCCAGCTCCTCCTCTGGCTTGTTATAACTTTAGGCAAATCACTTTGGTGTTGAGTTCTAGTTTCCTCATCTGTAAAATGGAAGAAAGAATCTTTTCTGAACTGATCGTGAGGATTAAATGAGATAATATAGATATTGTACAAAATGCTTTATTTCGTTTTTTGTCACTATAAAATAACAGAGGACTTCTAATCAGAAATAATAACAAAAGTTTAAAATGAAAAGAATAAACCCTAATTAAAGGCATTTGACAAATAAAAAGAGGACATTCTTTTCCCAAATATAGCGAACATTTTGCTGTGTTTCTTTCTACTCTTTATTCTGCCTGGGTGTGTGTGTGGTTTGTTTGTTTGTTTTTAATTTTTGATTTACAGTAAAGTTGCAAAAATAGTAGAGATTTCCCATATATCCCTCAGCTAGTTTCAAATTCCCCTGTTGGTAGCATCTCACATTACCAGGGTGCATTTGCCAAAACTAAGAAACCAACATTGCTGCGTTGCTGTTAACTGAACTACAGACTTTATTTGGATTTTATCTGTTTTTTCACTGCTGTTCTTTTTCTGGCCCAGGATCCCAACCAGGATTCCATGTTGCATTTAGTCATAATGTCTCCTCTCTGTGACACTTTCTCAACCTTTCCCTGACCTTGTTCTTATAACCTTGACCATCTTAAAGAGTACTGGTCAGGTATTTTTGCAGAATGTCCCTCAATTTGTTGGTGATGTTGTTTTCTGATGTCTTCCTCATGACTAGACTGGGGTTATGAATTTTAGGGGGAGGATACTACCAAGGTAAGGTGTCCTTCTCGTCACACCCTCCCGGGGGCACGTGACATATCCACGTGACTTCTCACTGTGATGTTAAACTTGACCACTTGGTTAAGGTGGTGTTTCCAGGTTTCACCACAGTAAAGCTGCTCTTTGGAAGGAACTCAGGGGGAACTCAGCCCCGCTTCCTGGAAAGGGCAGCATCCAAATAAATTATTTGGAATTCTTCTGTAAGAAAGATTTGTCTCTTCTCCCCCATTTATTTATTCAATTATTTATGTCAGTATGGACTCATGTATATTTAATTTATACTTTTGACTATAATCTAATACTACATTATTTATTTTGTTTTTCAGATTGTTCCAGCTTTGGGAGTTCCCCCAGTCTGGCCCCTGGGACCCTTTGCCATACCCCCATTGTTCCCTTCTCTGAGCACCTCCTTACTGCCTGGTGCTATCAGATGCTCCAGGGTCATCTTGTCTTTTCCCTGCCCTCACCCTACAATCAGGCATTTCTCCCAGAAGCCTTGGTTCCTTTTATTGGAGAATGGTGTTTAGAAACCATGCTCTGGTCGCTGAGAGTGCTCCTTGCCACTGTGTTGCCTGTACTTTTTGTCTTTTTCTTTCCGTCTTTTTCTTTCCTTGCATAGACGTTTACAGACACCACTGCCTGTCCCATGACCCAGCTGAAATCAGGTCCAGCCCTGACCTTCAAGAAGAAGCTCCTGTAGTACAAACTTCCACCTGCAAAATAAATGAGTCATCAGTAAGAAATATACAGTGTGGGGGGCTTCCCCAGTGGAGCAGTGGTTGGGAGTCCGCCTGCCGATGCAGGGGACGCGGGTTCGTGCCCTGGTCTGGGAAGATCCCACATGCCGCGGAGCGGCTGGGCCCGTGAGCCATGGCCGCTGAGCCTGCACGTCCGGAGCCTGTGCTCCTCAACAGGAGAGGCCACAACAGTGAGAGGCCCGTGTACCACAAAAAAAAAAAAAAAAAAAAAAGGCGGGCTTTGGAGATAGAGCTGAGCTTGAATCCTAGCTCCATCACTTAGCTGTGTGACCTTGGGCAAGTTCCTTAACCTCTCTGAATCTCAGTCTCCTCTGTACAATGGGAACTGGTGAGAGTGGGGTGTTGGTGAAAATGATAGTGTAACATAGGCATCTGGGCACATGCCAAGCACTCGATATCTGTTATCACTATTATTTCCCTAGGGCCTCCTGTGCCTGTGTCATTTCTTAGAGATCTCAGCTCTTATTTCCTTCTCCCAGCACCCTGCTTTCTATTTTAGGGAAATAAGAGTCTGAGTGGGAAACTCTTCTTTGCTCTTACACAATATGCAAATGGAGGAAATGGAATTGGAAGCCAGGCCTATGCTGGCCGTCACCCGAGCCCTTTCCACCCCCAAAACACTGGTCTGGGCCTCCCCAGGTCCCTCAAGAGCCGAGTGGGGTGTGGAGAGGGAATCCCAGGCTCACAGAGAGGCTGGGGAGCTGCCGTGGGAAGGAGCTGAGAGGAGGGTGCCTGCCAGGACCAAGGGCTGGAGTTTCCTCCACAGTCTCTGTCGCGTTTTTGGAGTCTGAAGGTGACTGGCTCGGGACCTGCTGTGGGCAGCCGATGGTCGGGGGGACTTTTGGGGACTGGGGCCCTTGCTGCTGCATTGGCACCGTCCACTCTTGCAGGTGTTGTCATGTGGCCTGGGGTTTTCAGGCAACATCCAAGTGGGTGGGATGATCCTTTCCAGGAAGAAAAGGGGACTAATGATGGTGCAGTGCTGGACATGGTGGTTACAATGTCCTGCTGTCCACTTCAATGTCCACCAGTGTGGCATGTTGGCCCAAGGTGGTGGAAAACAGGCCAGCAGTCAGGAAGGTCAAGGGCAGGGTATGGGAGAGAGGAGGAGGCTGCCTCTGCTCAGGGGTGAGTGAGCTGGCAGAGGCTGGAAGCCCTCTGCGTGCTGGTTGCTAGATTACGAGGCTTCTGTCCCACAGCCTGGAGCCTTCCCTGGGCTCCTGTGGACTTCTTCCTCTGGCACTGGCCCTGATGGCTATGAGACGTGTGCCCTTTCACAAATCGAACGACAGTCTGCCACGTGATGATACCTCTGGGTGTCGAGGGCGCCCCACCTGAGCAGCAGACACACATCGAGTTGCCCATCGTGTGCAGAAAACTCACGGGAAACCAGTAACGGTCCCGGAGCTGGGAACCATGGGGGCTTGAGGGGTGATCTGTCTTCTTTGCCTGTTTGCTAGATTTTCTGTAGCTTGGTTTATATACATGAATGACTCCCTGAGACAGCTGTGGAGACCATCCTGGAGGGATGCCCCTCCCTGGTAGATGTTCACTGGGGGAACATCCCTTCTGGAAAAAGATATTCAGTACTCGCATCTCCTCAAGGAGGAGCCATGTGTGGTTGTGAATCTCCGAAGGACTGACTCTGCTCCCTCCTGTGTGGTGGAAAGTTAGCTGCAAGTCCTCTTCAAGCCCCAGGACCTCAGGGAAGGCCTAGGGCATGCTGGCTCTGGGGGTGGGTGTAGTGGAGGGTCCCAAGACATCTTGCAGGGGCGCAGATCAGTAGGGGTGACAGCTGAGGGGGGCTGGGCAGGAGCTGCTCAGGCCTGGGAACAAGTTCCCCGAGGAGGGAACTGGGGGCAGAGCAGAGCGGGAACACAGAAAGTGGAACCATGGGGCTTGGGCCTGGGGAAGTGAGTGTGAGCCCAAAGAGCTTTTCGCCCCGGCATGTCCCAGCTGGGACTGGACAGAACAAAAACTCCCTGCTCCCTGCATCAGATGCTTCTCTCCCAGCAGGGACTGCAGCACCTGCATGGCTGGCGAGCAGAGGGAAGGAAGTGGGCTCAGTTCTGGGAGCAGGGGTCAGGCTTTGGGTTCCAAACACTACAAAAACCTCTATGTAGTTTCTGGGCTTGCGGGGAATAGCGGGGTCTGCTGTATCCTTTCAGCAGAGGTTAAAAGAATTTATCTCTTCCTCAAAATATTAACAATAGAGTTATCATGTGATCCAGCAATGCCACTTCTAGGTATATATCCAAAAGAATTGAATGCAGGGACTCAGATATTCGTACACCCACATGTTCATCACAGTGTTATTGACAATACCCAGGAGGTGGAAGGAACCCAAGTGTTCATCAACAGATGAATAGATAAACAGAATGTGGTATATATTACATAAAATGGAATATTATTCAGCCTTAAAAAGGAAGGAAATCCTGACACATGCTACAACATGGATGAACCTTGAGGACATTATGCTAGTGAAATAAGCCATTGACAAAAGGACAAATATTGTATGATTCCACTTATGTAAGGTATCTAGAGTAGTCAAAATCATAGAGACGGAAAGTAAAAGAGTGGCTGCCAGGGCCTGGAGGGAGGGAAAATGGGGATCAAGTTTCAGTTTTGTAAGATGAAAAATTTCTGGAGATGGGTTGTACAACAATGTGAATATACTTAACACTCCTGAACCATATACCTAGTGATCACTTTTATGTTATGTGTGTTTTATCGTGATCTTTATTTTTTTTAAGATTTATTTTTATTTATTTATTTTGGCTGCACCAGGTCTTAGTTGCAGCATGCGAGATCTAGTTCCTCCCTGCATGGGAGCATGGAGTCTTACCCACTGGACCACCAGGGAAGTCCCTATCATGATCTTTAAAAAACAAGTTCTCTCAGACTGTGTCTAAGCCTAAATCTAATGTACAGCGTTGTTTATTCTTCAGCAATGATCTGGCTGGTATTGAAATCCAGGTTGTAGACAGTATTCCCCCAAACTTGGAACATGGCACCATAGTCTTGGAGTAACATGTTTACTGTTGGGAGTCCAGCGTCATTTTTACCCCAGACTCCTTGTGTGTGAAGGTTGGGAGTCTTCTCTCTGTCCCTGGTGCTCTGATGTTTCACATGCTCAGCCCTCTGCAGGTCTTTCATTCTTGCTTCTGGGCACTTGTGAATCTTTTTAATATGGAGACTCACACCTTCAGGTCTAGAAACTTTCTTGTTTTGGTTTTTTTTTGTTGTTTGTTTGTTTTTCGTTTTTCTCTCTTTTGTTAGCATCTTTTACTTGTATGTTGTATCTTCTGGACCAATTCTTCATCTCCTTGAGTTTCTGTTCTACTTTCCAGGAGATTTCATAGACTTCATCTTCTAACTGTTCTACAACTTTTAAAATTTTTTTCTGCTTTTACATTTTTAATTTCCAGAACCTTCTGTAACCGAGCAAGATGCTATGGTGCCTTCCCGGGACAGACCAGCCCCCCCCCCAAGTCCTTCACCTGCCTCTTATTTGTGGAAAAACTTTAGCCTCCTAGGCCTTCCCCTAGTTCCAAAGGATAAATCTAATCCAAGAAGTGAGAAAATGCAGAAACAAAGTAAAACAGTCAAACAAGACAAAATACTAGGACTTCCCTGGTGGCCCAGTGGTTAAGACTCCATGCTCCCAATGCAGGGGGCCCAGGTTCGATCCCTGGTCAGGGAATTAGATCCCGCATGCCACAACTAAAAAGATCCCGCATGCTGCAATGAAGATCCTGCATGCCACAACTAAGACCCTGTGCAGCCAAATAAATATTAAAACAAAACAAAAGACGAAATAATAATAGTTTACCCATTAAACAAAGTCAAGGACCTTTAGTTCCTCTTCAAGGGCTAGAGATAATATGCTGAGCCATATCCTTTGAGATGTTTTGCTGATACTATAACCCCCACCAGACGGAAGAAGTTAACTCTATGCTGCCCACAAGAACGTAGACCCCAGACAGGTTGGAAGGTTGATGATGTTGATGACGTTGACTCCTGATTTTCTCACCACTGACCAATCAGAAGAGTATCCACAAGCTAATCGTGTACCCCATAACCCCTGTCCCTCACCCTGTCTTTCAAAACCTTTCCCTGAAAGCCATCGGGGAGTTTGGGGTTTTTGAGCCCTAGCCACCCGGACTCCTTGCTTGGTGCCCTGCAATGAACACTGCACTTTCCTTCACCATAACCCAGTGTCAGCAGCTTGGCTTTCCTGGGCATGGGCGAGTGGACTCAAGTTTGGTTTGGTAACAGTTCTTTAAAATTCTACTTTTAATTCATCCTGTTCTTATTTCATGGGGAGAGAGGGAGTTGCCAAAGATTATCTTCTGCTTTGATTCACTCTTCCAGAGAAGAAAACCTTAGAAGTAATTAGAGATGACTGTTGGAGGATGGAGATAATGAAAAGTGCCCACCAAACTGAGAAGCTATCTGGAGACTGAAAATCGAGGCGGGCAGCTCCGTGTACTCAACAGACCAGTTTATTATAAGGTAACTTACTCACAGGGTGGGATCCGGTGGACAATGATCCAGAAGCATTGGCACCTGCACTCTGCATGGCTGAGGGGCCACTGGGACAATTTTTTAGTTAACTTAGGGTATGGAGGTACGTGCTTGGAAACAGGAAGTGCCTTCCCAAATCAAGATTTATGAATGGGCAACTAGTCTGGTGGGCACTGGGAATATGTCATCGAAGGTCTTTGACATTGTTTGGAGACTAACAGAGCATAAATGTTACCTGGTCCTAAGGATTATTAAAGAGTATCTATTAACTAGAAAATCCTCGATGACAGAGAAGTCATTTACTGCACAGTATAGTCCTGGCTAGGGTCAGTGGAAGGACAGGAGGAGCTAAATGGGCCCAAGATGGCATCGGTTATGCCAACAGCCGTACACTCCACCCCTGACATCTTGATGACGTCTTGATAGCCATACACTCTTATCCATCATTCTTCCACAGAGACACTAGTGACAGATCTCGGGAGGCGGCTTGCATTCCTCATTGGCAGAAGCAGCAAGAACAAACTATTAAACATAGAAGAATACTAAGAACTACGGTTCCTCATTTACCCAGGAGAGAAGTTAAGTCAGCGAGTAGAAGCATCAGCAAAGGAAACTTTATATGATTAATGACTGTTTTCATATGGGAAAGTAAACCAGTTATGTTGGGTTCAGATGGAGGTGTATAAATGCACAGCATTCCTGCCCAGTAAAGGTACAAGCTCCTCCCTGCACAGATGTCAACGTGTCTAAAGCCGTAAGGTTTGCAGCGCCACTTTCCTCTTTTGAGCAGTTTCCTGGTTTAACAGAGAGATGCTTTTGAGGGGGTCATTCCAAGCTGACATGGTGAACTGTGCTGACGCCTGGGTTTCCCATAGGGTGCTTACACCTATATACTGGGGAAGGAAAATAGATGTTGGCCGTTCCCACCATGACAAACTATGACGGACCCACCACCTGGACTTAATAGCAGGAAGGTTATGGGAAATTTCCAGTAAGAACATCTGTGTATATAGATAGATAGATAGAGATGGCCTGAGAGAGAAGGAAGCCCCAAGGTGCATCGGCCCCTTCACCCACAGGGCAGATGAGGCACAGATAGGATCCACATATCCAGATCCCTTGTTTGGGAGTCATAAAGGAGCCTGTTGTATGAAGCTGCTTCTTTTCCTGTCCATTCAGTATTTCATATCTTGTGAGTTACTTCGCAGACTTCATAGGGAAGACATCCGAGATGTCTGTGATTTGCTTGCATGTGGTTGGTCCTTTCTATGCAGAGGGGGGCTACTGACCTCAAGACTCCATGTTCAGCTCCCAATACCCCAAGCCATCCCAAACATGATACGCCACTGGAATCTGGGAATCATTTGACTCATTTTGCACCCGGGGAAAAACATATGGTTTAGAGTCACTGTAATCAAACATAGAACTTTCCTCAGTAGGAGTCAGATCACCAAGGGGATTTTTGGTCACCAATCCAAGCCATTGTTCCCATTCCATGTGGTTGAACGGGTGAACTGTCCACGGCATCCCCTGGGCACTGGAGACAGGCAACGGGCTGCAGACCCTGTCAGAACGATTGTGGACCTCTGCCTATGTTGGGGCCCAGCATAGGAAGACACTCCCCGTAACCAGAGTCAGGAAGTTCACGAGGCAGACACTATGGGCAATAAGACAAGTGTTTTAGGGGTCAAAGATAAAGCAAATCCTCATTCATGAGTAACACTGTAACCGTGTGATCTCCACCGGCCAAAACCACCCCTGGCTTTGGCATTTTTCCCAGTGGTGATATCACACATTTTATCCTTAATATCTTCAGTAGGTAAACTAAAATTATATACAGGGACCTCAGTGGGACCCCACATGACTAAATCCACTTCAGCTCCTGTGCTAATGCTTCTGGAGAGGTGATCTGGGTCTGCTGGGGCCCATTCCCACATAAAATCCCTGAATGAAGGTGATGCCAAGGCGAGTCCCATCCAGGATACCACCTGGGAGGGGGAAACCAATTTAAATGCCAATGAATTACAGTAACACCAGGTGGGAAGCCCAGTGGTAGCTGCAAAACAAACAGACAAAAACACGACCTTCCTCCCACTGGATGGGCAGAGGCCTCCCTTTTGTACCTGCTTTCTCAACGCCCTTGTTGGTGTTGGGTCAGGCAGCCGTTCATATGCAGAATGTCAGCCTGCATTTTACAGTCTGATAGCTTCAGACAGCCGAGGGGACCGACCTTGTAACGTGCTGACCGGGGATAGGGCTGTTAAGGTGGCTTTTAACATCCAATTAACCAGGCCAGCCGCAATGGGGTTGTATGGAAAATGGAAAGGCCAAAGACTTCCTCGAGCTTCTGCCAGCTTTTTTTTTTTTTTTTTTTTTTGCAGTACGCGGGCCTCTCACTGTTGTGGCCTCTCCCGTTGCGGAGCACAGGCTCCGGACGCACAGGCTCAGGGGCCATGGCTCACGGGCCCAGCCACTCCGCACCATGTGGGCTCTTCCCAGACCAGGGCACGAACCCGTGTTCCCTGCACCGGCAGGCAGACTCTCAACCACTGCACCATCAGGGAAGCCCCTGCTCTTGTATTTCATGTCCAGTGAAATGAATTCCTTGATCACTGTCAATTTGGGCCAGTGTTTCTTACATAACTTCCAATTTTGACAGACCTTTAATTGTAACGGACTGATTCACTCTTTTTTTTAAAATAAATTTATCTATTTATTTATTTTATTTTTGGCTGCGTTGGTCTTTGTTGCTGCGCACAGGCTTTCTCTAGTTGCAGCAAGCAGGGACTACTCTTTGTTGGAGTACGCGGGCTTCTCATTGTGGTGGCTTCTGTTGTTGCGGAACGTGTTCTAGGCACGCAGGCTTCAGTAGTTGTGGCACATGGGCTCAGTAGTTGTGGCTCGCGGACTCTAGAGTGCAGGCTCAGTTGTTGTGGCGCACGGGCTCCATGGCACGTGGGATCTTCCCGGAGCAGGCCTCGAACCCGTGTCCCCTGCCTTGGCAGGCAGATTCTTAACCACTGTGCCACCAGGGAAGCCCCTGATTGGCTCTTAATGGCAAAGGCTTGCACTGATCCAGTGGTTGTGTGGGCACAGGTTAGAGCACACTGATACTCTTCTGACACCCACAAAGGCCCTATGTATCCACTTGCCATCTAGTAACTGGGTGGTCAGAGTGTCTGATGTGCCCTGGGGGGTGTCTCGGGGGCACTTCAAATGATCTACAGCTTGGGGATCTGCAATTTTTTTTTTTTTTCTGAACGTGGCCTCTCACTGTTGTGGCCTCTCCCGCTGCGGAGCACAGGCTCTGGACGCACAGGCTCAGCGGCCATGGCTCACAGGCCCAGCTGCTCCGCGGCATGTGGGATCTTCCCGGACCGGGGCACGAACCCGTGTCCCCTGCATCGGCAGGCGGACTCTCAACCACTGCGCCACCAGGGAAGCCCGTGGATCCGCATATGTGAGGGGCAAATGGAGCCTTTTTCTCTTCGGTGGAGCCATTCCACCACGTCAGATGGGATACGTCATTCCTCCAGCAGCGACCTCTTGCCCTGGCTAATGCATCAGCTTCATGATTGCCAGACAGAGTTAGGGTGAGCGGGCTGAAACGTGCCACACGGGCACACTGGCGCCTGGTAGCATGCAGGCAGTCCAAACATCAGCCCATAATTCAACCCCCGCAGAGGTTTATTTAATATTTTCCAATTGTTCTTTTTTCTTTTTTTTTTCCACACTGTGTGGCTTATGGGATCTTAGTTCCCCAACCAGGGATTGAACCCGGGCCCCGGCAGTGAAAGCACCAAGTCCTAACCACTGGACCGCCAAGGAATTCCCTATATTTTCCAATTATCTTGATGCCACTGAGACATCCACATGTCAAGCCTTTCCATACTGCCCGACTGTCAGTGGCAAGGTTGAGGGGTGTGGACCCGTGAGTAGTCGCCAGCCACGCCACTCTGAGTTCTGCCCGCTGACTACTTTGTCTAGTCCCTTTCTCGAACCAGATGACATCAGAATCCAAACAGCTGTCGAGTACAGGGGGGAAATGCCCCTACAGCTGCCATCCGTGTACCATGTATCAGCAGGGGGCATCCCGGTATCTTCTCACACCTGTGCTCTACAGAGGATGCAAGCAGGTGATGGTCAGAGCATCTGTGGTGGTCACCAGCCCTAATAAAACATGCAGCTCCTGAGAGAGGGGACCAGTGTAAGAGGTGCTTCTCTGTTGAAGGTACGCATGCACTTGTGTAAGGTACTCAGCTACGCACAGGCACTCTTAGACTTTAAAAGAAAGTCCTTAATCCATCGACCTACAGGCAGGGGAGTTCGTAAGCTGACGGGTAAGTCGGTGGTCAGATCCTCGGTTTGCTGTAAGGCTAGGGAAACTGCTAACAATTGTTTTTCTATTGGACTAGACTGGTTCTCCCCCTCTTTCTGTAATTGAGACCAGAATCCTAGCAGGATTCTTTTCCCATTTTGTTGCTGCCACAGTTCCCATCCAAACCCTTCTGGATGTATACTTATATCCAATTCACGACTTGTGTCTGGCATTAACACCCTCTGTCCTTAGACTTGTTTGACAACCACCTTGACCTTTTCAAAAGCCTCTTGTTGCGGGATATTCCAGTCCCAGATTGTTCCCTTTTTTACTAAAGCCTATAGGGGTCTTAATATCTGGGCAAGGTGGGGAGTAAAAGGCTGCCAGTACCCTCGCCCACCTACAAAGAAAGGCTTGTAGTTCTTTTACATTGCAGGATGCGGATACGCCTGTATTTTATCAATGACAGTCGCGGGCATCACTGTGGTCTAATCAAACCAGAGAGTTCCCAAGAACTTTACTGACTGTCCTGGTCTTTGCTTCTTGTCAGTGTTTACCTCCCATCCCCGAGCTTTTAAACGTCCCTGAAGAGACGCAGCATCTTGGGAAAGAGAGAGCAAGTCATCACAGGTTAACATGATATCATCAGTGTAATAACAGAGAACAAAAGAGGGAAAAAGAGTCCATTTCTCCAAGTCCTGGGCCACCATCCCATGACGTACAGTAGGACTATGCAGATAACTTTGGGGTAAGACAGTAAAAGTCCATTGTCTCCCTTCCCACGTGAAGGCACAGTGATATGTCTTGAGAGAAGAAGAGTTGGGCTGTGTTTGGAACTGCCACATAGATACGGGGTGTTACCTTGTTTAATTCTCTATACTCTACTGCCATGCGTCAGGTGCCATTTGGTTTTTACTCTGGCCACATGGGGCTATGTTTTTAAAATATTTATTTATTTATCTGGCTGCACCAGGTCTTAGTTGCGGCACATGGGATCTTCATTGCCTCATGCAGGATCTTTGTTGCGGCATGCGGGATCTAGTTCCCTGACCAGGGATCGAACCCAGGCCCCCTGCATTGGGAGCGCGGAATCTTAACCACTCGACCACCAGGGAAGTCCCCCCGTGGGGCTATTGAATGAGCTTTGGGCCAGTCTTATAACTCCCACCTTCTCTAATTCCTTGACGGCAGCCATTGCTTCTTCCTGTCCCCCAGGTAGGCAATATTGTTTTATTGCCACCACTCTCCGAGGGATAAGCAATTTTACAGGATCCCCTTAACTTGACCCCTGGGATCAGTAACCGGAACTCGCCCGTGGTGGTTGTAAGGTCCAAGTCCTGTAGGACATCCAAACCCACGGCATAATCAGGTATGGGCGAAACATAAACCAGAAAGGGACAGAGAGGCAATCTTCTGATTTATAACACCTTTGAAATAACACCTTTGAATGGGGCAGCCCACAGCCCTTCATTTGAGCCATCTTACATGCATCACTTCAATGTGCTCTTCTTGTTGTATTTTCTTTGACATAACGTCTGAGGTGGTGGACCATGGCGTCTGGACATCCCTCTCTAACCCCTGCGCCTCTCTAGTCGGCTCTAGTTCCACTGCTGAGCTGCAATTCCTTGTCTGTGCTAATCTTCAGAACACACAACAAAGGTAATGCAACAACCTGATAGCTTGCTCACTTTCTTTTTTCCACTTTCACTTTCCCACAGCTTGGATTAATATATCTAGTAAGCCCTCTGGTGTTTTCCTGGCATCCCCATGCTCATACACCGTCCGGAAGCATTCCAGAACCCTAGCCAGGTCACCCCACGTGGCCGTGGCTTGCCAGCCTGGGATTCCCCCACCAGAGATGGGCTCCCCCGCCCCAGCCCCCCGCACTATCCCTTTACCCATTTCTCTGTCGTTTTCATTCTCCTGGCTGGTTTGCTAATTGTTGGCTGTAGGAGGTAACAAAAACCAAACTGAGAAGGTATCTTTTTTTTTTTTTGGCCATGCCATATGGCTAGCAGTATCTTAATTCCCCAACCAGGGATTGAACCCAGGGCTACAGCAGTGAAAGCGCCGAGTCCTAACCACTGCACAACCAGGGAATTCCTTGAGAAGTTATCTTGAGACCAAAAATTAGGCAAGCAGCTCCGTAGAATCAGAGGATCAATTTATTACAGAGTAATCACAAGGTGGGATGGGGCAGACAACGATACAGAAGCGCTGGCAGAGGCACTCTGCACCACCAAGGGGCCACTGCGACAATTTTATAGTGAACTTAGGGTTTGGGGGTAGGTGCTTGGAAACAGGAAGTGCATTTCTAGTCAAGATTTATAAATGGGTAACTAGTCGCATGGGCACCGGGAATAGTCAGCGCAGGTCTTCATCATTGTTTGGAGACTGACAGAATATAGAGCCACCTGGACATCACAATTATTAAACAGTATCTGTTAACTACAAAGTCCTTGATGACAGGACAGTATAGTCCTGGCTAGGGTCAGTGGAAGGACAGGAGGAGCTGAATGGGCCCAAGATGGTGTCAGTTATGATAAGGGCCGTACAGATGACAATTGTAACATAATTATCCTGGCTCAAATTATCAGTTAAAATAGCCAATTGCCATCCCAGTCTTATTTTTGGAATTTAAAAGTTACTTCCGCAGAGTTTTGTACAATCTGAAGTCTGGCTGTCTTTCAAGACTCTCTGTGCAAACAACCTTTCCCAGGATGTTGGGGTTTTTTTTGGCTGTGTTGGGTGTTTGTTGCTGCATGCAGGCTTTCTCTAGCTGCAGCGAGCAGGGGCTACTCTTCGTTGCAGTGCACGGGCTTCTCATTGTGGTGGCTTCTCTTGTTGGGGAGCACAGGCTCTAGGCGCGTGGGCTTCAGTAGTTGTGGCACGTGGGCTCAGTAGTTGTGGCACACGGGCTCTAGGGCGCTTAGGCTTCAGTAGTTGTGGCGCACGGGCTAAGTTGCTCCGTGGCATGTGGGATCTTCCCAGACCAGGGCTCGAACCCTGCATTGGCAGGCAGATTCTTAACCACTGCTCCACCAGGGAAGTCTCACTCAGGATGGATTTGTATTAACAGAGCTAACATGTTTTTCACACATAGTTCCACAGTCTCCACATTGGACAGAAAAACAAGATGGACACACTCGTGAAATTTCTTGTTTTGATCTGTATCATGTCTGATTCTTTTTCTTCTTTTCTTTTTTTTTTTTTGGCCGCACCACGGCTCACGGTATCTTAGTTCCCCATCCAGGGATCAAACCCACACCCTCAGTAGTGAAGGTGTGGAGTCCTAACCACTGAACCGCCAGGGAATTCCCAATCATGTCTGATTCTTAAACTCATTTTTATGATGGAGTATAATAAGTATTTGTGTTTCTACAGCTTCAGGGGAGAAAAGACAGGTACTTCCCATCTTTCTGAGGCTTGTTTTCAAAGAAGTTGTTAATTAAAATTTTCATTCTTAGGGCCAGGCATTGGAATTTTATTAGTTAATGCAATAAGAAAGAGCAGGGCTGAGGAAGCCAAGTTCTAGAACTAGAGAGAAGACAAAATTGTTTAATAATTCCATTATTTAACAATACTAGAATCTAGAACATTTGATGCTTTTCTACAATATTGTAGTTTGAGGTCAGAAATATCTTCTTAGAAGATGGAGTTTCTGTTTCTTGTTCTCACTGTGTGTGTGTGTGTGTGTGTGTGTGTGTGTGTCTGTCTGTCTGTCTGTCTGTGTGTGATGGGGTGATTTTCAAGAAGAAAAGGGGAAGAAGATGCCTCTACTCCACCTTCCTGAAAAGGCAAACTTGGAGCACATTTCTAGAGTATGTTGTACTTCCTCCTATGACAGGACATTTGCAGATGCCATTCCCTCTGCCTGGAATGCACTCCACCCTCTTGCCTGGGTAACTGTGTAGGGGAAAAAAAAAAAACATCTTCCCAGGGAATTTCCCCTACACCAAGTAATTCTTTGTGAAACCAATTAGGTGTCCTACAATTCAACTGAATTCTGACACTATCTGCACAGAGATATAATCAGATTCTACAGGTTAAGGGCTCAGTCCCATAAGACTGCCCCGCCCCCCCCCCCCCCCCCACACACACACACACTTCAGAGGCCAGTTACAAGCCCAGGTAATTAGCTGTGCTTCTGACCAACCAGTTACAGATTGAAAGTTCCAATGACCCCCTCCTAGGGTTCAATCAATTTGTTAGAGTGGCTCACACAACTTAGGGAAGCACTTACATTTTGTAGTTTATTAAAGGTTATGACAAAGGATACGGATGAACGGCCAGATGAAGAGACACATAGGGCGAGGTCTGGGAAGGTCCCAAGCGCAGGAGCCTCTGTCCCCGTGGAGCTGGGTTGTGTCACCCTCTCAGAACGTGGATGTGTTCACTCATCTAGAAGCTCCCCGAAACCCGTGCTATTTGGATTTTTGTGTAGACATGATCAACTATTTCCAGCCCTCTCCCCTCTCTGGAGAAGTTGGCGTTGCGGAGTGCGTATGTGAAAATTCCAAGCTTCTAATCCAGGCTTGGTCTTCCTGGTGGACAGCCCCCCTCCAGGAGCCGTTCGGGACCACCACTCCCCCCAGCCAAGTGACTTCAGTAAAACAAAAGATGCTCCTAGTGTCCTCATCAGTCAGGAAATTACAAGGGTTATAGGAGCCTTGGGCCAGGAACCAGGGGCAGGTATCGATACAGATATGTAATTATTATCTCACAGTAACCTTTTTCATCCTGATTCTCAGCCTAAGCACCGCATCCTCAGAAGACTTTCTTGACCTCCCAGGTAGAGTGTGGTCCCTTACTACATCCTTGCACAGTCCCATGAACCCCTTCTCCATAGCCCTCATCACAGTTACACTGTTACTGTGTAACACACACAGTTACACAGTTACTGTTACATTCATTCGTGATTTCTTAACATCTCTTCCCCAGTAGTCTATATGCTCCCTGAGAGCTGGCCTGCGTCTCTTTTTCTGCTATTTCCACAGAGCCTGGCGTTTGTTGACTAGATGATGGGAAGCTTCTGGACTGTGTGATCTGCCCTCACTCCCAGCCTGCACATCTTCCTCCAGACTCTGTGAGGATGGCCTCCTGGGGAAGGGGGAAGGGTCCTGGGGAGTCAGGACCCTGGGTTCCTGGCTTGTCACACCCTCTTCCTTGTGATCTTGAGTCAAACAATTGTCTGCGTCTAAAGCGTGTGCCTCGAAGCTTGCGTTCAGCGTGGTAGGTTCAGGACAGCTGCAGTCGCAAACCTGGCTCTGCCTCCTCTAAGCCTCAGTTTCCCCAGCTGCAATGAAAAGGGGCTGAAAGAGGCCACAGGTCCCCTCCCTATTCCTCCTGTTAGGACTTCCTGCTCTTCTCAGCCCCAGGGCCCTGTCCCACAGCCCTTAGTCAGCAGCTCTGCCCCTGTGTCCTCTGTCCCCTCAGCCGGCTCCGTCCCATCCACCCTCGGCCTGGATGTTGCACACACTTGAATTTTCATATGCATGAAGCTGATGGGAAGGCCTGGGGGCCTGGGAAGGGGAACTTGCCTCCCCATGCGGCAGGCGCTGTGCAAGGGGCTCTCCGCGCTGTGCAAGGGGCTCTCCACGCACTGCTCCGCTAAGCTCACCATACCTGAGACAGGGTTCTCCGGTGCTTTCCATTTTACAGGTGGGAAAGGGTAAGCGGTGTGCCCAAGTTCCGCTGCCAGGAAGAGACCGAACCAGGTTCCCAGGAGCCAGCATCCCCTCTGCTGCTCGGAGCAGGAAGCCACAGGGCAATTTCCCTTTCTCAGGGGCACTCCCCCTGCTCTGTCTCATTGCCCTTACTTCCCCTGAGGGTTTGGGAGCCTTGATGAAACATGACTTCAGTTGTTGGTGTCTCCTCCCAACACCCCTGGGACGTCACTGGGTTCAGGGCTGAGACCCTCTAGGTGGCACAGGTGAAGGGACGCGGCTCTGCACTCAGCTGCCCCTTCTCGCTGAGATGGGGAATAACACCTCCTGCTCACCTGATCCAGTGGGGGCAGGATCCAAGGATGAGGGAGGGGAGGAGGGTGAAAGAGCTTCATGACGCATTCCAACTCAATGCTGTCTATACGGCTGGCCCACTGTGGGTTTGCTGGGAAGCTGTGGTGAATACGATAGACCCAGACTCTGCCCTCCCAGCACCCGAGTGGGAAAAACCCAGTGAGTGGGGGTTACTCAAGCAGACCTTCCTTACGCAGCCTGGGAACCAAGGAAGGCCGCCCAGAGGAAGTGATGAGTGAGCTGAGAGTGAACAGCAGATGAAGGGGGAGGGCAGCAGGGAGGATGCACACTAAGGAACTAAAAAAAGAGTCAAGTGGGAGGGTTTGAGGCCCCAGGAGGGAGATTGGCCTTTGACCCAAAAGTTTTGGGGATGAGTCCCTGCTTCAGGGACATCTGAAGGAGGAGTGATGTGCTGTGAATTGCATTTTAGGAAGAAGACCCCGGGGGAGATGTGGAAGATGGCTTGGTGGGCAGAGAAGGGCACTGCAGCAGTGCTCGGAGGAGGGAGGAGGGAGGAGGGAGGCCCCACCTGGCTGTGGGCAGATGGAAGGGAGAGGCATGTAGGAGGCAGAATGGAGCCCAGGGAGTCTGGGTTAAGCCCTTCCATCGGGGCAGGGCTGCCGTCAGCTCTGGTCGGAGTCTTGGGGGCAGGTGGCTAGGGCCATTGGGACAAGGAGGGAGAGTGCCAGGCCTGCCCCCCGGCTCTGCTGTCTGTGAGCTGCTGATGGTGACATTGTGCCTGGACTTCCTCTGGTTACCCGCCCCCCGACTTCTGAGCTTTCCCAGAATAATGGGGGCCTGTGTCCCGGGGAGGGGCTGCCATCTCTGCCTCCAGGTGGGGCTTTGGTCCCAGAGCGCCTTTGGTTCCAGGGCCTGTGTGCAGCACAGAGCCTCCCCCTCTGCTTTCTAAACAAGCCTGGAGCGGTGAATTATTAGGAGAGGGAGGACTCTTCTGTCCCAGCGAGTGATCCAGCCACTGGGAGTTCCAGGGAGCAAGGTGAGACCCCAGAGAGAGTGGAAGAGGGGTGGCGGGGGGAAGTGGGCCTTCCTCTGCCTTCCCTGAAACCCTGTCTGCCCTGAGCCCCCAAGGCTGTGGCTTCTCAGCTAGAAGTCTTCAGAATTCCTCTCTCCACCACTCCTCTCAGCACCGCTGTGTCCATCTTCCAAACCTGTGTCTCCAGTCCAATTTTGAGCTCCAGGTATACATACAACTGCCCACGTGACATCTCCCCTGATGTTCCACAGCACGAAGTGTCTCACACTCAGCACCTTCCCCGTAACGTGCCCCTCCCACCTCCCCCTCTGCAGTGAATGGCACCTCTGATCACCTGGATGCCCAGGCCAGGACCCAGGAGGCACCTGGGTCTTTCTCCTTCTCCCTGGACTCAGCCCCTTCTCTCCAGCTGCCACTGTGACCCACGTGGCATCATCTCAATTTCCTACAGTCTTGCCACTGGTCTTCCCACCTCCAGCCTCACCTCTTCCACGGCACTGTCCCCCTCCTGCCATCTGCTCTTAAAATGCTGCCTTCTGCTTAAGCACTTCCATGGCTCCTGGTGGCCCTCAGGGTAAACTCTGAGTTCCCAGTGACCCAGCCCTCTTGGCCCCTGACAACTCTCCAACCTCATCTCTTGCCTTCCAGAACTCCCTTCCAGAACTCCCTCTTGAGCTATCTCAAAGCACTTGCAATCCCCCAATCATGAAATATCCCCTCGCTTCCCCAGGCCTTTTGCACATGCTGGAAACGCTCCTCCCCACTGTCAGGCAGGATTACCTCTATTTACCCATCAGATCCCAGCCTTCATAGCCCATTTCCAGGGAAGCCTTCCTGATGGCCAAGCTGCTTAGGACCTCCGGTCCTAGCAATGGTTCATTCATTCAACAAATATTTACCACGTGCCTACGATGTGCTAGGCCCTGTTCTAGCCATCCTGAATACAACCTGAAACAATCCTGACAACGATCCATGCCCCTAGTGGAGCTCACATTCAGATGGGGTTGGGGATGGGCGAGACAGACCACACACAATATAGAGCAAATAAGAAATTGATCCAGTGTGGGAGAAGGCGATGGGTGCTATGATGGAAACGGAGCAAGGGAACGGGAGGCTTGGGGGGTGGGGCAGGCTGCAGTTTTCACTGGAGATGGTAACCTCTGGGTAAAGACTTTGTGAAGGACCTCCAGCCAAAAACCACCAGAAAGACAGGGCAGTTATCAAGTTGACTTTCTGACTTGTAGTGAGGGACAGCGTACTCCATGGGGACCGTGGGGTCACTCAGTAAGAGGGTGTTAGAAATGAATTACTATGGGATTTGGACTTCGGTTAGATGATTTGGGAGGGCTTCAGGAAGTAGGACTTTGCTCTGGATTGGATGCTGTAGGAGTGGGGCAATTCTATGACTAGGGATCTATTTTTTTAAACATCTTTATTGGAGTATAATTGCTTTACAATGTTGTGTTAGTTCCTGCTGTATAATAAAGTGAATCAGCTATACATATACATATATCCCCATATCCCCTCCCTCTTGCGTCTCCCTCCCACCCTCCCTATCCCACCCCTCTAGGTGGTCGCAAAGCACCGAGCTGATCTCCTGTGCCATGCGGCTGCTTCCCACTAGCCATCTGTTTTACGTTTGGTAGTGTGTATATGTCCATGCCACTCTCTCACTTCGTCCCAGGTTATTCCTCCCCCTCCCCGTGCCCTCAAGTCCATTCTCTACGTTTGCGTCTTTATTCCTGTCCTGCCCCTAGGTTCTTCAGAACCATTTTTTTTTTTTTAGATTTCATATATATGTGTTAGCATATGGTGTTTTTCCCTTTCTAACTTACTTCACTCTGTATGACAGACTCTAGGTCCATCCATCTCACTACAAATAACTCAATTTCGTTTCTTTTCATGGCTGAGTAATATTCCACTGTATATATGTGCCACACCTTCTTTATCCATTCATCTGTTGATGGATGCTTAGGTTGCTTCCACATCCTGGCTATTGTAAGTAGTGCTGCAATGAACATTGTGGTACATGTCTCTTTTTGAATTATGGTTTTCTCAGGGTATACGCCCAGTACGGGGATAGCTGGGTCATATGGTAGTTCTATTTTTAGTTTTTTTGTTTGTTTGTTTTGCAGTACGCGGGCCTCTCACTGTTGTGGCCTCTCCCATTGCAGAGCACAGGCTCCGGAGGTGCAGGCTCAGCAGCCATGGCTCACGGGCCTAGGAGCTCCGCGGCATGTGGGATCCTCCCGGACCGGGGCACGAACCCGCGTCCCCTGCATCGGCAGGCGGACTCTCAACAACTGCGCCACCAGGGAAGCCCCTATTTTTAGTTTTTTAAGGAACCTCCATACTGTTCTCCATAGTGGCGGTATCAATTTACATTCCCACCAACAGTGCAAGAGGGTTCCCTTTTCTCCACACCCTCTCTAGCATTTATTATTTGTAGATGTTTTGATGATGCCCATTCTGACCAGTGTGAGGTGATACATCACTGAGGTTTTGATTTGCATTTCTCTAATGATTAGTGACGTTGAGCATCTTTTCATGTGTTTGTTGGCAATCTGCATATCTTCTTTGGAGAAATGTCTATTTAGGTCTTCTGCCCATTTTTGGATTGGGTTGTTTGTTTTTTTGATATTGAGCTGCATGAGCTGCTTGTATATTTTGGAGATTAATCCTTAGTCAGTTCCTTTGTTTGCAAATATTTTTTCCCATTCTGAGGGTTGCCTTTTCGTCTTGTTTATGGTTTCCTTTGCTGTGCAAAAGCTTTTAAGTTTCATTAGGTCCCATTTGTTTATTTTTGTTTTTATTTTCATTTCTCAAGGAGGGGGGTCAAAAAGGATCTTGCTGTGATTTATGTCATAGAGTGTTCTGCCTATGTTTTCCTCTAAGAGTTTTATAGTGTCTGGCCTTACATTTAGGTCTTTAATCCATTTTGAGTTTATTTCTGTGTACGGTGTTAGGGAGTGTTCTAATTTCATTCTTTTACATGTAGCAGTCCAGTTTTCCCAGCACCTCTTATTGAAGAGGCTGTCTTTTCTCCATTGTATATTCTTGCCTCCTTTATCAAAAATAAGCTGACCATATGTGCGTGGGCTTATCTCTGGGCTTTCTATCCTGTTCCATTGATCTATATTTCTGTTTTTGTGCCAGTACCATGTTGTCTTGATTACTGTAGCTTTTTAGTATAGTCTGAAGTCAGGGAGTCTGGTTCCTCCAGCTCTGTTTTTTTCCCTCAAGACTGCTTTGACTATTTGGGGTCTTTTGTGTCTCCATACAAATTTTAAGATTTTTTGATCTCGTTCCATAAAAAATGCCATTGGTAATTTGATAGGGATTGCATTGAATCTGTAGATTGCTTTGGGTAGTATAGTCATTTTCACAATATTGATTCTTCCAATCCAAGAACATGGTATACCTCTCCATCTGTTGGTATCATCTTTAATTTCTTTCATCAGTGTCTTGTAGTTTTCTGCCTACAGGTCTTTTGTCTCCCTAGGTAGGTTTATTCCTAGGTATTTTATTCTTATTGTTGCAGTGGTAAATGGGAGTGGTTCCTTAATTTCTCTTTCAGATTTTTCATCATTAGTGTATAGGAATGCAAGAGATTTCTGTGCATTAATTTTGTATCCTGCAACTTTACCAAATTCATTGATTAGCGCTAGTAGTTTTCTGGTGGCATTTTTAGGATTCTCTATGTATAGTATCATGTCATCTGCAGTGACAGTTTTACTTCTTCTTTTCCAATTTGTATTCTTTTTATTTCTTTTTCTTCTCAGATTGCCATGGCTAGGACTTCCAAAACTATGTTGAATAATAGTGGTGAGAGTGGACATCTTGTCTTGTTCCTGATCTTAGAGGAAATGCTTTCAGTTTTTCACCATTGAGAATGATATTTGCTGTGGGTTTGTCGTATATGGCCTTTATTATGTTGAGTTAGGTTCCCTCTATGCCCACTTTCTGGAGAGTTTTTATCATAAATGGGTGTTGAATTTTGTCAAAAGCTTTTTCTGCATCTATTGAGATGATCATATGGTTTTTATTCTTCAATTTGTTAATATGGTGTATCACATTGATTGATTTGCATATATTGAAGAATCCTTGTATCCTTGGGATAAATCCCACTTGATCATGGTGTATGATCCTTTTAATGTGTTGTTGGACTCTGTTTGCTAGTATTTTGTTGAGGATTTTTGCATCTCTATTCATGAGTGATATTGGTCTGTAATTTTCTATTTTATTAAAATAGTCTTTATTTTAATATCTTTGTCTGGTTTTGGTATCAGGGTGATGGTGGTCTCATAGAATGCGTTTGGGAGTGTTCCTTCCTCTCCAATTTTTTGGAAGAGCTTGAGAAGGATGGGTGTTAGCTCTTCTCTAAATGTTTGATAGAATTCACCTGTGAAGCCTTCTGGTTCTGGACTTTTGTTTGTTGGAAGATTTTTAATCACAGTTTCAATTTCATTACTTGTGATTGGTCTGTTCATATTTTCTATTTCTTCCTGGTTCAGTCTTGGAAGGTTATACCTTTCTAAGAATTTGTCCATTTCTTCCAGGTTGTCCATTTTATTGGCATAGAGTTGATTGTAGTAGTCTCTTAGGATGCTTTGTATTTCTGCGGTGTCTGTTGTAACTTCTCCTTTTGCATTTCTAATTTTATTGATTTGAGTCCTCTCCCTCTTTTTCTTGATGAGTCTGGCTAATGGTTTATCAATTTTGTGTATCTTCTCAAAGAACCAACTCTTAGTTTTATTGATCTTTGCTATTGTTTTCTTTGTTTCTATTTCATTTATTTCTGCTCTGATCTTTATGATATCTTTCCTTCTGCTAACTTTGGGTTTTGTTTGTACTTCTTTCTCTAGTTCCTTTAGGTATAAGATTAGATTATTTGAGATTTTTCTTGTTTCTTGAGGTAGGCTTGTATAGCTATAAAGTTCCCTCTTAGAACTGCTTTTGCTGCATCCCATAGGTTTTGCATCATCGTATTTTCATTGTCATTTGTTTCTAGGTATTTTTTGATTTCCTCTTTCAATTCTTCAGTGATCTCTTGGTTATTTAGTAGCATATTGTTCAGCCTCCATGTGTTTGTATTTTTTACTGTTTTTCCTGTAATTGATATCTAATCTCATAGTGTTGTGGTCAGAAAAGATACTTGGTACGATTTCAATTTTCTTAAATTTACCAAGGCTTGATTTGTGACCCAAGATATTATCTATCCTGGAGAATGTTCCATGAGCACTTGAGAAAAATGTATTCTGTTGTTTTTGGATGGAATGCCCTATAAATATCAATTAAGTCCATCTTGTTTAATGTGCCATTTAAAGCTTGTGTTTCCTTATTTATTTTCATTTTGGATGATCTGTCCATTGGTGAAAGTGGGGTGTTAAATTCCCCTACTATGATTGTGTTACTTTTGATTTCCCCTTTTATGGCTGTTAGCATTTGCCTTATGTATTGAGGTGCTCCTATGTTGGGTGCATAAATATTTACAATTGTTATATCTTCTTCTTGGATTGATCTTTTGATCAGTATGTAGTGTCCTTCTTCATCTCTTGTAATAGTCTTTATTTTAAAGTTTTTATTTTGTCTGATATGAGAATTGTTACTCCAGCTTTCTTTTGATTTCCATTTGCAAGGAATATTTTTTCCATCCCCTTACTTTCATGACTGGGGATCTTAATTAACTTTAGCTAGAAGGAGGGAAGACCAGACCAAGGCTACCACTGTTATTAGCAAAAAGCAAGTCTCCCATATTAGCTAGCTTAGGAGGATTGCCATAACAAATTACTACAAACTTGTGGCTTATAACAACAGAAATTTATTCTCTCACAATTCTGGAGGCTGGAAGTTGGATATCAAGGTGTTGGCAGGGTTGGTTCCTTTTGGAGGCTCTGAGGGAGCATCTGTTCCATGCCTCTCTCCTGGCTTCTGGTGGCTGCTGGCAGCCCTTGGCATTCCTGAGCTTATAGACATGTTATTCCAGTCTCTGCCACCTTCTTCACAAGCTTCCCCTCTGTGTCTCTGTGTCTTCCCTTTTCTGTCTCTTACAAGGACATTCATCATTGGATCTAGGGCCCACTCTTACCCAGGATGATCGCATGTCAAGATGCTTACCTTAAATACATCTGCAAAGACTCTTATTCCAAATAAGGTCACATTCTGAGGTTCTGGGTAGACGTATCTTTTGGGGCCACAAGTCAACCCAGTGCAGGGATGGCTGGTCCTTTTTATGGTTTGGATGTAATGTCCTGAAAATATCAATTACGTCTAACTGTTCTATTGTATCATTTAGGATCGCTCTTGCCTTGTTGATTTTCTGTCTAGAAGATCTGTTCATTGATGTAAGTGGGGTGTTAAAGTCTCCTACTATTATTGAATTCCCGTCAATTTCTACCTTTATGTCTGTTAGTATTTGTTTTATGCACTTGGGTGCTTCTAAATTACATTCATATATGTTGTCAAGTGTACAATCCTCTTCTTGTATTGATCCTTTTATCATTATATAGTGTCCTTCTTTATAGACTTTGCTTTAAAGTCTATTTTGTCTGATATGAGTATTGCAACTCCTGATTTCTTTTCATTTCCATTTGCATGAAATATCTTTTTCCATTGCCTCACTTTCAATCTATGTGTCCTTTGCCCTAAGGTGGGTCTCTTGTAGGAAGCATATCGTAGGCTCTTGTTTTTTTATCCCGTCTGCCACTCTATGTCTTTTAATTGGAGCATTCAGTCCATTGACATTTAAGGTAATTATTCCTTTCTGTGGTTTGGACAATGTTCACGTTTTTGTCTGTGTTCAGACATCATTACAGAGTGGTCCTGTTTTTCTTGCTCCATCGTGGTCACAGAGTGGCCTCGTCTGACACTGATGTTCTGTGAAACTGTATATGTTCAGCAGGAGAGCACCAAGGCCCAGCTGTGTGAGCCAGGCCAGCCTCTGGAGGTCAGGGCCTGCCTTCCTCTTGTTCAGCTTGAAGGCAGTGAGGGAGGCAGCCATCTGGGAGAAGAGTTCCAGCCACAGGGGCAGGGTGGGAGTGTGCCTTGAGGGCTGAAGGGCCAGCCAGACCCTGTGGTGGCTGCAGCAGAATGAGCAAGGGGGAGAGAGGTAGGAGGACAGAGGGGCAATGGGAGGGGGTGCAGAGCAGTGAAAAGACTGGCTCTCAGGCCAGAGGAAATGAGGGGCCTCTGGAGCGTTCTGAGCAGAGCAGTGAACACGACGGACTGGAGTCATCAGCAGGCACAGTTTTGATGGAGTGTTAGGACAAAAACCTGACTGAAGTCGATTCACAAGCAAGTGGAGAATGAAGACACAGATGAGACAATTCTTTCCAGAAGTTGTAGTGCAAGGTGGAAGAGAGAAACAGGAGGAAGCTGTGGTACCTGGTGAGAAAGTGGAATAAAGAGGTTTTGGTTTTGTTTCCCTTTGAGAGCAGTGACGATGAACAGAACACTGCTGAGGAAGGTCTGGAGGAGAGACTGTCTTGATGGTGTCAGTTGGAGAGGGCATAACCGCAGAAAAACAGGCTCCAGGCCCAAGTGGCAGCCAGGCTGTGGAGGAAGACCGTGGTAATGGTGGGGGTGGAGGGGAGGCCGAGGCAGGCAGGCTGGGGGAATTGGTCATCAGAGGTTCTCTCCTGAGAGCCTCTCTCCACATCTCACCTGCACTTCCTGTCAGTAACCTTGTCCCCAGGCCATGAGTGCAATAGTGTCTGGAGGGGGCTTCAGTCACCCAGCCTGGCCCAGGTATGGAGACAGCACTTGGAGCTCCATGGACCCCAAAAGGGACCAGAGATGGAGATAGAAGGGGTAGGAAACTGAGGAAGAGAAAAATCAGAAAGGGACCAAAATCCAGATTCTCTTACAGACCCCAGGCACAGGCAGGGACAGCAACCTGAGTCAGGAGCTCCCCTGTGTTTTCCGTCATCCTCAACAGCAGGTCCAGGTTCAAACTGCTGGTTTATCACTTGCCCGCTGTGCACTCTGTGAGCCTCAAGTTCTCCAGGTATAAAGTTGGACTCAACCAACCTCCTCTCGGGGCTGTTGGGAGAATTTAGGGAGGTAAAACACGTGAAGTGCCATCAGGGTGCCTACAAGGAGCCAGATGCTTTCCCTTCCTATCTTCTGCCACCCACAACCCTGGGTCTTCACGCTGGCTCCTACGGCGGCTGCAAGGATGGGAGCAGGGCCCTGCCTGCTGGCTGACCCTGGAACTGCACCTCTACCCCAGTTCAGAGGTAGAAGCCTCCACCTACAATTCCTCCAGCAATTTCATTCCACGGCTACAGATACTACCCAAATTCGGTAGGTGAGCACTCCAGCCTTCTTACCACCCCCAACGTCATCGCCAGGGCCTTTAATCCACCCTAACCCCCTTTACTCCTGCAGCTGCCCTTGCTTGGAGTGCCCCCACCTCCGCCATTTGGAAACATCAAAGGTCTGAAGCTTCCCATGACCCTCTCCTCTTAGCACCCCTCCCTCTCACAGATAGAACTACTAAGGAACTTTCTTTTCTGTATTCTCTCTACATCTGGACTTACCTCTAGGTTTGCTAAACTGTGTGAGAGAGTACACTAGAACACCTGTCTCCCCTGCTTCGAGACTCACCTGAGGTCAGGGACTGCCTCATTCATCTGCTGCCAGAGGGACTTTCTAACATCTGAATCCGATCAGTCGCTGCCCTGCCTGACATCTCCCCGAGGAAGTCTCCCCACTCTGGGTGAGGAGGGTGCGTGTCTGTGTGAGGTGTATGTCTCTGGATTTTCCAATATTGCTGTATAAGAATGTCTGTATACATTTTTGTTTTTTAAGTAAGGAAAACAAATCCTTCATTGGCTCCCTGGTAGATTCAAATTCCCCAGCAGAGCTCACCGTGTGGGACCTGGACTCTGCCTTTCTGATTCCTCCCTCCTGCCACCCCCCAGCCATCCCCTCGTCCTCCTTCCATGCCTCTCTCACACTGGTTCTTCTGCCTGGAGAACCATGGCCCACAGTCCTTCACGCAGCAAATCCCTCCTTGATCTTCAACGCTCAGCTCAAACATCATCTCCCTAGAAGCCTCCCTGACACCCCGGGTTTCACTCATCTCTACTCACACATGTTCAATCCATATTAGTTGAAAGAAGTAGAAGTCAGTCCCCGCTGCCATGGTTTGCTTGCAAGCAAAATGAGGGATCCAGGCAGGATCTTACAAACCCTTCCAGACTCCAAAATTCTGAGTTGATAATGATGAGCATATTTTAGGCAAGCAGTCACCAAACAGCTTGAGCTGTGATCACCTATTGCTTTCTGTCAATAGGTCCTTCTCCATGGGGTTCATCACTCTCTCCCACCCTGGGGAGGGGAAGAGTCATCCCCTCCCTCCTTAGCAGGTGGTCTATTAGGGGCATAGGACTCTGGGGAAACCAACAGTTGCTTCTCATCCCTGCATCCCTCAGCAGCACTGTGCTCACCTGAGTGATAGAGACCATTTGCTGATCCTGGTGGCGAACAGCAGGGGCTTACCTACCCCCAGTCATCGTCTAGAGCTGCATTAGGGGCGAGGCACAGCTGAGCCCCTTCCTGCAGTGTTCATCTTTGAGGGGCACTAAAACATGATTGGAATAAATCAGAAATCTGGTGCCAGGAAAGCCAGGTTTCCATACACACATGCCTCCGTATGCTGTGTAACCACCAAATTCAGCCAGTCCTGCTTCCACTAAAGGCAAATGGACCTTTGAAGAGAAAGACAGAGCTTTGTAGGCTTGGATATTCTCTGTTGAGCCTTCTTTGTGACACCAATTCGTTTTACTCTGCAACTCAAATTCTGAAACCGAATAATGCATGACATCTCTCACCAGGAAGGATTTTGTTTTCTCTCAGCGGGAAGGATTTATTTTATTATCTAAACTAGACCTAAATCCCTTATTATACCTTCTAGTAAGTTGTCCAGTTTGGAAAAAAACCTTTTTTTCCCCTTCTTAAAAAAAATTATTTACTTATTTATTCATCTTTGGCTGCGTTGAGTCTTCGTTGCTTTGCGCGGGCTTTCTCTAGTTGTGGTATGTGGGCTTCTCATTGTGGTGGCTTCTCTTGTTGAGGAGCACAGGCTCTAGGCGCGCAGGCTTCAGTAGTTGTGACACGCAGGCTCAGTAGTTGTGGCACACGGGCTTAGTTGCTCTGCGGCATGTGGGATCTTCCTGGACCAGGGCTCGGATCAGGGCTCGAACTCGTGTCCCCTGCATTGGTAGGTGGATTCTTAACCACTGTGCCACCAGGGAAATCCCAAAAATACTTTTTTCAAACTTCAGAACAAACACGTAGCTCCAGTCTACGGAGCACAATGACGAGCCACCTAAGACCGGCACATCCTTCCCCTTAACTCATCCCGGAGGCCGTGTAAACCTGTGCTCAGGCTCTGGATTCAGGCTACAGTTTAAATCCTGACTTTACTACATGAAATCATAAGGAAGTTTACTTTAGCTCTGAGCCCGTTTTCTCATCTGTAAAATGGGGATAAAAACAGTATTCCTCTTAGGGCTATGAAAATTAAATGACATGCTTGTAGATGGCTGGCACAGTAGGCAGGTGCTCAACGAGTGACAGTTAGCCAGCACTAACAGTAACCTTCGCTGTGATGAGAGGAAGGCACCCTCATGAAGACGAGGACACTCACTGTTACGGAGGCCAGGGGAGAAGTTAACTTGTCTGTGATTTTACAGATCTGTTCTTTAACAGGCTGCTCCTGCCATGAGTCCACACTCTCAATCTAAGGGATTTGGAACCTAGTTGGCATTTTCATCACAAAGCCACATATATTGAGTCTCACCACACACAAATGCACTTCCCGCACACGAGGTTCTAGTATGCAAGACCCACGCATCCAATCCAAACTCTGGCTGAACTCCCTTCTAAATGTACTCATCTTTAGCTTCCTTTCACTCCTGTGCCTCCTGAGCTATAGCGCAAATGCATGCAGCTGTAACCAGAGGGCAATGGTTACACCCAGGACAAGGGCCCCAAAGCCCAGTCTTCCTTGTCAGACCTGCGGCTCTGCCTCCTGATGAAGGGCAGCAAGCACTTCTTAACCCACTTTGCTCGCTGAGGCTTCAGTCTGGGGACTGGAATCTCTAATTAGAATTTCCACGTTCATCAGGGGGCATCTTTATTTGTAGTAATAAAATGGGGACAGAGCATCACCTCCCAAGCCTGACAGCTGTTTTGACAAATATTCCCTAATGGCAGTAGAAATAGGTGATGGCAACTGAATCACAGACTGCACCCGAATGACAAAAGTTACGTTTAATTTACAATGTAATAAAGGTTACAGGTAAAAAGCTACACATAAAGCGTGAAAAGGCCTATTACACAAATGTACAAATCTCTGTACAAAGCTCACATCAATGTGCCCTACCTTCGTCTCCTATGTTTGTTAACCAGGTCTAGTCTTGGAGCTCTGGACGAGAGCTCTCAGTCAGGGGGGGAAGAGCCTCCAAATCAACATCTGGAGATGTCCTCTTCGAGACACCCGTTACTCCAAAGGAAAATCTTTTCCTTTTTAATTGAAGTTGCTCTAACTGGCCATATCCTTTATATTGCCTTCATAACACACTTGAAAAGGAAAGTAATGCCTTAGAGAGTAGAGGACAGTACTCTGGAATCAAATGAGAAACTTCAGCAAGTAGAGTACTCAGGTTTGACAAGAAAAACAGGTAACGTTCAAACAATACTGTAAGTTTAAAACTATCAACCTGTGTCTATGGCACTGGTCACAGATGAAGAAAAATCAAAATGTTCTCATTCTAACAGAAAGGACGAAAGAGAAAAGCCTAACTACTGGACCTCAAAACCACCGACCCAGGAAAACTTCTGAGTTGTTTTAAACCTTAGCTTAACTGAAGCATTCTAAACCCTCTTGTTAACCTGGAATCCGTGGCAACCCTTCTGCTACCTGGGACTTGCAGGATAGTAAATATAAATCAGGCTGCTAAACCCACAAAGCTGGCAATGCTACTGTCACCTCCACAGCTCTACATTCAACCTGAGGGCCTGGAGTCTCTCCCTGGGGTAAATAATTTTTTAAAAAGTGATCCTAGAAAGAGGGAGAAAAGAAAAAAGGAGATAATGGAAAGAGGGCAAAAGAGCCAGGGCAGTCTATTTAAAAGGATGTATGAAACATTTCTCTTCAATGAAAGTGTTCTGAAGACAGGTCTTTCTGGGATACTTCAACCCCACCCCCAGTTTTAATATTACATGGTTAGGACCCCAGGAGACATTCTGAAAGACGATACTGCACACATGGAAAGTTTTTCTCCCTAATTCATTAGCTCCCCCATCACCCTTCCACCCTGTTCCCACCCAATCCCACCCTCCTCCATTACCAAAAATATCAAATCAGTAAGGAAGGTGTGGGCTTCTTGCCCGGCCAAGCCTCTTTTGCATATTTTTTCTTCTTGGGTTCGTTGACAGCTTCAGGGTTATAGACGGCAGGGTTTGGTGCAGGGTTCATGGTCACTGCTGACGGCACGACGGGAGTCAAGTCCACGTCAGGAGCGAGGTTCGGGTATGGCATGGGCAAGCCACCGATGAGTGCTGTCCCGTGGATGCCATGCGGCTGGGAGCCGGCTTCACTGTGCGTGGGGGGCAGGCCCCCATAGAGTCCTCCACTGAATGCAAAGTTCTGCATGCGCCTGTTCCCTGATTCCTCCAGGCCCAGGGAGCCAGGGCCCTCCACCCGCTTCTTCTGTGGTTTATAGAGAAGACAAGAAGTGAGACACAAGAGTGCTGTTAGCCTGTTCTATTGCAGTCCTCGAAAAACTGGGGAAGGCCCCTAAACCTCTAACTTGTTTTGTTTCTTAAACAACCCATCTCACTGTCCTGAAATCTCAGGGTCTGAAGAGACCTTACAGTGGTCATGTAACATCACGGCTCCCGAACACTGCCCCACACAAAGTGGTCACCATCCTACGTCAAACTGAGAAAAATGAGGCTAGTGTGTGAACTTTTCATGAAGTAAGACTTATCCAGTTTAAGTGACCATTCTTTACCCTAAGGTCATACTCCTCCCTCGTTTTCAATGTTAAAATGCCCTTTCAGGAATCAGAGGTGATAATAGATGGAGTAAGTATTTCAATTTTTCTTTTTTGGGGGGAAAATAAAAAGTTAGTATCTTCCTGTTGGGCACCTAATTTTTAAACATTAATCTGAGAGCAGAACAAATCTGTAGTGACTGAAAGCAGCTTACTGGTTGCCTGGGAGTGGGAGGAAACTGACAGCAAAGGGACACAGGGGAACTTTCTGGGGTGATGGAAATCTGTATTTTGATTATGGTGGTGGTTACCCAGGTGTATATATCTGTCAAAATTCAAATTATACTTTAAAGACAACAGAAAATTCCAAAGGGTGAAGAAAAAAGAGAAAAGTGCCCAAGGGGAAATGTGACACAAATACTATGGAGTTGTATGGAAAAATTTCATCTTATACTTTTTCACACTGGACTAAAGTTCAATGAAAGATCCTCCCTCACCCCTCTACTCCTTTTGCATGAACTTGACACATTTTATCAATCTATTCTAATATATTCTAAAGATTTAAAAAAAAAATAAAACTCCCTATAGCATCTCTGACCAGGATCTTCCAATCACATTTGAATACCTCTACTAAAAGGGATCTACTTCCAGGGGCCATTTGCTCCCTTTTGGAGCCCTAGCTGGCAGGTGGTTCTCCACATGTTGAGCAATCAGAACACCTCTGGAACTTCCACCTCTTGGTTCTTCAACAGAGCTGCTCTTTAAACCTAATCCAATGCGGGCTGGCTTTCCTATCTGTGCCATCCCCATTCACAAAATAAAGATGTGGTAAAGGCCAGAGGTGCCATGCAGAAATGCAACAATGTCTCTTCTTTGCCTAATAGCTTACTTTGAGTCAAGAAGGGAAGGTTAAAGAAAGGTGGGTCTCTCTGCACCCTGCTGGGAGGTAAATTTACAGACCCACATCACACCATAATTTACATGCAGGATCAAGCTAGCTGGTCACCTGCAGCCTCTCTATGGCACTCCAGGATCCCTACACACAGATGGGGTAAATGGATTTCCACAGTATGAAAAATGGGAAAGGAGCAAAGAATGTTGTAAAATTAAGCACACACTTAACACTTACCTACATATAAAAGAGTGGGTTTTTAAACCAGACTATATGACATTTCAAATACTGTCACAACATGCTTCCTACCTTGACTGGGACCACTGCAGTCTGCACCATGTTCCGGAAGCGACCAACTGAGGGATCCACATCCTCTGCAAAAAGACACGAGGGCAGGGTTAGTTCAGTAATCAGCTGGGAGGATTAGGTTATAGGGCTCAATGCGAATAAAGCAATCACAGTAATTCATATTAAAACAGTAAAATACAGCCAACACTTCAAGTGTTTACTGGGTACTGTGTTAAATCCTCACAACAACCCTACGAGGTAAGTACCACTACAATAAGCATTTAATAGATGAGAATACAAACTCGGGCTTGGAGAAGGAAAGTGACCGGCCCAGTCACCTTGCTGGAGAGGAGCCAGGATATAAATCTAAGCAGCCAGAAACAGGCCTGTGCTCCGGACTATGTGCTACACTGGCTCCCCCAGGTTCTTTCCCATTCCACACACCTCCCTCTTTTGAGGCAAGACATCAATAATCTCATGTTAGTGATAAAAAGAGGTCACACACCACATACCTTGCTAACACCCGCTCATTAGCAAATGACAGAATTAGGATTCAGACCCAAGGCTTCTAGCTTAACTTCGCCTTTCAACCTGAACAACTGTATATAGGCATACCTTGTTTTATTGAGTTTCATTTTACTGTGCTTTGCAGATATTGTTTTTTTAAAAAAAAAAAACAACAAATTGAAGGTTGGTGGCAACCGTGCATTGTCAGACGATGGTTAGCATTTTTTAGCAATAAAGTATTTTGTAATTAAGGCATTGTAAAGAAACAAGTACACTGCTTTTGTAGACATAATGCTACTGCACACTTAACAGTTTACAATATAATGTAAACATAACTTTTATATGCACTGACAAACCAAACAAATATGTGTGACTAGCTTTGATATTCACTTTACTGAAGTGGTCTGGAACCAAACCCACAATTCCTCCAAGGTATGCCTGTACAATTAAGACTCACTAAAGGATCTGAAGCCCCTGTCCAGGCAGGGTGGGACAGCGGCTCCCTTTTCACAGCTTATACACACACTATTGAACCCTACGAAGCTTCTAGCTTCATTTATTCACTGTGCCAGAAGAATGCACTAAGACCAAGTAAGGGACATGCTTGTAGTCAGTCAGTCTCTCATTTACTGGACATCAGGCACGGAAATAAAGAACAAGACACCGTCCTGCCTGTAAGGAGTTCACAGCTGTAAAGCCAGACAGGCTAGAATACAATGGAGGTGCTTGAAGAGTGGTGCAAAAATAGTTTTCTTGGAGCACAGAGGGGAGATTGGGCTGGATCACCTAGAATGAACAGTTTTCTCACTGAAGACTGAGTGTGGGGAAACAGGCAAGCATAGACTTATTATCATTACTAGAAACACTACTCGAGGGCCCTTTTATCTTAATGCAGTGGCAGGAAAGGAGCTGCTTCCCTAATAGATGTTGTTCACCTTATTTTAATGTGTTGAGGGCACTTGCTATTTAAGAAACACTCTTGTGAGTCCCTTTGGAATACAAAGATTCCTTATTTAACTTGAATAATTAGTCCCTGGTTTATTTGTTTTAAGTCTGGCTTTTCACATATTAGGGTGCCTCTAAGGAACATACCCTGGAATTATTTTCACAAACAATCGATGTTCAATGAATGAATAGCTTCTATATGGAAGAAGAAAGAGGAAAAGATATCCAGGCTCATCAGGAAGGAGAGGTCTCTAAAAAAGGCACCCTTATCTTCTCTCTCATTACCGTAACAGCCCTGCTCCAATCATCCCTTCAGGAAAGCTAAATCAAGTGCAAGAGCAACTGGAGCCCAAGAGGCATGGCTAACGGGGTATGTGGCCCACAAACACAAGAGGCCTGCGGAAGTGGGGGCTAAGCCATCTGGGGGACCCTGTCCTGTGCTGGCTGAATGGTGCTCAGGCCTCTCACCCTCTCCTCATTCTCTAGCCATTCGACTCCTAGAGAGGGGGTCTGCCCATTGCAGGAAATCTCTGCTCCTGGAAGATCTACCGAGAAGTTTCTTGCTAAGTCTACTTCTAGTATAGGAAAGTCTGCATAGGTAAAGGCAAAAGGGGTGGCGGATGATGATGAGGACAATGGCTAACACTTACCAAGGGCTACTGAGTGCCAAGCACAGATATGAGGTATTTTCACATATATTAATCATTTAATCTCCCCACCAATCCTGAGACCAGTAGTCATGTCACTGGCCAGGGTCAAAGAGCTACTAAGCGGAGAGGTGGATTTCATACCTAGGCCCTCTGATCAGAGTCCACGCCCTTAAACACTATGCCATACTCTGTCTGAACGTACTGCCTTAATAAAGCTGCAGGACAATAATTTTCTTTTTTTTCCTTTTTCTTTTTTTTGGGCATGCCGTGCGGTATGTGAGATCTTCGTTCCCCAACCAGGGAGTGCAGAGTTTTAATCACTGAATCGCCAGGAAGTCCCACAATAATTTTCAAGGAGAAAAACAGAACATATCAGTCCCCAAGTCCTGAAAGAGACTTAACAAATTATCTAGTTCAGTGATTCCCAAACTGTTGGCTGTTCATCAGTACAAACAGGAGCTTATTAAAACTACAAATGTCTAGGTCCAACCCCTAGAAACTCTTACCTGGCACTCAGAAATAAATTTCCCAGATTAGTCATCCAGCTCCTGCCCAAACATTTCCCTTGGGCATTCAGTACCTTGAGAAGTAATTCATTCCACTTCACACATCATCAAAAAGTGAACAAAAGTCACTAGAATGAATGCCCCAATCTCTTTCACAGGAATTCTTTTAATTCTTCTTCTAAATATAAGAAGGATTTGTTGTTGCTTTTCATGCTGAACCAAATATTTGCTACTCACAGGCTCTGGTTTCGCCTACTGCGTCCTCCCAAAGGTCAGCCTTGCAAACATCCACCTCAGGGTGCCTCCCTCCAAGCTACTCTCCCTCATGTACAGCTCCCAGCATTTAGGGACCACTTTCCATAGCTGGGAGTCTCCTCCTTCCCTCAAGACTACATAACACATTTAGTACTTAAGGCCATGCTTGCATTTAGTAACACATTTGGGTGAGTTCTGCTCAGAACACAGGCCACCGGGTTACTGTCCCCCATTATTCTATTAATGCAATTTTAAACTGTACTTGATTAGTTTCCATATCCCCCTGATGACTCAGACTGCATTTTTAACTAACTAAAATCCTTATACCTTTTTTTTAACATGAGCTGTCACTGGAGCAGATTTTCTCCATTTAAATAATTGACATTCTGAAACTAAATACAGGACTTGAAAGTTATTCTCACTGCATTTCAATTTGGGATATAAAAGCAACTTGTTAGTCTGGGATCCTTGTTTCCATCCATGAAGGTTTATTTTCAAACAAGATTTTTGGAATCCCAATTCCATCTTCACTGTATAAACTGCACCTCCCAGCTCCATGCCATCCACCTCCCAGAGTACTTGAGATGTAACATGAGCCCAATAAATGAACGTTGAATGATGGAACAAATGGGTAAACTCAATGGCCTTCCCAGAAACTGATGCTCTCATCTTGCTGACGTTTCCATACAAACTATCTATAAATTAGGACCTTACAGAGGCAAGTCTTCAATGCGATTAATAGTAGCAGAAAGTTCTCCAATCTTAGAGTTACCAATCATACATGGAACCCCATGACAATAGTGTCTGCTCTGACCTATACTTAAGCTCCACTATACCTGGATCAGCAAAGGAGAATTACAGCCTTCCTTCATCTACTTCTTTCACACTGCAACTGGATAATGCTTGAGTTTCAGGGCACTCCATCAACGTACAGGCACACCTTGTTTTACTGCACTTCACATATACTGAGTTTTTTATAAATTGAAGGTTTGTGGAAACCCTGCATCAAGCAAGTCTATCAGTGCCATTTTCCCAACAGCATTCACTCACTTCGTGTCTCTGTGTTACATTTCTGTAATTCTCACAATATTTAAAACTTTTCCAGGGCTTCCCTGGTGGCGCAGTGGTTGAGAGTCCGCCTGCCGATGCAGCGGACACGGGTTCGTGCCCTGGTCTGGGAAGATCCCACATGCCGCGGAGCGGCTGGACCCGTGAGCCATGGCTGCTGAGCCTGCGCGTCCGGAGCCTGTGCTCCGCAACGGGAGAGGCCACAACAGTGAGAGGCCCGTCTACCGCAAAAAAAAAAAAAAAAAACTTTTCCATTATTACTAAAGTTGTAACAGTGCTCTGTGATCAGCAATCTTTGTTGTTACTATTGCAAAAAGATTACAACTCACTGAAGGCTCAGAGTAGCATGGTTAGCATCTTTTAGCAATAAAGTATTTTTTAATTAAGGTACGTACATTGTGTTTTTTAGACATAATGCTATTGCACACTTAACAGACTGAAGTTGTGTAAACGTAACTTTTACATGTACTGGGAAACTAAAAAATTCATGTGACTTGCCTTATTGCAATGCTTGAACTGAACCCACAATATCTCCAAGGTATGCCTGTTCTGTACAAAAATATCTCCCCTCAATATAGCACCTGTGCAGAAACATTACAACTGACCTACAGGTTGTGTACACTACTCTCTGACATCACAGCTTTTTCATCAGAAAAAACTAGGAAGATACCTCACCTGGGTTGATGATCTCATCATCCTCACTAAAGGTCACCCGTGAGTTCTTCCTCTTCCTCTTTGGTCTCTGAATGTCCAGATTCCCCTCCTCAATGGTGAGAGTGGAAATCCGCTTGTTGTGGGCAGTGTTGAACTCCGTCAGGTTCTGGGACAGGGTTCACACAGGAAAGACAGGAATAAGTACACAAGGAATTTGAAGGAGAATATTACCAAATAAAGGGCAGGAAGATATTAGGAGCTAACCTTGACCTCTCCACACAGATGAGATTCTTTTCTGCATTCAGAAAAGATTCATTACTGTCCCTAGACAGCTAATACCAGCAAGCCTCAATTTGACAGAATGTGGAACATCTTCATTGACTAGTGCGGCAGTGATATTCAAAAGGGAGTGAAGGACCTTGAAATGAAGACAGGTCATCTGTGCAAAAACCCTTGAGTTGAGGTTTTGGGTTTTTCTGAATAAAGTTTATCACGTCTTCATGCTGAGAATTAAAGGAATACAACTGGGAAGAAATCCAAGAATTGTTTTTAAGTAACAGAGACGAGAAAGGACAACTGACAGCTTCTTTCCCAGTAGCTCTCTCCTTTAAAACTTGTAAGGACGTTACCAGTGCACTGAATATCTGGCATTAATGTTTTGTCACTCCCCATCCCTTCATCTGGCCCCATTTCTACTCATAACTATCTATCCATCTCAGTGATTAACTTGGCCTCATCACTGCTGCCTGCCTCTTCCCAATCACCTGGACTTATTCCAATCTGTACTGCAGTTTGAGACATCCCAAATGTCTTGAGAACAAGGACCCAGAGATGACCTAACATACTGAACTAAAAGACAGGAAGGCATGGAAGCAGCCTGGAAGAGAATGTGCAAGAGTGACTGCCAACCAGGTCCCTGGCTATCAGGCTACTTCATTAGAACAAAATAACTTCTAAGTTGTAAGACTGCTACTGTGCTTTTCTTCCTAAGGGCTGGGAAACTGTCGCGGTATACAAGAATAGTAAATGCATGTGGGTGGTTAAGGACAGGCTGGCGTTTGATCTACCTGGATAGACCAGTCACACCAATGCAGTGATAGACACGTGAAGACAAAAGCTACATCACAAACTACTGGGGTCAGCTCTAGAAAAGAAAACCTTAGCACATTAAAATTAAAACTTGTAAAATTCATGGCCTTCAGGGCAGCCAGGCCCAGAGCAAAAGTAATCTAGTTCTACTCAGAAGATTCTTGGGCTGACTGGACAATATCAAAAACAGCTACATAAATGAATAAGAGCTTCAATCTCTGTAAGCTAGTGTTGTTCAAACAAACTTTCTGGATGATAGAAATGTTTTCTATCAGTGCTATTCAATATGGTTAGTCACTAGCCAAATGTGATTACTATGTGGTTAGTGGCTACTGCATTGGACAGTGCAGCTCTAGAGAAATGTAACTCCCAGCCTTGGCTTCTAACATCCACTGAAAGTGCACAAGACAACCATAAGGGTCTACTGGCCGGAGACCCAGTCTCCTAGTTAGCCCTGGTTATACATAACCAAACCCACACAATGCAGCTCTCCAAGGGCCACACCACACTGCCAAAGTGGCAAAGGCTTATCACTGGGCTCAAGAAAACCTCCAGTTGCTAAGTCACTGGCATTTCAAACTACACAGAACAGCTACACACTGCAAAAGCCAGCGTCCCAAAAGACATAACAATGACATAGACAATGGAATTACATCAAGCTCTGTTTCCTCCTCTGGAAGCCCCAGTAAGCCCTTGAGTTCATCATCCTCTCCACCCATCTTCTCATCTCCTTTCACAGCCGATGGCAATGTCTGAGGCTTCTCACGCAGAGTGTATGCCCTTGTGGATGCACCAAATGAGACCGTGGAATCGATGGGAATTTGCTGAGGCTTGTGAGGCTCCAACCGAATGTGACCCAAGAAAGTGCCGTGTGCTGGGAATAACCAAATCAGAAATGTAAGAGAGGAAAACAAACAAACAAACAAACAAACAAACCTGAGTTGTAGAAGGGAGAGTAGCTCCTGCCAGCACATCAGTTTTGCTTTTTAAAATGGAAATGGCACTGGGTCCACTTTGCATCCCTTGTCATGGGTCACAATGAAAAGGAAACTCCTTCACTGAATCTTGAATCTCTTCAGTGGATTTCTTACACATCTTCAGACCTGCTGTTACCCCACATAACAAATACCACTGCTTGCTCTCTGCTGCCAGACAGGCTTGGCTCCATTCTGGGTCCAGCAGGAATGGTTCCAACCCAGCAATAGGCATGCCCGCTAAGGCAGGAGACAGGAATTGCTATGGTCTGACCTCTCCAGCCCCAAGTCTAAGGAACATAGAAATTGCTGGCCTGGTGGCAGTTATGCTTGGGGTTTCCCCAGGATAAGAAATGAGGTTGGCTGAAACAGGTGCAATATCAATGGCAAGGCAAGCCAAAATCCTACTGGAGAGTCTGGATATCTTTCCATGTCTGCATTCTGCATATTATGAAATGGAGAGAAAAGATGAGATAAATTTGCAAGTAAGTACTTATGAGACAATGCTCTCCAAAACCATTATATAAGCATACTGGGGTGATGTGTGCATGTGTATGGGGAGCGGGGAAAGGAGTAAAACACGATCAACCCAGGAAGCAGATCCTTTACATTTCAAGCTGTAATTATACATAGGCAAAAATGAACAAATTTCAAGGCCCCATGCAGTCAAGTCTCAACTGCATTTCTGGGATTATCTTTGACAACCTTGAAAATCTTATTAGTTGGAGTGTGCTCATAGAATTAAAATTGATATTATTAATATCACAGCAAAATGTAGCTGGGATAAAGAGCCCATTATAAAAAATTAACTTTTGGTCAAAACAAGTTTTGTTTTTTTTTTTAATGTCCTACTGTACTACAACTCTACTACATTAATGGAGCTAATCACAGCTTCTGCTTAAATTGGACCACAATCTATCATGGGCCTATAAACACATTCTTTAGTTCCTGGATGCTTTTTCTGTTCTCTGTATATACTTATTGCTCTCTCCAGGAAAGTGCTCCCCAAAACCCTCTTCTCTCTCCAGTCATCAATTATTCCAGTAAAATAGGAAATATCACAGGAATGGAGAACAACTAATTTAAAAACCAAACATAAACTTCCTTGATGAGCAACAAAACACAATTTCAAAACTGAAGAACCCAAAGAGCATTTTCACACTGCCCAAAAGACAATGTGTGAAATAGGATGGGATATGAGTTACTTACTACTGTTGAGATCTATTAGGAAAACTCTCTTCAGATGCTTATGGTAGACCAAGGCAGCGTGGACCCGAGAGCAAGACTGGTGGTCAATGGTAAAGTCACACAAATCAGGGTTTCTCCCAAATAAGTAATACTTCTTCTCATCAATGATCAGTTTCTAAATAAATTAAATTAAATATTACTTAAAGCTTGTTTCAACAGAGTTTAGCAAAAAATTCTTCCAATAAACTAAGTAGAGCATCTTAAGATAAAATTCCTTGTCAAAGGAAATATTTATATTTACTATTATTCTTCAAGATAAAGAGCTCAGAATAATTTACTAACATTGGGGGATGGATGGCAATTAATCTCCCCAAATGTAGTGGTCAAATGTTTAGTGTTGATATGAAAACAACTTTCCTAATCGTATTAGATGTAAATGGCATGCAAGAGTGGTTGTCTTCTGACCATTGGAAATTTAAGATTTCACTGAATCTTAATTTTAGGTCAAGCAGGAAACACAAAGCATGACTATAAAGTAATAAGACCGCTTTTCAGAAAAATATATATTCAAATGAAGATTATCAATTGGTTCAAAAAGGAAGGGGATATAAACACCTATCTATATTCTAATCATGCTGCCAGAGACCCAGAGTATTTCTGGAACCCTCTTTAGAAACTAGAATTACATTAGACATCATTGTATGAGCCTCTAAATCTAACTTTATTGTCCCATTTCATTTTGCCCACAAAAAAGCATTACTCAAAGTTAACTCTAAATGAGTATCTGCTGTGTCCAAATACGGAACAACCTCACAGGGCAAAGATTTTCCAGGTTTGGGGGTTAGGGGATGTAGGGATTAAACATTTACTGAAGAACTATTATTGCTAGGCATTTTTAAGTATTATGTCATCTAATCCTCAAAACAACTCTGTGAACCAAGTATCACCTTTACTGTTAAACATAAGAAAATAGATTCAGAGAGGTGAAGCCACGTATCCAAGGCAGTCCAGCTGGTTAAGTAGCAGATCTGGGGTTTAAACTCAGGTGTGAAATGACCTGCAATGCTAACATTCTAAACAACAGTGCCATGGGTCTGAAACAATTCTGAGAAGAGCTCCAAAATGTTTCTAGCCACTGCTGTGGTACTGGAAAAAACAAAACTGTATAAGGCCCCAATATAATAGCAGAAAAGAGGATTTCGCAGACCAGCAATCTATTATTTTAAAAATTGTAGGGGCTGACATAGTATTGTTAACTTTTCTTTTGCCATATGAGAACTATATTTTTAATTGTCACCAATCAGTATTATAATCATTTTATGAAAGATAGGTCATTTTAACAAATAAGTAAGAAGAGGGATAAAGGACCACTCTTTGTGCTGAATTTATGAAAAACTCACTACACTGTCTTTATTTTTCTTTTAGTCCATGATCAGTAAAGCCTTTGCCACAGACTGGTTGTAGACTGGGCCATCATAGATGAAGGACTCTGGATAAATTTTTGCTAACACTGCTTTCAGTTCTTAAAGTCTACAATATGAGTACTTGAAGAATAACCCTCATTCATATACATTATGTTGTTCCTTTAAGTTTTGGGGGTTTTCTTTGGCTGTGCCACGCGGCTTGCAGGGATTTTAGTTCCCCCACCAAGGACTGAACCAGTGCCCTCCGCAGTGAAAGTGCCGAGTCCTAACCACTGGACCGCCAGGGAATTCCCTGTTTTTCCTTTAAACACAAGGTCTCACTAAGCTCTAGTTCACATTTCACACTATGCTCCTTCTAAAATCCCTGAGAGAAGACAGCACAAAGTTGAGTAGGGAAGTATAGTCAAACTAGGATGTACCAGGCTAGGAATCAAGAGGCTTATATTTCATTCCTGGCTATGTCATTGAATCCACAGTGGGCTACAATTCTCCCCTATGCTTTAGTGTTCTTACAAAACCAGAAATACACCTCACGTACTAATAGCAGTTAACAACTGCTGAGTACTTATGTGCCTATGTGCTATGAGTTTTATGCTATGTCATTTCATCCTCACAACCACTCTGTGAAGTAGGCAGGCACTATTATTCCTATTTTTATAGATAGGAAAAGTGAGGCACAAAGAAATTAATTAATATATGCAAGTTCACATAGCTAGATATTTATAAACTGGATTAGAAATTTCAGGTTTGTCTGACTTCAGAGTCTAAGCTTTTTAAACCACTACATTATATATTTTCTTCACTCTTCCTGCATCAAAAAATCCACCATATGGCAAAAAACATTTTAAGGAGTGAACAAGTACTATGGGTCACACTCTTAATTGTTTTTTAAACAATCACTTACCCAGTTCCTTCCCAGCTTAGCCTTTAAGGCTCAAAATAGGTATGGGGGTCACCTCTGGGAAACCCTGTCCAGCAGTGCCCACCTGCTGCTGGCAGAGCTTGTCCCAGGCCCCTAGTGCTAGGGAGCACCAAGATTCAACAACAGCCTGACAGCTCAGTCACACAAGCATCCCCATGTCTGCTCAGACCCAAGCATTAAGACTTGGGTTAAAAATAAGACAATGCTTCAGAATTGAGAGAGCCCTGAAATTTCAGCATCTTATTCTCTCTAGATAATATCTATGCAGGTTGAATCTCACTGCATTTCTCATTCATATTTATGTGCACATAGATTATGTCCTCATAAGCTTAAATTTGCTAACCAAAGTGTTCACAGGCTAGACTTAAAGAAACAGTACATAAGATCACCAGCACTTGGGCTCTAATATAAAACTGACCACATTTCTATGATTCTAAGCTGCCAGTACCAGCGATTTAGGTGTTTAGAGGGGAAAAAAAAGAAAGTGCCTCCAAATTAAATATATACATTCACTATTAAAGGCATCTCAATTATAGAAATGTGAAAATGTAGGGGAAAAAAAAGTATGCCTCAGAAGCAAGAAAATGTGTGAATTCTTAGACAATATGCTTCTTCTGTCCAAGTGAATGAAATAATGCATTGGTCTTTCAATAGCCACTAAGCCACAATTTCTTAACTAGCTATGGCTAGTACCATTATTCAGTTGTGCCTCTGAGTTATAACTCAGAGTGTATCTTTACACACTGGGCTTAAAAGACTCATGGCTTTTGTTTTAATATTGCACTTCTTAAACCCAGCTATCACAACACATCACAAGCCTCTGACATAAGGCTAGGACATAGATAGCTCGGTTAGTATCAAGTGCTGCCTAAATCCTTAAAAAATAAGCACATCTCGTGTCTATTCCTCTCGGAAACAATACAGTGATGTCTAAGTATTGTAACATGACAGTTCTGTGGCAACTCAGCACACCTAAGAGCACTGAAAGAGAACATTATCACTTAATGGAAACCAGTAATTAGAAGGATGTTTGACAAGTCAGAGTGCTTTGAAAGTATAAATAATTTCGCAGAGAAATATGACATTATCATTAAAGCTAGCCCTCCTTGTCTGTTTCTTCCTGTAGTAAACTAAAGATTTACTAAATTCTGGTTATATATAAAAAAAGACTCCTATATGTCTATTTAGCAACAATATTTTATATGTGTGGAACAGTCTACAGTGTAACAAAACAAAACAAAACAAAAAACATTTTAGCTAACTTATTCCCTTGAATAATCTTGGTACTCTGTAATCTTTAAGACAGAAGAACACATGACAAAGGGGTTCTAAGTGACTGGCTCAGGGCTTGATGAATTAATAAGAGAATTCATCACAACTCATGCCTTAATACTTTGCAAAATACATGGATATCTCTACAACATCCTGAAAGTGAAAACACTGTATTTATAGAACATCCTGCAGGAGACCTCAAAGATAGCTTTTCATTATGGAGTGCAATGTTTTTACTATATATACCAAAGAAAAATAACTGCACTCAATAATAGGGCCTTGAACTTAAATTCTATCTGAGCAAGCAAACATAAAATTGGTTGAAGACACAGAGACTCACAACTCCACAGTCAGAGTGGGCTTAATCTCCATCTCTTGGTAAATAAATGGTAACATAAGGATTTAAAAAAAGTACACAACCTAACAGCTAATCAAAATTCATGTTCTCTTGAAGTCCTATGTGGTTTTCATTCTAGAGACTTATAGAAAAGCTGGAATTCTGCTCAACTTGTCCTTTATAGTACTTATTTCAATTATAATCATGCAAATTTTTGTTTGATTCTGTTGTTCCCATCAGATGATTCCTTTGAGGACAGGAACCACATTTGTTCTGTTCACTGCTATAGTCCTATGCCGAGCACAATGACTGACACATAGTAAGTACTCAGTAAATGTTTTGAATGAATGAATGAATTTTGTCACCATTTCCATTCTCTTTTTTGAGCAACTATCGTAGTTTACTATCTTCTTTGAAGAGTTTTGGCTTGAATCTCATAAAAGCAACTTAAAAGTTAAATTCAATCTACATCATTCACTTTCTTCTTCAATTACTACAGATCTTGCACCTTCCATACAACTCCACATACTCAGAGAGAAGGAATTCACCAAGTTATAGGGCATCCAGTTTGACTGAGGCCTACAAGGCCATGATCTACTAAAACCCTTCATTTGGAAGGTGAGAGGAGTCACAAAAAACTGAGTGTCTGTGGAGATACATGGTTTTAATGTGTTATATCACCATGTGCTTTTAATAGAAAAAAAAAATCAGGATGAACGAAAGTAGCATTTCTGTAAAACAAAGCACAGGAGAGGAGGTGGAAAAGTGAGTCACTGGCAAAAATCTTTAGTGTGGTGGGAGAAAAAGGGAAGACATGTACTTCCATACCTCAATTAGCTTGTCTCCTTTGACTACATCCAGATGTAAACCAGGAGGGGGTTTACCTGCCCTGAAAAATAAGTGTGAAAAAGCATTTTCAGGATGAGTTTGTAGATGCTATTTACAATCATTATCCCATTCAACACTGTAGCTCTCTTACTAGCCTATAATTAGTTCACGTTCAAGCAGAAATGCCATCTACTTCACTGTTATTATAGCTCCTTTCTACATTTGACACTTACTTCCCCAGTGATTCAACTGCTCTGAAACATATTTTAGTGGATCTGTATTTAGAGCAGCACCAAAGAAACCCATATTTTAGCACTAGATTATCCACCTTGGAGAGAAAGCAGCACAAAGACTGCAAGTACTATAGCTGGGGTTGTCTGGTCACTTGGAGTCTGAATCTAAGATTTGCCACTACCATTAATTAATACCATATAAAGGCAGAATAAATCAGTTGGTGTCTGGGGCTGATCAAGACTAGACTCATCACAGAATAAGCAGAGGGTACTGTCCTGAGCTCTGAGTCCAAATCAGAGAAGTGTAATTAGGGAGCTAAGGCAATCCAAAACTATGCCCATGAAACCAGGTACCAATAAATACAAGACATATTTGTTAACCTTGAACAGGTCATTCTACAATGGCATGGGTAAGGGAACTTTTCTCTACACTCCTGTAACCACACCATCCAAGGGAGATACATGTATGTCAAAGCACCTAACACAGTGCCTGGTGCCTAACAGATGCTGAGGAAATGGTAGGTGATCTTATACAGCCTCTTCTAACTATAAGTTTACTGTCCTGGCCCAACTTCTGAAATCAATGCAGCAAGGAACCAAAATGGACACAGAATTTGTAGACTGAAGCAACTGGGTGTTACAAAAGTGCAGAGGGACCCAGAAAATAGCCACACATTCACTTGCTTCCTGTGTTTGCTCCTTTGAAGTTTGAAGGATGAACAATCTTGCCAGAGTCCCTACATATGCACACACAAAAATGCACCTGTTTACATCTAACTTAAGATGCAACACAGTCATCTCACAATCCTGACCCCACTCCTCTATGGAGGTTGTCAGTAAGACAAGTGCATTGGACAAAAGCCCATTTTGTCTGGAAAACAGGGAAAGCCAAGTTATGTCTAAAACATGCTTTCTGAACTCCTACTACGTGCCAGGCTCAGGCCTAGGAACTCGGAATATAAAGATGCGTTAGGCAGCCCTTGCCTTTGAGGATCTCTATATAACGGGGGCCAGAGAGTAACACAAACAATACACTGTGATGAGCAGAAATAGCCCCAACTCGGATGGGTCTCCTTGCAAGGCAATTCATATGTATTCATCGTGTACTCTACTCAAAGACTAAAATTATTCCATTATTCCCAAGAACTTGCGAAAGGAGGAAAGGGGTTCATCCTAACAAGCAAGGATGCCCTCTGCTGCCCGGCTTCGCGCTGGTCGCTGAGGCGAGCTTGGGGGCAGGTCAGAGCCGTTTCTTCCCTCAGGGAGCTCCCAGTCTGCGAGAGACAGGCAAGTGCCGCACCCAGGCTGCATCAACAACCGCGGGATGCGGGGCTCTGAGCGGGGCGCCGGGGCCGGGAAGCTAGCTCGTGCGCGCTCGGGACAGAGAGCAGGGGGGCAGATACGATGCTCCACAAGAGCACCAGACAGGAGTTGGGGTAAGTTCGGGGTCAAGGCCCCGAAGCGCCCCGGCAACCAGCTGATTGCCCGAGGGGCTGCCTAAGCGAGCGCCTCAGAGCCCCCAACTCTGGGTTTCCCCAGTTCCTGGGCCCGGGCTCCGGGTTCCCGGTTCCTCCACACGCCGCCCGGCCCTACAGACGGTTCTCCCTCAGTCAGTCCCAGGATCTTTGGGCCGCTCGGCTCGCTGCGAGAAATGAGCCGCCCGGCCAGCCCTGGCCAGCGTAGGCTAGGCCACTCCAGCGCTGGTCGCCCCGCCACTCACCAGGTCGGGCAGTCAAACAGCGGGAGGCTAGAGCCGGAGTTCGCGGCTGCTGCCATCTTGCTTCTCCCCCTCCCATTTGGCGGGCCTGAAGCACGCCGGGAAACTGGAAGACCCAGAGGAGAGAGGCGGCTTCCCAGCAGCCTGTGCGTATGCGCGCGCGCGCGCCCACCCACGGACGCATGGACGCGCAGACGCACAGGGCGCTTCTAGTAGCGGGGGGGAACTGGGATAGGGTTTTGAGGTCTTTTTCTGTGCTTGATAGTTCGCTATTTACAGAGGTCAGGGTTTTCCTTGGCCGGGAGTTGTTTGAGGAAAATGGGCTCGTAAGGAGGGGTTCGGTTTCCCTCTACGTTCTTTTTGCAAACACGCTCCCAGGCTCTAAAATGTTGCGACTCCACCCTTGCTCTGGGCCTGCCCCCTCAGCCTTTCGACCCCAGTCTGGAGAGAAGCCTGAGGGTAGAGCTCAGAGATTGGAAAAACTCCAACTTTTCTGTTTCTCTTCTTCCGGTCCTTCTGCGTAGAGCTGCATGCACCGTACTCCCTTCCCCATTGTAACCCAAATCCGGCACTTGAGAGCTTCTGTAGATTATCTGGGAAGCTACCTTTGGGGGTCATCTAAACTCTGGACAAACAGGAGCCAGGGACGGATCCAACCAGATGGCAGGCGTCCAGATCTTCAGTGTGCATGAATGAAATGGTTAATCAAGTTGAGGCCCCTTTGGATTTTAAAACTTTGGTCATAGTGACTAGATAGTGTAAGGAAGAATTAGGATTCAGGCCTGCTTTAGGCCAACAGCTGGGTGAAAGAGACCAGCAGCAGGTCCTCTGGTTGTAATGGCTTATGTCTATTGAGTGCTTACTTATCTGTGCAAGTATATAGTTTCTATGAATCATCTCATTTAATTCTCACAACTCTCTTGAAATAGGTATTATGATTCCTGAGGGGTGGGTCAGAGAGATTGAGCTACCCAGCCTCACCCTAGAACAAGTGGTGAGTGGGATTCAAATCTAAATCAGTGTGATGCCAAAGGCCATGCTCTTTAATCATCGCTATCTGTCACATTTTGATGTTGGTGTGATCATATTAGCATGCAACTAAAGCCCAACACTTTTTCACTTTTGTAGAAAACATGGGAGGATTATCTGACCTTTTTTTTTTCTTTCTTTCTTTTAAGGAAACCGAATGCAAAATTATTGTTCACCCATAAAGAGGCACTGACTGCACAGCAAGTTATCTCCTTCTATGGTGGAGTTATTTCTTTTCTTGATTGCTTGCTACTGTTCCTCTAGATTTTAAATCAAACATCAGCCTGTTCAAAAGAGTTTGCCCTTGGTGACATCTCTAGGCATCAAGATTTAGCTGCAGCATAATATTAACTTAGAATTTAAAATTATCAACTCTTAGGCAGGAGGATCACATTTTCTCCTGGTCTTCAAATGCACAGTGACCTCATCCAGCAAGGATGTTAACTGATCAGATCACTTTTTTTTTTTTTTTGGCTGTGCCTCGCGGCTTGCACATCTTTGTTCCCGGACCAGTGATTGAACCCAGCCCTCGGCAGTGAAAGTCCTAACCACTGGACTGTCAGGGAATTCCCTCCGATCACTTATCCCACAAACTGGTTAATATCCTACTTTCCAGCTTTGTGATTCCAAAAATAGACTAGGCTGATAGCTCTAAACTTGGTTTCAGGAAACCAGGCTATAGCTTCCTCCTTTGAGCACAAGGACTTGATTCTTAAGAAAGAATTAAATAGTTTCATTTGAGTGTAACAGAAAGGAGCAAGGTGCTTGTATCTACAGAGTTGTGTGGGCCTTTAAGGTCCCATGCCCTTTCCAGGCATGAAGAGGTATTGAAGCCATGTCTAACTATCAGGGACCTAATACCATCTTATGTCAGCTTTGCCTTTCAATTTCTCAGCTTCTGTGGGTGGTCTATTATTTAATCCCTTATAATGCTGAATGTACACCCAAGAAACCTAAGCTATATTCTTACCCTTATAATGTTTTATTCCTTGGCCATGCTCCCTGTTTCCAGCATAGCTGATATTCACACTGACCTCTGATGGAATGGCACCTTACACTTTCCTGGGCCTTATAAAGCAAAATGCTCTTTGGGCACCAATGATGTCAATAGAGATCAGCAAACTGGAGGACAGCAGTCTAGGACATCAACCTTTTGAAATGTAAAGACTGATGGGCTAGCTGCCTTTGGATTTTGGTATCTCAACAAAGACATTAATTTCTTAGACTTTGAGACTTCCTTAGAATAGAATCTAAAGACATAAGGAGCATATTGATATCAAAAAACTTCTTAGAACATCTTTTATATATGAGTGATCAAATGGAGACACTGAAAAAATTGTGTGTTTGTGTAGAGATGGTACAGCAGGAGACTTCATTTAGCAGGGTGGTGAATGAAAAGTTTACAAGGTGCCAACAAAAGAAAAGATATTCATGAAAACTGAATAGAAATTGCCATTACTCCGCATTGTTAAACCTTCATGAAAGACGTGGTGAACAGGATAGTTTGTATCAGTGATGAATGGAGACAGTGTATAGTGTCTAAAGGTGTGGTTTTGAAGTCTGTGTGCTTGAGATCAAATCCTGGCTCCACTGCTCCTAAACTGTGTGCCCTTGGCCAGGTCGCTTACTTACTATGCCTCGGTTTCCTAATCCATAAAAAGAGGACGAGAAAAATATATCTCCTCGATAGTTTTGTGTGTGTAAGATGATAAAGGTAAAACATTCAGCATAGTAAATTGCTTGTAGTGAGGGCTCCAGTATTACCCCACAAATGACCATTCACATACAGAGCACTTCCTCAAGGCTCTAAATTCCTGCAGTATACTGCCATTCCTGGCCTCAGCTTCTTCAGTTGTAAAGCGATGCGGCTAGTCTATAGATGAGTGGTTCAGATATTCGAGATGTCATGGACCAGGGGAAAATAAGTATTATAGGGGTGTCAACTTTTATTTTGCCAACTGAGATTTTTAAATGAAGACTGTCACCTAACATCACCACCTTTTCATAATCTTTTTAAAAAGTGAGAAGGCCATTAGCTCAGATTCAAAGATGGTACTTTAAAAAGCCCACTATGTTATTTTTCTCATTTCTCCATGGACTGTAAAAACTTGGTCCTTAATCAGAGTCCCACATTAAAAATTCTATTATTTCAAGTTTATCTTTTAAAAATTAAGTAGCATATTGTTAATCTAATTTCATTTTGGATACATATTAAAATGAACTACTTAGTTGGCCTAAAAGCAGGATCAAGGGTTGGAATTAAAACCTTTCAAGCTATTTCCTGGCTAAATGGAGATTCTAAAGTAGTAGATGTAATTCATAGTACTGGAAAGCAATACTGAAAAATTCCTTGAAACCTAGGGATACGCTAAACATGCTTAGAAAAGGGAGGAAGCAGATTTCTAGCCCTAGGAAACAGGATAGAATGAAATCTGAGTGAGGTTCTGGTCTGCATTTAGTGACCAAAAGCAAAAGCTTCATTCCCATGACTGAGAACTGCCCCTGAACAAAAGAAGGGGGAAAAACCCAAAAAACAAAAACACTGAATGAAGGAGGCTCGGTATGTTTTAGTTTGCACTGACTGAAGCATGATTTCATTTTGATATTTTTTCCCCAGTGGTGCAAGGCAGTGTATCACCACCCCTTAACAAAACAAAACCAAACCTACCCAGGGAGCATTGGTCTAGCAGCTAGCAAGTTCTTGTTCTGGAACATTCGCAGAGGAAGTGGCCAGCATGACACCTCTACTTTACCCTATACTACAGTACTACTGTTTTAATTCACTTGAAGAGAAAACATTCTATAAAGAAAGGAGAAAGAAAGAGAAAAGGAAAGGAATACAGAGACAAACATACAGTTGGTATGTTCAGACCACATCCCTATGGTCTTTATAATCAAAGAATTTTATAGCTTTAAGAGAACTACTGAGGAAACTAGGGGCCTATGGGTTAAATAACTTGTCCAAATACCTACAGCAAGTTAATGACAGAGCTAAGATTCCCCAGGCCTTCTGTACCCCAGTCTAGTTTCTGACCTCCAAACCAATGGTTTTCAACCATGGTTATACCTGAGAATTATCTGGAGCTTTTAGAAGTCTCTATACCCAGGCTATATCCCAAACTAACTAAATTAGAATCTTGTGGCACGGTCACCTAGGTATCAGTATTTTTTTAGTTTCTAATGTGAAGCCATGGTTAAGAGCCACTGCCCTAAACCATGGTGCCCTAGAGGTGGACAAAGCACAGTCAAGGAGGATTCTGTGAACAGGTTTGTTAGGACCACTTAGCAGAACCTCTTGGTGGCTACTACAAATTCCAGGCCATTGAAATTCTAGGCCAAGGTCATATTTGCTACCCATGACTACTATTACCACCACCATTGGATAACACAGAACAGAACTATGGTGGCTTCATTTTACCCAAACTGAAAGGTTTCGTGGTTTTTTTTTTTGTTTGTTTGGTATTTTTTTACAGTCAAGACTTTTTTCTTGCCTGGAATGTTACAAATGATGTATTCAAGTCCAACCGTAATTTAGAGCTGAAGGGGCAGTGATTGTATAACCAAGGAATTACCTCTGAAGCTGCTGCTTGGGCCACTGTGATGCCCCAATAGCTCTATCCTGTTCCTCAAGGAAAGCACCTATTCCACCCCTAAACCAATCCTCACCTGATCTCCAGTCTTCTTGCAGGTCTCAATTTTTCTCTGGACAGCACATTACCCAATATCTACTGCATTAGGATGTTAACTCATAAAAACTTACTACAAAAGCTTTTCAAATGTTTATTTTCTTATGTGGGTGGAATGCTGCAAGAGTGCAAAGAAACTTATGCATTTAGCCCTGTTTCCCTGCTGTTCACATTAGTTTAGTAAAAGAAGATTAAGTAACATTAAAGGGAATGGAAGAAATAAGTATAAATATATCCAGGGTAGTGAGATCCTCTGATTCACTAAAGGATGAACTGAAATCGTTGGCCCAATTCACATTTATGTGAGAGCCTAGAGAAATTACTTTCCCTTTAACTTCCCTACACTTGTGAAAAAGGGGAGTGGACAACATTTATGTTACAAGACAGCAATCTTTTATTGAAACATTTTTTGTCTAAAACTATGCATGGAGAGATTAATCTCTTGTTCATAAATTAGGATAAGTCTAACATCACTATTCCAAACCAGTATTATTTACAAAAAAGAACCTTTGCTTTATCGCCAGGTTCACAGGACTAAATTTTAAACCAACTTCAGTCTAGCTTTTAAAATCTTCCTGCCATCAAATGCCCAGCAAACCTTATTAGGGTAGGGGGCAGCCTTTTGATGGCAACATTCATCATTTACCAGGAGTGCAGAACCACAACTGAGCAACAACAACAAAAGATTAAATCATTCCAAACAATTCCTATTCGCTCTCCAGAAGAACGTCTAATTCTCCCCTTCTATACAGACAGGTGGGAGAGGAACCCCACAGAGAATCATAATGTTAATTAAATGAAACTCTTCAAAAAGTGAACAAGATCATTTAGTGTATATATGGATGAATTGCAGTCGATGACACTAGCAGATAATAAACTTAAACCCAGATTAACACACACCCCAACAGCTGACCAGCTCAAATAGTTACTTCTCATTTAATCTAGATCACCTGTGCAATTTTTTATTCTCTAGTTAAATACATTGCCAAAACCTTTCAAAGCATATAGGGGGCAGGCTTCGTGGAAATTCAAACAAATATTAAATAATAAAAATTGCTGGCTTATTATACAGTTTCTGACAGACTCCAATATGCTGGGTGACAGAAAGTAATTCTATCTCAGTTGCTAGTAAAAAGGTAAATCTTGTATGTACATAGAAAGACAATATTACAAGACTATAGTGTTACCTACCAAAACAAGAATATCTAGAATGTAATTTTCAGTAAACACTTGGGACGAAGGGCAATCAGAGTATAAGAGAAAGCAAAATCCACATAAATTAATTCTTAATTTGAGAAATCAATAAAATGTATACATAAATTGATAAATACTGTCTCCACAGGTCACTAATTCCAAGGACTAGTTAGTAGTTAGTTTCCAACTAAATTATTACAGGACATTCTGGTGTATTCTGTCTTCTTGTGATCAGTTTGTTCTGGCAAGACTCCAGCAAGCACTTGCCCTTGAAAACAGCTCAGCAGGAGAAGGCTCGGAGGCAATCACTTCATTTATTAACTAGCCACAAAATAAGTCCCAAGATTACAATAATCACTGACAGGACAAGCACCAGGATACAGATCTTCTTGCGAGATTTTTTCTGAGGAGAGAAATATGTAAAGAAGACACTCATGAAACAAGTAAAAAATGTTTCAGTCTAAGACCCCAAGAGTGCTTCATCAATCTGCCTCCTGGTAATTCAAAATTAACTCTATCCATGTATGACTATGTGGACACCTTCTCAAAAATCTCAAATTACCAGTGCTAGGCAGCAGCGCAAGTTCTAATTCCAGGCTCCCAAATACAATTTTGCAAAGGAACTGTTTATACCAATGTTGCTAGGCATTATTTGCAATAAAATAAGTTATTTGTACATGTGTATTTTAATAAAGGTTTTATACCTAGTATAAAATTTTGTTCACTGTAAAATTATGTTCACTGTAAAAAAATACACACGAGCAGAAGAGAAAATAATCACCCACAGATAATAAAACAGTTGACATTTTGATTGTATTTCCTTCTGATCTTTTATCCATGCATATTGTTATATGACATAATTGGGACCATACTGTATGATGTTTGATATTTTTATCACTTAATATTTTAGCATAAAAATTTTGATATTATAAACTCTTCATAAACATCTCTTTTAATTCCCACATAACATTGAGTGGATGTATATAATTTACTTAATTGTTCCTTTACTGTTGGATATTAAAGTCATCATTCAGTTTTAAAGGGAAACACTATTATTAAATATGAATTTCTTTAAGAACAGTCCCAGGTGAAATACAGCTATCTTAGGAACATGGTAACTGACTGAATGCTATTTATTTCTAAAAAGCCATGCAACACCAAATTGAGGAGAAATGAGAGGGACCTCATTCACAATATTTGTAAACTGAGGTAAAGACCCAGATAAAAGTCATAAAACTAGAGTTTCAACTCATATGTAGAAAAATATCACTTTACAGAAAGTGGAACGATTAACCCCTGTTTATTCATACGAAATAACCCCAAAATGATAAGCCCCTATTAATTCATAAAAAGCTGTCGGAGTTGATTCTTTGTCTATCCTCTGTGGCAAAGGTCAACATAAACTATCTGCAAAGTTCTACTTTGTACCTATTACTATCCTAATTGAAACAAACTTCAGCTGTTTAGGTTATAAACGTAGCCTTATACCAGATTAGGTATCATGCTAGCTTACGTGGTTAGCTTTGCAGCTAAGAGGCTTCTATGTCAGTTTATTCAAAGTTTGATGCCTTTTTGTAGATCTCTCTGCAAAGAAAAATACTAAAAATGGAGCTGGGACTGCAATTATGACTACCTGTCTCCAGCTTAAGTCTAAGCAAAAGGCTGCAGCTTGCTCTCAAAAAGTCTACAGCACACAGTGACTTTCTTTAGTACCTGCTTTTACCTGATAGTAAGCAGCTCGCTGTAACTGATCAGTGGCTCTTTCTACATGCACCTCTGAGCTTTCCACATTGGCTTCTATGCTGTCTGCAAAAAAGAAGGGCAGTGGATGTTTTACCACACTCAGATGTCTCAAGACTGCAAACTGAAGACAATTATGATGCTATGGGTCCTGGTTCACCACCATCACTCCAACTATCCAGGCATGAAATCAAAAGTTACTAACTCCATGAGAGAATAGCCCTATTCTTTGGAAATAAATACTGGGGTGGAGGGTTATGAAGTATATAACTTACCCACAAATGGTTCAGAAAAAAATCAGGTATATACATAGAGTGAGAAAGAGTGAGTGCAAATAAGCAAGTGGGGTAGAACGTTAACAAGAGGTAAATCTGGGTAAAATTTATAAAGGAGTTCCTTATTTTTTATTTATTTAATTTATTTATTTTTGGCTGTGTTGGGTCTTTGTTGCTGTGCACAGGCTTTTCCTAATTGTGGCGAGCGAGGGCTACTCTTCGTTGCACAAGCTTCTCACTGCGGTGGCTTCTCTTGTTGCGGAGCAGGGGCTCTAGGCGCGTGGGCTTCAGTAGTTGTGGCTCGTGGGCTCAGTAGTTGTGGCTCGCGGGCTCTAGAGCACAGGTTCAGTAGTTGTGGCGCATAGGCTTAGTTGCTCCACAGCACATGGGATCTTCCCAGACAAGGGCTCGAACCCATGTCCCCTGCATTGGCAGGCGGATTCTTAACCACTGAGCCACCAGTGAAGCCCAAGGAGTTCCTTATTATTTTCATTTTTGCAACTTTTTATAAACTTGAAACTATTTCCAAATAAAAAGCTTTAAAAAAAAAAAGGGTTTCTAAGCCCATAGTTGTGCAAGTTTCTGGAGATAAAAACTGGGAAGCTGACAGCTAATATTTCCCTAAACAGCCAAAGACTTACCAAGAGGCTATGGCAAGTGAATGGAGCTGACTATTCACAGAAGCCTCATTTTAACTTACACATTTGACAACATAAGAAAATTGCTAAGAAAATGAATTTAATGATTTTTAAATGGTATTCCAAAATTCCTAAGACACATCTTACTGACTTCTTTGCACACAAATACTGTCAACTCACCTTCATGTTAAAGGTATCAATAATACATACCAATGAGATCACCTTGGTCATGGATCATCATTGCCAAATCTTTAAATATCTGATTGACATCCAAAATATCAGCCTAAGGAACACAAAAAAACAATTAACATTAAGCAACATGTTAGAAGATTCATTTCCTCTACTTACCTAAAGTTTTGTCTAGTAACAACACATGTGTTTTTAAAGCTTATAAATCATGTTTTCTCCATGAACAGAAAATGAAAAATAGTTAATTATTAACATTTACTAAATGACTACTACGTGCCAAGTACTATACCAGGTAGGTAATTAAAAGCACAGTCTCTTGGAGCCTGTCAGCTACAGAGGACTGTTAATCCTCCAGTTTTGTTGTCCAACCTTAAATTAAGAACTTCTCTGGACCTCCCCTCTAAAATGTGGACAATGACAGTACCCATCTCATAGGGTTTTCAGAAGTACTAAATAAAAAGTTCTTAGAACTGTGAAATAACCACTTCATAAGGGTCAGCTATTATTAACTATTACTTAATTGGCCCTCATGACAACCCAATGAGACATGTATTATCCCCATTCTACAGAAGAGAAAATCACGGCTCAAAGAGGTTTAATGACTTGTCCCAAGGTCTCACAGCTAGCAAGTGGCAGAACTGAGAATTAAAAGTTCATGATCTTTTGTTACTATGCCTCCTTGATACTTGAATTAATCATTCAGTAACTCTATGAATTAAGTATCTTTGAGGATAATGAGGCTCAGAGAGGTTATATAACTTGTCTAGTCATACAACTCGTCAGTGAGGAAGCTAAGCATTGCAGCCAGGATTATATCCCTAAAGCCCACGCTCTTTCAAAGTGTACTGCCTCTCAGAATGCTATAATAAAAAATGATGTCTTCAAAGCAGTGACTTCCTAATCATAACTTGCAAGAATAGTTCTTGCCAGAACCTCAATTACTTGCTAAGAGTCTACTATAGTTGGGAGAGTCTGCTAATTGCTGTGAATATAAAAGGGCTTAATAATAGCTAACGTGGGGGGGGGGGGCGGGGAGGGATCAGTATACAATAAGATAAATAACAAGAAAGGGTGTTACATGGTAAATGACTAATAAATGGTATAGGAAGTCTAGCAGAGGAGGAAGACTATGGCAGAAGAGGTAGGACTTGAGTTGTGCCTTACAGCAAAAGAGAAGCCATATACACAGAAAGGTAACTGGGTTAAAGAACAAACAGCCCAGTTTGGCTATAACATAAGGTGTGATATTGTGATGCATAATAAGAAATATATATTTGGTCTTTGTCCCATTCCCAGCACAGAGCTTCTAAAAACCTTAGAATTTTCTAAGTGATAAAAGAGATAAAGATGTCTTTTTTTATTCATAACAAGCCCTTTTCAACCACTCCTAAGTTTATGTTAATGGCTTGACTTTTGGAAAACCAGTAAGGATGGGGGCTGGTTGCCAGGGGAACCAACTTGGTGATTAGATGGTTGGAACTTTCAGCCCCAATCCTGACCTCTGGGGAGGAGAGGAGGGCTCAAGGTTAAATCAACCACCAAGGGCCAATTATTTAATCAATCATGTTCATGTAACCACAGGGTTCAGAGAGCTTCTTGGTTGGTGAACACATGGAGATTTGGGGAGAGTGGTGCGCCTGGAGAGGGTATGGAAGCTCTGTACCCCTTCCCACATACTTTGCCCCATACATCTCTTCCATATGGCTGTTCCTGAGCTATATCCTTTTATAATATACCGGTAATCTAGTGAGTAAACTGTTTTCTTGAGTTCTGTGAGCAGCTCTAGCAAATTAATCAAACCCAAGGACGGGGTCGTGAGAACCTCCAGTTTCCAGCCTGTCAGTCAGAAGCACAGGTGACGACCTGCATTTGGGAGTGGCATCTGAAGTCACAGGGAGGGGGGTCAGTCTTGTGGGATCTGAGGCTAACTCCAGGGAGATAGTGTCAGAATTGAGTTGAATTGTAGGACATCCCGATGGTGTGGCAGAACTGCTCGATGTGGGAATAAGCCCACACATCTGGGGGCCAGAAGTGTCAGAAGTGTAGTGTGAGAGTAGAAGAGACACACAGGAGTGTGATGCTTCACCATTAGAATGGGGTTTGTATGTTAGATGCAGGAAATGACTGGATATGAAAATCCAGCCCCGGCTAAGGAATTTGGCCTTAATTCTGTTGAATGAAGTGCCCATTACAGTCCTGACATCTACTACACTACGTTCTTCTCCTTAGCTCCATATATCTCACTCTACTCCCTGCTATAACAGGATTTCTCATGTTAAAGAACCAAGTCAATGATTAGTAGCAATAGGTGAAACAGAGAAAAGACATGACATTTTTGAAGGTAATAATCAAACTTGAGGATGAGCTGTCCCATCAAAAAAACTGACACTGATGGGCTCTCGGACAGTGGGGCTCAACCTCGACTGCACATTGTAATCAGCTGCGAAGTTTGTAAGGCGAAAAGTGTCCATGGCTAGGGCCTCTTGTGGATGTTTGCCCATTTTTAATCTATGAAAAATAGGCAAATCATATAGTCCAAACATAGTAATTGGTAGTGGAGGAGGAGAGCTGGGGAATTTTAAACAAATCTCCAAGTGATTCTAAAGTGCAGTCATGGTTCAGAACGACTGCCACAGATGAAGGTCAAGGAGGAGCTCCAAGTTTCTCCCCTCTCAACCCTCCCCTCCCCACTGCCCCCGGGGATGGCAGTTTTCTATCTCCATGGAGGAGAAAAGTACTCAGGTTTAAGGATATCTTACTGATCACTGTGCAAGATTAAAGTTGGGAACTCAGGGAAGAGAGGCCTCAAGACCGCTCTCTCAAAACCCCACCTCAAAAACTCTTCCTGTTTCTCTGACTCACTGACGTGATATCCAAAACTTGGGAGTGGCCTTTGGGATACACAAAAATGGAGCAAACCTTTTTGGCCTATCTTTATTCTGGGCTGTTCAGACTAAGCAAAGGGCTCTCCATAGAGCCCTACCTAACCTAGAGGTTGGCATTGAGGTTTGGGGACAAAGTCTTAATGAGCAATAAAATATTTGTTGGCCTTGCTCTGTTCTCTATGCATAGTCTCATGGAGACCACATAAGATATAGTAACTGAGGAGAGGATTCGGGTATTCTCAGGTGCCATGGCCAATATCAACATAAGAGTAGTTCAAATTCACTGTGATTACACTGAGACATAATATGTCTCATTAGCCATACAACAACTCATTTCATCCTTTTTCATAATCACTGCGAGAAAAACCAGGTGAATTAAGAGACTGCATCTACATTGAGTTAAACAAAAAACATGACTTGGCTCTCACCTCCAGCTGCCGAATTGCCGTTTCCCTCTCTTTAATAAGTTCCAAATCCTGTTCAGTGATGGCCACCTCATCCTCCTGGCTCTGCATCTGGTTCCACTCCTCATGGCTGCAGGGAGACAAGCACACTAGTTGATTCCTCCTCTCTAAGGTGTGCATAAGACATACCTTCATCACCTCTGCTGCCAGCAGAGCCTGCCCAAAGACAGTACCAAGGCTCCAACTCCTCTGGTATCAATACAAGTGTCAGAGGCCACATTCTTCACATCCAGAGGCAAAGAGTTGGTAATACCAAGAAAACAAAGTCTCAGCTTTCCTGGGCAAAACTAAGAGGATGCAGAATTATAAGGGATGGGACTCCTTGCTGTTTCCCTTCAGGGGTACACTCTACAATCTTGCTAGGGCTTGCTAGACAGAAGTGGGCAGAGATTTGAAATCAACAAAGTACACTGGCCCATTCTCTCCCAGGGCACTCTCAAAGTGCAAGCTGTATTGGTATCTCAGGTACTAGACAGGTGGAGGAGAGCAGGTTAAGTGACCTGTCAGTGCTTCACCAATTAGTCCGATAGAATCATATCCCCTGGTTTTCGAGAATCTCTTTGAGGTTATGCTTTAGGTTAAATGTCTCTTAACAGAAAGCCAAAGTAAAAAGCTAGTGAAATGTTATAACTCTTCTTTTCAGGTACCATATTTAAAAGAAACGCATACGACATCTTATACTAGAAATGTAACACTTTGAAAAGTCAGTATTAAGCATTTTCCAACAGTACACATAAATCACAAATCATCTCCACAATATTTAAAGAATTTCCTCCATGTGCTGGAGATACAAAACTGAATAAGACAGCACCCCAAGCCTTTGAGGTGTTCACAGTATAGTGCGGGGGAGATAGATACATACCTATAAGAAAACATTTTATGTTCTCAACTAATACCATCAGTACATTTTTATGGAATTAGTTAATTCAGTTTGGAGAAGTTAAGAAAGGAGATGTTCTTCAGATACAAATTATTTGCTTTTTCTTTTAATACTGCTAGAAGGATGGGTTGCCTCCATTGTAGGGATGAGTAAACACAGACCCAAGAACTTTGAATAATTTAAATCTGAATTTGAGGTAAAATTATTTAGACCTCCGAATCCGTAGATTTGGGGGCTCATACTTATTCTTATTGAGCCACACCCTCTCCTCAACACATAGACATCAGAGATTTCTTGTAAGTTTTTTATTCACTTTGAAATTATTCCTTCCATAATTCAAAGATCTTGGAAAAGCCCCCAGTTTTGACTTTTTTATTTGATGGATTATACATTACCTACTCCAGGACTCCCTTTCTTTTTCCTCCTTTTTTCTCATTGATTTTTAAAATTAAAATTAAGTATAAAATCCCATCTCGATTCTCTACATTAGAATAATTCCTTTACCTGTCAAATGAGACGAGCTGCTCCTCTCTTTGCCTCTCCTCCACCTAGAAAGCAGATGGCATTATTGCTGCTGTTATCCAGAAACATGTCACAGACACACACACACACACACACACACACACACACACACACACACACAATGGCTTCCTTTAGCTACAATATAAAGAAGTAACATCCCTTGGCTCCAACAGACTCTGTAAGATGACACAGGGCTCTGGTAATCTGACTGGACCAGGAAATGGGTGTGAAGTAGTTGAAAGCAAATCTGCATTCCAATTTGGATTCAGAACAGAAACCACACTAAGTAGGATGGAGAAAACATGGATAGGAGAAAGGAATAAAAATTAATAATAATGATAACCTATCTTAAAATTTGGAGGCAGGTGGATTAAGGGAAGGAGTTGAAAATTTGCTAGGAAACAAATTTTCAGAATATGTGAAGATTTTTTTAAATGGACATTTAAAGCATATTAGGTACTAAAGTGGCAAACTGACTTAAAAAAATCAGTCTAATTATGTATTACTTTTATAATTTAACAACCAAGAAAAAATGTTAAAAGAGCAATCTTTTCCTATTTTTAAAAAGCCGTCCCTTTTTATGATAACAATAATTAAAAAGATAAGCAAAATAAAGAAAATTTCAAAATTCTTCCCACCCAGAGGAACACTATGGGTTTTTTTAAAAAACATTTTTACTCTTTCCCCATATCAAGAAACAAAACAAGGGCTTCCCTGGTGGCTCAGTGGTTAAGAATCTGCCTGCCAAGGCAGGGGACACATGTTTGAGCCCTGGTCCAGGAAGATCCCACATGCTGCAGAGCAACTAAGCCCATGCGCCACAACTACTGAGCCTGAGCTCTAGAGCCCACAAGCCACAACTACTGAGCCTGTGTGCCACAACTACTGAAGCCCGCACGCCTAGAGCCCGTGCTCCGCAACAAGAGAAGCCACTGCAATAAGAAGCCTGTGCACAGCAATGAAGAGTAGCCCCCACTCGCCACAATGAGAGAAAGCCCACGCGCAGCAACAAAGACCCAATGCAGCCAAAAATAAATAAATTTAATAAATTTTTAAAAAAAGAAACAGAACACTGCTAGTGTCCTAAAGCCTACCTATGTGCCCTCCTCCAGTTACAACCACCTCCCTCTCCTTTAGAGTAACCATCATCCTGACTTTGTGATCATCATTTTCTTGTATTTTTTATGTTTTTTAAAATTAATTAATGTATTTATTTATTTTTGGTTGCCTTGGGTCTTCGTCGCTGTGCAACGAGCTTTCTCTAGCTGCGGCGAGCAGGAGCTATTCTTCATTGCAGCGCGCGGGCTTCTCATTGCAGTGACTTCTCTTGTTGCAAAGCGTGGGCGCTAGGCGCGTAGGCTTCAGTAGTTGCGGTTCACGGGCTCTAGAGAGCAGGCTCAGTAGTTGTGGCGCATGGGCTTAGTTGCTCCGCAGCATGTGGGATCTTCCCGGACCAGGACTCGAACCCGTGTTCCCTTCATTGGCAGGTGTATTCTTAACCACTGCACCACCAGGGAAGCCCTATCTCTTCTACTGTTAATTGACATTTGGATGTTTCCGATTTTTGAGTACTACAAATAATGCTGCTATGAACATTCCTGTACATATACCCTGGTACAGACTTACAGTGTTCTCTAGCATAGAACTGCTGGGTCATAAGGTATGCATGTGTTCTGAAGTTGCAGCCAGAATGTTTTCCAGTGGTTGTTCCAACTCATACTACCACTGGCCAGATAGGAAAGTTCCTGTGCATCATATCCATGGCAACAACCCTCCCTGTTCACAGAATTTTAAATTTCTGCCTTTTTTTTTTTTCTGCCCTTATTTTGGACATGAAATAGTATCTCAGGGTGGTTTTAATCTGTAATTCCATGACTACTAAAAATGGTCCACTTGACCATTATTCAAAGCAATACTAAGATGTTATTTGCTTTTTTCACTGTGTTGACAAAAACAAAGGTGGACAAAACTACCACTTGCACTTTGACACAAATCAAGGCAGTGGCACCAAACCATACTAGGAGTTTTCTATTCTTTATCAACACACATAGGGGGAGAAAAGCCAGTTCGTCCTTAATGAAGCCATTAAATGTATTAATTAACTAAATCTCAGTACATGTCTCTCTTTTTTTTTTTAGTACACGTCTTTTTAATATTCTGTATGATGAAATGGGAAGTATACATAAAGCCCTCCTGCTACAAACAGCAATACGATGTTTGTCTCCAGGAAAAGCACTTGTGTAATTGAGTTGCTGGGTGAACTAGCTACTTTTTTTAGGGAATAGCATTTTTACTTATTCAATATAGTTTATACTTATATATAAAACTTTTACAATATATAAACTTTTAATACAATTTGTGTATATATATATACACATATATATTATACACAAACATATATTATATATGATATATATAAAAGAATAACTAACAATCTATGGTTACTCAGATGGGTATTTAAAAGACAAGGTCTTCAAGATAAACAATGTGAGTCTGTCACTTCAAGGAAAATAATGCACAGTGTTTGTTGCCAGTGATAAAAATCTAGCTTTCAAATAGAAAAAAAAAGAATTCTGGCAAACTTGTATCTACTGCTTGTGAACTTGAGAGATTCTCAATATTTAAAGACTTTTCTGGTCAAGCTGAAGATAATACATGATTTTTTGATATTGTAAAATGAAATATATCAACATTTAGAAGACCTGCATAAGTCAGGGAACCAATATTTTCCAAATGATAAATACATGATGTTATAAAAATCATACACGGATAAAAGATCCAATAAAAGCATAAGACAGACCAAGATTTTAATGCGTCAGAGTATGAACAAGTCATTGACAATGGTTTTCGATTCCACAATGCAACTAAGTTTTGTCCAGTTTTGATGTAGTATCAAGGAAAAATATCAACAATGATCTGAAGAGGTTAATTAAAATACTCCTTCCTTTTCCAGTTACTTACCTTTGTGAGGCTGGATTTTCTTCAGATACCTCAACCAAAACAACATATCATAACAGACTGAATACAGAAGCAGGTATGAATATCTAGCTTCCTTCTGTCAAGCCAGATATTAAAAAAATTTGCAAAAATGAAAACAATGCCACTCTTCTCATTAAAACTTTTTTTATTGTTTTGGAAAAGTAGTATTAATTAAAATCTCATTTATATTTTTATGTTAGTAGGTAATGGGTTTGTTATTATTTGTAAATGAAATAATAAACATCTTTAAAACTTCTCAGTTTTAATTTCTAATACAATATATATCAATAGATATCATTCATACAAGCAAAAGCTCTTTGGGGTCCTTAATAATTTTTAAGAGTATAATGGGGCCCTGAAATCAAAAAGTTTAAGAAACTATTGTTCTGTTGGGTTGTGTCTTTTTCATATTGATTCCTGAGAATTCTTTATATATTGTCGATACCAGTCTTTTGTCAGTTGTACAAACAGCAGTATCTTCTCCCTGTTTGTGATTTGTCTTTTCACATATTTACCACTTTCTTTATTCTTACTCCTTTCTGCTTTTCCGGCTTACTATCTGGGATCACCTTCCTTCTGCCTGAAGTTCATTCTTTAGAATGTTCTTAAGTAAGGTGTGCTGATAGCAAACTCTCTTTTGACTGAAAACGTCTTTAATTAGCCCTCATTCTGGTTATCTATTTTCACTGGGTTTAGAATCCTAGGGAGGCAATTATCGTCCTTCATAACATTAAAGACAACACTCTACTGGCTTCAAGTGTTGCTGTTGAGAAGTCTAACTATTGCACCTTTGAAGATATTCTATTGTTTCCCTGGCTATTTTTTGTTGTTGTTGTTGCTGTTTTGTTTTTGCGGTACACGGGCCTCTCACTGCCGTGGCCTCTCCCGTTGCGGAGCACAGGCTCCGGACGTGCAGGCTCAGTGGCCATGGCTCACGGGCCCAGCCGCTCCGCGGCATGTGGGATCTTCCCGGACCGGGGCACGAACCCGTGTCTCCTGCATCGGCAGGCAGACTCTCAACCACTGCGCCACCAGGGAAGCCCTCCCTGGCTATTTTTATGATTTTCTCTTTGTCTTCGGTGTTCTGAAGTTTCTCTTTGATATACCTAGAATGAGAGTTTTTAAATTTATCCTTCTTGGGATTTGTTGGGGTTCTTGAAACTGTAGATTAGTGACTTTCAACAGTTCTGAAATATTACCAGCCATTATCTCTTCAAATATGACTTCTGATCTATGTCTGCTCTACCCTCATTCTGTAACTCTAATTAAAACTATTATAGGGACTTCCCTGGTGGCACAGTGGTTAAGAATCTGCCTGCCAGTGCAGGGGACACGGGTTCGAGCCCTGGTCCAGTAAGATCCCACATGCCATGGAGCAACTAAGCCCGTTCGCCACAACTACTGAGCCTGCGCTCTAGAGCCCGCGAGCCACAACTACTGAGCCCGTGTGCCACAACTACTGAAGCCCGTGTGCCTAGAGCCCATGCTCTGCAACAAGAGAAGCCACCACAATGAGAAGCCCGCACACCACAATGAGTAGCCCCCACTCGCCACAACTAGAGAAAGCCCGCGTGCAACAAAGACCCAACGCAGCCAAATATAAATAAATAAATAAATAAACTTATTTTAAAAAAACTATTTTAGATCCTTTTACTTCAGTCTCCATTTCTCATAACCTTTCTTCCCTATTTAATTTCTTAACCCTCTGTCCCACATGCTGGATAATACCTTCTAACCTATTTTCCAGTTAAACCACACACCCGTTAAGTTTTTAATTTCCACATTATATTTTTCAATTCTAGAAAATCTTTTGACTCTTTACAAAGCTTTTTGTAGTTTCCTTCTTCCTGCAGATGTGTTCAAGATCTTCTATTTCTTTAAACCCAATAAGTATAGTTATCTTATAATTCTAATACATTAAGTCTTTATAGGTCTATTTCACCTCACTTTTGTTTCTACTAGTTTTTGTCCAGGGTTATTTGTTTATTTGTGTACCCTGGGCTGCTCATTACACTTCAAAAATTATTTGAGGGTATTCTTTTAGGGCTAGGATAAAGGCCTCTAAACAGAAAGGATTTGTATTTGCTTCTGCCTGGCATGTAGGTACTCAACCAGACCAGGACTACTTGAAGCTTTAGGCTTTTGGACCATTCAGGTAGAATTTGGGCAGTAAATCTGCCTGAAGGTTACTTTGTGGTACAACTTACTGTCTGGATTTCCCCTCCCTCCTGCCATCCTCAGTGCTAATGCGATCTTTTTTGCAGTCTGCTAGGGGAAAGGAGGGCTTACTTTTCATTTTTTAGGGCCCAGTTTAATTTGAGGAGCACCTTCTTTTAGACTATCCACCATGCATGGATCCTTGGCTTTGACTTTTGTCCCCCTTCATGCCATGAGGACATCAAAACTGAATCTAAGCTGGCCCTCAGTAAACGCACTCAGTGGAAAAGCAGTTTCAGTGCTCTGCTTATGTCTATGGGTTCACACCTTCTCTTAGACTTTGACCTTAATATTTTCATGGCTCTTAATATTTTTAAGAAATTGGGTTGTTAAAATCTAGTATTTGTTAATTCTTTTCAAAGAGAAGGCTAGTCCAAATAACCTAGCCTGCGATATTCTAGGAAACAGATGTATTCTTTTTTCTTTTTTTAAGTTTTTAACATAAGATCAACATGACAAGAAAAAAGGAAAAAGAAAATTACACACAATTCTACCTGTCACTTTTGTAAATCTTCGGGCACATTCTTTTCTAGTCTAGTGTACAAAGTGACCATATGTACACTTTTTTTTTTTAAACAAAGGGTAAACCAATCTGACATTTTCACAGCAGCTAACGTCTATGTTTATTATTTGGAGGGATAGTAAGCAAAGAAAATGGTCAAAAAATTTTTAAAAACTTAGGAAAGAACATCCTGAAATTTGCAAAGGTCTTCTTTTGGAAATAAACTTACAGAAAGACGAGATCCAGCTCTTGCTCTGGCAATACTCTCCTTTTCCTTTTCAGATACCCTTCTCTGCACAGCCTGGAAATTGTTTAAGGCTGCAGAGAAGTCATTCATGAGACGTTCCTTCTGAAGTTTCTGCTGGCGCTAAGGAAATTAAATAAGAACTTGAAATTTCACATTACCCCAGAATCATTTGGTTTTAATTCCCATTAAAAGCAAAATTATACCTCCTAAAGAGTTCCAACTAGGAAAATTACTATGAAATAGGCTCTTCCTTAAATTAATAAATTTGTCCTTTTCTAACTCAAATCCCTGGTTAATACTATAGGCCAAGTCAGAGTTTTCCTTCTTTCATTCTGACAAACCTGGGAATTGGGTATCATTTACCTGGTAAGGGAATCTCAGAGGGAACCACAATTCAAAATGTTAGCTCCCAGGAGAATCTAAAAGCAGAATACCCAACAGAGATTGTTTTCTTGCTAAAATGTTAAAACTGTATTCATCTATACTGAGTTCACAGCTTACCTGAAAACCATGGAATCATTTTCCTTCACACTGTAGTGAGGTTCAAAATCTTTGAGAACCTGAAAACTACTTTGTAGAGTTACAAGCTACCTTTACTAAGCTTACTGATGCTACATCTCAAAAAACACATACTGAGAGCACTTGCTGGGTGCTGAGAACACAGAAGTAAAAAGTCACCCCTGACCTCAAACAGCTTATCATCTATTTGGAGATAAAGAATTTAGATATACAAATAACAAATCAATACAAATAATTGCTATATTCAATTAGTACTATACAGAGTACTGTACACATTATACAGAGGCAAGTATGATCAGTAAGAATCTAAGTGATCAAAAGGCCTCCAGAGGAGGTGGGCACTGAAGGAAGAGTAAGGCGTGAAGAGCAGAGAGAAGGGGTAAGGCGAATCCAGGCAAGGCAACAGTGTGAGCAAAGGCATGGTGGCAGAAATTTGCAGAGGATCTAGAAAAAGATAGTTTGGCTTGAACCAAAGGCTTTTTCATGAGCATAGCTAAAAGATAAAATTGGAAAAGGAGGAAAGGGGGTGGCCACGGCAGGTTTTAAATGCCAAGATAATGAGTTTGGGATTCAACCTCTACAGAACAAAGAGCAACGAAGATTTCTGTGTGGAGAACACGACGGGTACAAAATGATAACTTAGAAAAATTAGTCTGTGATGGTGATGGAATGGGAAAAAGAAACAAGTCAAAAAGATGACTGCAATAATCTAGATTTAAGGTTAGGAAGACGTGGTATCAGTAATGGGAACACAAAGAAATGAATCTAAGGAATATTATGTGACTGGCTGTGGGGAAAGGGGTATAAAGTCAAGGGATGACTCAAATTTCACACCTGGGAGAGTGATGGTAATACTGAAAAGCAAATTTAGATAAGGGACTTTTTATCCCTTTTCTTGGATATTAATTTTTACATAAACATTATAACAATGGGGGAAAAAAACCCATCACTCCCCAATCTCACTATACAAAAGTACTATCTTTTAAGTATATCATTAACATTTTCCATGTTACCATACTCTTCACAATTATGGTCTTTGTTATATAATACTCCATCAAGTTGATCTAGTAAATTTTAGGTAAACATTCCTTCTAGACTGTTCCATTTTTAACCATTATAAATAAAGCTAAAGTGAGCCCCATTGTAACAGCTAATATTTATACAGTGCTTATCATGTACCAGTACTGTTATAAGTACCTTATATAATAACTCATTTGATCCATACATCAACCTATAAATTAGGTACTATTATAGTACCTATTTTACAGATCAGACAAATGAGGCACAGAGAGGTTAAGCAATTTGCCTATGATCAGGCAGGGTAGAATTTAAATCCAGGAAATTTGGCTCCAGAGTATATAGTTGGTTTCTTTTTCTTAGAACGCAGACACATTTGCATGAGTGGGAACATTAGGTCAAAAGGCACAAACTTTTTTATGACAATAAGCATTGTTAATCAGCTTAGTTAAGGGGTTTGGCTGAAACAGGAGGAATTCAGTATAAGACAACACATTAAATTTTAGATGAAGGCAGCATATTCAAGAGGAGATGTTAGAGCAGGAATTGGCAATATGGGCCAAATACTTAGAGGTTTAGGGGCTAGGGCTTGAAAAAGATCTGGGGATCACATTCATAAAGGTGACAGGAAGCTCATAAAAGTACAGTAGAAAAGACTCCTGAGGGAGAAAGCATAGAGTAATAAAATTACAGGATCAATGGCAGAGCCTTGGGGCACACCCACTTCTAGGAAGATATAAAGTCAGAGAAGGAGGCTGAGACTCAACCTGGGGTAAGAGAAAATAGGCCAGAAAGGGATCACCAGAGTTGGGAGACATGAAAACTACTTTGTAGGCTTTACTACAGAGATCATGGAAAGAAGAAAGTTTCAGCGAAGACAGGATGGGCAAGAGGATCAAATGAAACAAAGAAAAGTGAATAAACTCAAAAAAGGCCACTGGATTTAGCAACTAGAAGATTACTGATGATAGCACGTAAGTATGAGAAAAATGCTGAGAGTAGGATGTATGGTTTGATAGTCCAGTAACAAAAAGATGGGTGACAGGGCTAACATTAATTAGATAAAGAAACAATTGAAAGGGCAAAGAATATTCAGCACAATAGGAGGAAGGGAATCAAGGATTTGTATTTCACCAGAGAGAATATGTCTGTAGATTTATTTCATGTTCTTAATGATCCAAGATAACGTAAGGGAACAAGAGCATGCATAATCCAAAACTCAATTCTATTTGATTTTGGAATACGTTAGATTTATTTTTAAGCAGATTGAACTTTATATTTTGCTTAGGCTACTACTTAACACTTAAGTACTTTCAATACTCTGTTTACATCAGACTCTTAGACTCCCTTTTTATTACTGCTAAAACTATCTGCAAGTGTGTATTCCCTAAGTGCACAGCTGGGAGGAGGAAAGGGGTGATTTGGGAACAATTTGAGATAATGAATGGCAAGGGGGAACTGGTCCATAGGTGAAATATCAGGATGAGTAACAAAACAAACAGCACATGCGGATAGTCAAAGGGTGATTACATTAAGGTTACTACTTTGTAGCAGGATGACAAAAGCACCTAGTTTTGGTTCTTTTCTTTTGTGCAAGGGGATGCCAAAACGCCAAAGACTGAACGTATACTTCATTAAATGACTTGCCAGGAATGGGTTAAACTGATGATTTTCAAACTTTTCTGATGGAGACACAGAATAAGAATGTGACATCTTGACCTAGCACCATATATATACATATGTATGAAAGTTTCATTAACAGTATTTACCCTTATTACATGGTTACACACTCTGATATTTCTACTTTGTTTCATTTTTATAAATGATGATCATAACACACTAAAATTGTTTTATGTTCCAATAGTCACAATGCACAGACAACCCGGGATAGGGAGGTGGTAGGCTTCATCTTTAGAGCCATCAGAGATAGGATACCATCATTTAAAAAAATTCAATAATAAAAAGAAATGTAAGTTAAGTGCTCCCATGAATGGTACAGAAACTAAAAGCAAAATAGAATCATAATAGGCTAAGATAGATGGAGAAGGTTTTTGCCCTGGAAGAGAGAGGATCTCAGGCCTGAGGCAGACCATGAATAATAGATTAAAAAGTCAAGCCACAATAGAGGGGGCACATCTGACTTCAGGAACGTCTGAAGAAAAGGCACGCATATCAAGGGAACAATGAATTCCAGGAAAAATTGTGTGTTTTTAAAGGATTTAAATGGCCACTGAAGAAAATGACTTAAATAGAGGAATCTATTTCCCTGAGCATTTCCTCAACCTGAGACCTATAAATGATTCATGATGCGACATGAACGTGACCACAAAATATAAAAGACGTCTGCTTGAAATTTATAGATACAGGATATAAGAAAACTAGGATCAAGCCCGAAAGCATAAAGCTGCAGGTCAAACCCCAACAAGATGCAAACATGGACATTCTTCTCCAGTTAAACCCATTTTACTGATATATTATTACTAATAAGAGCAGCCACTACCCATATTGAGTACCTACTAAATGCTAGGCACTTTGCAAGATCTGGTGCATGCGTTCTTTCTGTTGTCACAAAAGACACTTATCCATTTTATGAATAAGGAAACTGAGGTTCAGAGAAGGTCTATCTAGAACCAAAGGCCAAGTTATTTTTGTTTCACACACTGCCTCTCCACAAAAACAAAGTCCTTTCTTATTAAAAAACAAGCCAAAACCCCACAAAATACCAACCTGTTCTGAAGTAGATAAAGGAAGGGGCAAGGACCCTAATTCCTTCAGTAATTCGTTTGTTTCCTTGGCAAGCTGATTTGTAGAGTGCTGTAACTGTTGCCTAAGAGAGAAAAGATATGTTTTAGGATATTCTCACTTCTTGAGAGCTGTTGGTATCAGTTCATTCTCAGTGTCTCACAACGCAGGGAATGAAAGGGCACTTGAAGAAATGGGTTCCTAGATGCCCAGGTTCACAACAAAATTCCGGAAATACTACCCAGTCATACTCACCTCAAGTCGTCTTCATGTTACTGAGTAGAAAGAACCTGCCTCAAGGAAACCTGCTGACTGGGTATTTTAACTCCTCGGGGAGGAAGGAAAAGCATTCTCAGCAGTTCTGATAGAAGAAGAGCAACTGCCCCCACACCTCAATCTAAGAGTTTTAACACACTGAACGCTCTCTCAAAACTCTCATATTGATTTGCCCAGGAGTCCTGCATGGGTACTGTCTGTCACAGTCCACTGACCAGTGACAGAATCCAGGCACTGGAGGTTGGACGAAATGTGCATTAGAAGCACAGCTTCCACCCTAGGGAACAACCTCCAAAGATCTACTCCCACGCTCTTGCTTAAAGCTCATGCTTTTTCAGCTTTATCCTTGGCTCCCTACCTGTCCCTTAGGCCTGACTTTCTGGCTCTTCCCTCCAAAACAAAGAAGCCCTATACTGTGTAAAAAACTGTAACGAGCAGAGGGGGAAGGAAATTAAAGAGGGAAGAATGTGTGCTATATTAAGTGGGATTGAAAGGTAGTAGAAATACAAAAAAGGCTCCTTTAGGGCTTCCCTGATGGCGCAGTGGTTGAGAGTCCGCCTGCCGATGCAGGGGACGCGGGTTCGTGCCCCGGTCCGGGAGGATCCCACGTGCCGCGGAGCAGCTGGGCCTGTGAGCCATGGCCACTGAGCCTGAGTGTCCGGAGCCTGTGCTCCGCAACGGGAGAGCATCCGGAGCCTGTGCTCTGCAGCGGGAGAGGCCACAGCAGTGAGAGACCCGCGTACCGCAAAAAAAAAAAAAAAAAAAAAAGGCTCCTTTAGTCATGGTTTCCTCTACTATCTGGCCATTTGTACAAAGGGTTTAAAGGAGGACAGGGAAACCACACCACTAATTACTAATGTTTTTTTCACTGCAAAGGGGCCTCCAAGATAATAAAAATAAAAAAATAAATAAAACAAAGGAGTCAAAACCAAGAGGGAGACAAAACAAACAAACAAACAAAAAAACCCCAAGAGGGAAGCCAATCAGAAGCCTGAGCATCGTAGGCAGTACTAACATACCCAGAGCTGTCTCACATCTCCCTGGAAAAAGCTCAAAGTAGTAAGTCATTCTCTCACTTCACAATGTGTAGGACAGGAAACAAAGAATATTGTTCAGTGCGTGTTAAAGATGAAAACTAGAACTTCTAAAAGCAGAGATGGAGTCAAGAAGGACATAATAAAAAGAATCTATTCCACTATTCTCTCCCTCAGACTCTCCTCGGGTCATTCTGAATACATTTTTCTAATATGATAGACAGTTGGAAATCCAACCAGATTAGACGAGCGCTGTAGCTCATCAGGAGGCCTCTGCCAACAAGGAAGCTCATTTAGGCAGAATGTAGTTTAGGAGTGGTAGGGATTCCCTCTCTGCTTCCCTAAATTGTTCTGCTAAACTGCCCAAGGGAGGAAAGAAGCAGCGTTCAAGGACTCTGCGAGGCAACGGAGATCACAACCCATTAATATATTTTGTTGCTCCCCTTCTAGATCCAGCTATGACCTCATATCCCACTGCCTCTCATTCTGATTTCACAGGCCTGAAACCTCAGCTGCCAGGCAGCAAGGGTATTAAGCGTGTCCCCAGAAGGTCCTCACAAATCCCAACCTTGTTAGGAAGCTACTCACAGATTTTCCTGTAGCTTGCTTGAATCTTGCTTAGTTCCTAGTTGGCTCATCAAATTCTTTATCTGAGCAGCTGGGGAGAGAAGAAAAAAAGATTTATTGAAAAGAAAAACACAGGGCTTCCCTGGTGGCGCAGTGGTTAAGAACCCACCTGCCAATGCAGCAGACACGGGTTCGAGCCCTGGTCCAGGAAGATCCCACATGCCGTGGAGCAACTAAGCCTGTGCACCACAACTACTGAGCCTGGGCTCTAGAGCTCGTGAGCCACAACTACTGAAGCCCGCGTGCCACAACTACTGAAGCCCACGTGTCTAGAGCCCGTGTTCCACAACAAGAGAAGCCACCGCAATGAGAAGCCTGTGCACCGCAACGAAGAGTAGCCCCCGCTCAGCAATGAAGACCCAACACAGCCAAAAATAAATAAATAAAATAAATAAATTTTTTAAAAAAAGAAAAATACATTCATCACGAGCATCCTAATTCTCAGATCACTGGTCTCTCTCCACATCCTGAATAAGTACATACAACTAATAGAAAGCATGCTATGATCAAGACCTTGGCATATATATTCCCGTCTAAAGCTACTTATAAGGTCCGCCTTTCTCCTCTAGAGTAACTGTGCCACTAAGTAGAGGGTGGTGGTTTTGTTCGTCACTCCCAAAGAACTCCCACATTTTGCCAGATTTCCCATGGCACTGGTTAAAATGTTCATTGCTTTTGCAATGGCCTTGGTACCAAATATCAATTCACAACAGTAAAAATTTAAATTCACTCATATACAATATTTTATACGGCAAACATTTTTGGAAAGACAATGTACACTTATGATTAAGTTACCACTGAGCACCTCTATGTGCCAAATACTATATTAGGAGCTTTGTATACATAATCTTATTAATTTTCACAGCAACAGTCTGAAGTAGATGTATCTCCACTGTGCAGATGAGGAAATATATTTAAAGAAGTTAAATATCTTATAAAAGGGCACACAAAAAGTAGCAGGGCAAAAAAATCAATCCCAGGTACATCAGACTGCAATGCCTATATTTTAACTATGCTGTCTGTAGACAAACAGTGTATTGTTTTGTTCAGATTACTCTACCTAGATATTGTGCTAAGATTTGGAATGGTCATGTTTGAATCCTAGATGTTTAAGCCCCTAGTCCTGGACTAGGAAAGCAGAGGAATGGATTATCTCTCAATAAGGAGAAACACCAGCCTGCCTGGGAATCTGAACACCCTTGTCCCTCACTGACCTCTGCAACAGGAACAGAGCCCCTGATTTCCCATGTCCTGCTTTCTATTTTCTTTTTCTGGTTGGCAGGGAGGACGAGGGAGATTCATTCATTCATTCATTTGCAGAGCTTGGAATTTTATTGTACGACTTTTTTGTTTGTTTACACGCTTGCATTTTAAGAGCATTCCCTGTCTTCTATTGCAAGTAGCTGGAATACAGAACACAATAATAGAGTACTTTTTGCCCAGGGGAAACACAATTAATTATCTTCAAGTCTCACTAGAACTTCAAGAGATACTATAACACAATAGGTAATATATGGCTCCTCTAGCCAAAAGACAGTGTCCTTTGTGAGGGCCTTTCCTACCCTCTCAGGATTAATGCCCAAGTTTCACCTGTGAAACACCAGACTGCTAAATGACTGGCGTAGTGGAAGAAGATGAGGAAACCACTGTATACTGTATCATTTGTATATATCTCATAGTAACAATATATAAACAAAGCTTCAATGTCCAATGAAAACGAAATTGCACTTACTAGAATTTTAAATTTTAAAAATTAATTGTTCCTGGGACTTCCCTGGTGGCACAGGGGTTAAGGCTCCGTGTTCCCAATGCAGGGGGCCCAGGTTCGATCCCTGGTCAGGGAACTAGATCCCACATGCATGCCGCAACTAAGAGTTCGCACGCCAGAACTAAGGAGCCCACGTGCCACAACTAAGGAGCCCATCTGCCGCAACTAAGGAGCCCACGTGCCACAATTAAGGAGCCCGTGAGCTGCAACTAAGGAGCCCACCTGCCGCAACTAAGACCCAGCACAACCAAAATAAATAAATATTTTTTTAAATTAATAAATAAAAATTAATTGTTTCTTAGGATAAGATGCTTCTTAAATAACAAAATTTGGGGGTCAGAGTCATAACCTTGGCCCTTATTCGGTCACCAAGGGTAGTAAAAAGGCAAGCCGAAGTTTATTAAGTACCAGTTACCTTACAAAAACACAGATGTGTTAATAGCCTCTAAGTCTGTTAAGAAACAATAATTAAGCAAAATCTTCCAGGTGATTGCTGAGTGACTCTTCTCCTAAGTAGAAACTGAACAACTTAGTCCTTAGCAGCATGTACAAGTTATTTCTCCTGTAAAAAATTAATAAACAGAAACTTCAGTTAAACAGAGTTGGGAGACCAGAAGGGGGAGCTCGCACACCCTGCCACAACAGCCAAGCCCAACTGCTATGAAGAAGACTCCTCTCAGCCAATGAAAAGCCATGGACTCTTTGTTTGCTATACCCCTCCCAACTTCCTTTTCCCCTTCCCTTGCCAGGAGGGGGATTCCACTTGGCTAGCCAAGATTGCAGACCCCAAACTGCAACTCTCTGCTGACCGTGAATAAACCCCTCTTTGCTGGAGAAATATCTGGCAGTCTCTGTTTTAGGTCAACACTCGCTAGCCCAAATCCCTGTGTCATCATGGGTGTAACAAAGCAAAATTTTGCAAAGTCAAGAATATATTGGTTTTTAACACTTCAAATTATGATTTTATCTTATTTTGAGGCCATTTTTTAAGTAAAACTATAACTCCACTTTTACAATAGAAATATAGAATTCACTTGATTAAAAAGTTGCCTTTTGACAAACTTTCCTAAAACATAACTATTCTATTAAATGAGGGTTTTTAGCTTATTGGTTCCATTGGAAAATGTAAGCACTATAAAATACTGCATTCTGCTAAAAAAACACTATGTAAGATATAAATAATCATTTTTCATCACTAAGATGTATAATGTCCTTCTTACCTACATCAAATGGGAATCAGAGTCAAAGCTATCTACTGGGTGGCCAAACAAATAATTTAAGAAAGAGGACAGACGTTAGCATTTACTGAGCATTCACCATGTGCCAGACACTGGGCTACATACTTGATGTGGTATAATAAAAAATATGTTTGGTCTTTGTTCCCAGTTCTTGGCATAAAGCTCCTAAAACCCTTGGAATTTCCTGAGTGATAGTAGTGTCTTTTGTTATTCATAAAGGGTTCCTTTGGAGCATACTGAGCTTACCTATTGAAGTGACTTAGGGTAGGGCTCCTGATAGGCTCAGGTTGGGTGGGGTTAGTCACCAGAAAGATCAAGTGATTATCAGGTTGGAACTTTCAGTTCTACCCATCAACCTCTGGAAAGGCGGGGGGTGGGGGGGGGTGGGGGGGTGGGGGGGGCGGAGATGCGGGGAGGGTGTCAGCGCTCAGAGAGAGCATGTAAGTTCTGAGCTCTTCCCACATACCTTGCCCTATGCATCTCTTCTATCTGGCTGCTCCTGAATTATATCCTTTTATAATAAACCAGTAATCTAGTAAGTAAATGTTTTCCTGAGTTATGTGAGCTGAGCTAGCAAACTAGCTGAACCTGAGGAGGGGCTCATGGGAACCTCCAATATGGCTCACTGGTCAGAAGCACAGATAAGAACTTGGACTTACAATTGGCATCTGAAGGGGGTGGGGTGGGGGGAGTCTTGTGGGACTAAGTCCTTAATTTGTGGAATCTGATGCTAACTCCAGGTAGTGTCAGAATTGAGTTAAATTGGAGGACACCCAACTGAAGTCCAGAGAATATGATAATTGCTTGGTGTGTGGTAAATCCACACATCTGGTGTCAGAAGTATTGACAGTGGAGGAAACACAGAAGCGTGTTTCCTTCACACTTGATAAGTATTATCTTATTAAATAAGCATTATTACAGATGGGCACACTGAGGCTCACACTGAGTGTTACAAAACTCATTCATTCATTCATTCAGAATACCTGCTCTACACTGTTATATGCTCTATGAGATACTGCTCTCGAGAAGCTTACATTTTAAGGAAAAGAGATAATAAGCATATATCAGGTGGTGATAAGTGCTATAAAGAAAAATAAATTCAGATAAAGGCTGGTAGGGAGGGGGTACTAGTTTACACGGGGCGGTCAGAGACTTCTCTGATAAGGTGACACAGAGCAGAGACCTAAAGGAACTGAAAGATCAAGCCATGCGAAATTTCTGGGGGAGCTCTGTAGCAGAGAGCATTAAGCACAAAATCCCCAAGGCAAGAGCACTTGTGATGGAGGCACAGGAGGCCTAGAGGGAGCGAGAGAGAGGGGAGCCAGATTACACAGGGCCTTGTAAACTAGAGCAAGGACTTCGAATTTAAAGAAATGTGAGGCCACTGATGGTTTTGAGCAGAGTGTCATAAAAACCAGAATTCAAACCCAGGAGGGCTAATTCCAATAACCATATATATATATATATATATTTTTTTTTTTTTTTTTTTTTTTTTTTTTTTTTTTGCGGTACGCGGGCCTCTCACTGTTGTGGCCTCTCCCGTTGCGGAGCACAGGCTCTGGACGCGCAGGCTCAGCAGCCATGGCTCACGGGCCCAGCCGCTCCGTGGCATGTGGGATCTTCCCGGACCGGGGCACGAACCCGTGTCCCCTGCATCAGCAGGCGGACTCTCAACCACTGCGCCACCAGGGAAGCCCCCAATGACTATATATTTTATGCCACACTAGGTTCTCTCAAAAGGCTGACGCTTAAAGGAAATACACAGAACTAGTGACTTAGGGCAGGCCTCCGTTTCCCAGTGTTCCACTTCGCCCCACCTGCTTATCTGATAGCTTCCTAACTTAATAGCTCTCTGCTCCAGATAGGCTGATGCCCTTGCTCTAACCTGCTCCCTTCCCGGACTCCCTCCCACCTTTGGTAAGGTTCCTGTGTACTCACCAGAGTTCAGCAGAGTGCCAGCACCCAGCGGGTAATAAGTAACTGCTGATTAATTGAGTTAGCCTCTGTTTTATGTCATGCCACTTTCAAGGCAGAAGATATGAATAAACATGAGCTAGGAATAATGAGACCTAAACTCTAAGCCAGATTCGACCACTAACTACATGTATGGCACCAGACAAGTCATTTCATGTTGCTGGGTCTCTTTCACCAATTGTATATGATATTCAGGTTTAACTAACATATATTGAGTACTTACTATTTGTCACAGTACTTACTATTTGTGTGGGGCTTTGTATTCATTAAATTATTACAACTATGTAAGGACTAAATGATCTCTAAGTACTCCCACCACTGCTCAATGCTAAAATTCAGCAATAATGAAGAAGCTCTAGTCCCAGAATGATGCTGTGTAACCAAGCAGTGTTTTTAAGCCAGAGTTTGGCTTAGAGAGACTCTGCCTGTGTACAAATGGGACTGGATTGACTATATGCCTCTGATGGCACTGACCACATTCTACTCATTTTTGCATAACCACACACACATACATACCCCTCCAGAAAATAGCTGGTTACAGGGTGACATATAAAGGGAAATGTTACTGGTATGGCAGTTCAAGGAAACATTTCATCTTACTGACTGTCTTTATATAGAGCATTCTCCTTAGAAACTCTACAGGTATGTCAAAGTTTCAAGTTGTTAATCATCTATCAAACCATATTAAATGCCCTAGAGAGCAAAGGGGACTTTACAGACTTTGGGGGGGAAAAAATCAATTGAAATTCAGCTGCTCTTTGTATATTCTCAGCTGAGAGCTTTTATTTATCTAGACTTTTCTGACTTCTTTTGTTTGCTGAGATTACCTGAATTGGGATGGGGGGTGGGGCGGAGGAGGACTTTATAGGGTCACTTACTAGTTTAGCACCAGAATGAATCCAAGCCTCCATCAATTCTATCTAAATTCCTGCATATTGATATTTTCCTAAAAGTTTCCAGCAAGACTCAGGTATCAGATGCCCCAAAACTCAAACGATAAAGACAGTGGTGTCTACATCTACTGGAAGTATCATTGTTTTGTATACCGCCCTCCATAACCACCAACATCAGAGGTTTATTTGAAAATAGTGACTTAATGACCCATCTGTTTTACAACTAAGAAATGTATCCCTTAAACCTAAAGCACAAAAAGAAATAGAATAGTGTGAATGTTTACATACATGCTTATTTTCACTTGAATGTACTTAAAATGTCAAAAAGTACAGTGATACTTCTTGGAACAATTTTTACCAAAATGGGCTACATCTAAAAGGGTTTTCTGGTCAGCTTGGTTAATGAGAAAACTCCTTTTCTAAGCATTCTAGTAAATAAAAGTTTTACTTTAGATTGATTTGTCACAATATTTTGGATGAAAATAATTGGGTATCTATTCTCTATGAAATGCTACATAATCCTGGAAACCAGATGACTAGGCCTCAGTGCCGTGTAAGCAATTTTGTTATTTTTAAAACTAGGCCTCAATTTCTCCTATCACTGACCTCTCACTTTTAAAAGCATGTCCTGGCTAAAATTTTTAAAAGACTACGAAGCAAATCAATTTATTGCACATTACAGCTAACATCCACACTAGGAACTACTCTAAACTGAACACTCTTCGTGTGCTTTTAGCTGATATAGGCAGAATGTGAATCTGCAAATGAACCTTAATCCAAATCAACGTCTAGTCATATCAAAAGCAACTACCATACAGGTAAAAACTTCTTCATCTGAGAGACTCGAATGCTCTAAATCAGTATATTAAACAAGCAAATATAAATTCAAAGAAAGAGCATTATTTACATTAAATGAGAAAACGATAGCCTATGTGGTCATTATTACAATGAAGTCATCTCAGTGTCTTTGAAAATTAGGTTTGCACTGCTTTTGCAAAGCTACGATGAAAATGACCTGACTTTTTAAAAGTAGCCACTATAGAACTTCACTGGTGGCGCAGGGGTTAAGAATCCGCCTGCCACGGGGTGGTGGTGTGATGAATTGGGAGATTGGGATTGACATATATACACTAATATGTATAAAATGGATTAACTAATAAGAACCTGCTGTATAAATAAATAAATAAATAAAATAAAATTCAAGAAAAAAAAAAAGTAGCATCTCTCTGTCAACTTCCTAAGACAGGAGAGATTTCTAGCAACAACAACAAAAAAGAATCCGCCTGCCAAAACAGGTGACATGGGTTCGAACCCTGGTCCAGGAAGATCCCACATGCCACAGAGCAACTAAGCCCGTGTGTCACAACTACTGAGCCTGCACTCTAGAGCCCACGAGCCACAACTACTGAGCCCACGCGCCACAACTACTGAGCTCGTGTGCCGCACTACTGAAGCCACGCGCCTACAGCCCGTGCTTCGCAACAACAGAAGCCACAGCAACGAGAAGCCCGCGCACCGCAACAAAGAGTAGCCCCTGCTCACCGCAACTAGGGAAAGCCCACGCACAGCAACGAAGACCCAATGCAGCTAAAAAATTAAAACAACTAAAAAAAAAAAGTAGCCGCTATACTACAATAGTAAAGCTCTAAACTAAACTGAACATGAATACTAAACATCAAAGGTATAATCTTCTATTTACCATACCCATGACAGGACACGAACTCGTTAAGAGCACAGACTCTCAGTTAAGACTGCTGCGTGCTATTCCTGGTTCCACCACTTCCTAGCAAAAGTTTCTATTCCTCTGTGCCTCAGTTTCCTCACCTAAAAAATGGGAAAAACAAGAGAACCCTCATATGGTTGTTGTGAGGATGACCTAAGATAATATGAAGCTAAATTTAGAACACGTCTGGCACTTAAAAGAGCTCAATTAAGGATAGCTATTATTATCAAACTCGAGACCAAGAAAAATGTACTTAGCAATGATAAAATCAATTAAGTACATATCAAATGCTAACCACATATCCACTGCTGTGCCAGGCACTGAAGCTAAAGACAGCTGTACAATGTGTGATCACTATCCCCACAACAAAACTAATAGTAATCTCTCAGTTGGAATAACAAGGTCAAAAAGCATGAATTAAAGACTACAGAATAAAGTAAGTGCTAAGCTTGCAAGTTCAAAGGAAAAAACCAAAATGATAGCTAACATTTCTTAAACAATGTTGCAGGCACTGCTTTAAGCACTTTATATAAATTACCTCACTTAATTCTCACAATCCTGTGAAGTAGAGTCTATCATTAACTCCATCTTATAGATGAGGAAGCTGTGAAATAGAGAGGTACAGCAATATGTTTACATAGCTAGTAAGAAGCAGATCTAGGACTCAAACCCAGGCAGTCTGACTCCTGAGCCTGCTCACTTAACTACTAAACTATAGTGGAGCAGGGGGCTCAACCAATGATATCACCATTTACTGAATGTCTACTATGTACCGGGCACTAGACTAGGCACTTTCAAACGTCCCACTTTAACAACACCATTCATTTTACATATGGGGTAACAGACAGAAAGGGGAACTAGCCTGCCCAAGGTGAACAGTACAACACAGAGGAGCAAGGACTCAGTCACAGATCTACTGAGCTTAAGACCCAGGCTCTTCCTGACTTCACTCTTTCAAAAGCAAAGGAAGGCTTGGTTACAAGGGGCAGGATTTAAGCGCAACTCAAAGGATTTTTATAATTTAGGTAGCTAGTGAGATAGGGAAAGATTAAAGAAAGGAGGAACAGAAAGAGCAAAAACTTGCAGCAAAACCCCGTGTTTAGGGATGTTAAGAAAAACAGCCTGCCTGTAACAAAGAGAAGTAGAAAATATGGCTAATTTGGGTTAAGATGACAGAGACAGTGAAAGCAAGGTGGAATGTTAAGATCTGATACAGCAGACAACAGAGAGCCGCCATAGGCTCTTGAGGAGGTGAGTGGTATAATGAAAACAGGACTTTAGACATACTGCTGATAGCCTTATCAGGATGAACTAGAATGGGAACAGAGACACTGAGACTAGGCTGCTGGACGACAGAGGCTGAGATCATGAAGACTTATGAGGAGGACAATGAAATAAAGAGCAAGGGGCCAATATGAAAATAACTCTGAAAGAACAACCCAGAGGATTGCACACGATAATCAGTTTTAAAAGTTCAACTGCTTTTAATCTTTTTAGTAAACAGAACCATATCAATAAATTAGCAACGTTGGGCTTCCCTGGTGGTGCAGTGGTTATGAATCCGCCTGTCAATGCCGGGAACATCGGTTCAAGCCCTGGTCCAGGAAGATCCCACATGCTGCAGAGCAACTAAGCCCATGCGCCACAAGTACTGAACCTGCGCTCTAGAGCCCGTGAGCCACAACTACTGAGCCCGCGTGCCACAACTACTGAAGCCCGCATGCCCGAGCCTGTGCTCCGCAACAAGAGAAGCCACCACAATAAGAAGCCTGCACACAGCAACGAAGAGTAGCCCCCACTCGCCGCAACTAGAGAAAGCCCGCGCGCAGCAACAAAGACCCAACACAGCCAAAAATAAATAAATAAATAAATAAATAAATTTTAAAAAAATTAGCAACGTTAAAGAACAGAAATGATGTTCTTTAATCTCTTCAGAGATAACTTGGCGCCTGTTAAGGTTATTTCCTTATATCTGCCTCAGCAATACTTGCCCAGACCCTTTGTTTCACAATAGACAGAGTCAAGCAGTTTTCTTCTGTAGCCCACACATACTGATAACAACCCCTTGTACCAGGCAGTCAACCTTAGCTGTACCTATAACAACCCATGCAGTGGCCTGCCGTATTTCAGGCTGATATGCTCAGCAATTCCAAACCCACATATGTGAAAAAACCCACAGTTGAGAAAAAAGAATAGCTATTCTCTCAAATTTTCAATAGATACAGGTCCTTGCAGGACTATATGGATGTGGGCATATGTCTGGGAGGTCACATTCAGACTGTATACTTAGGTATGCTGGCCACGTCTGGGGGATGGGCACCAGCCTGATAAGTGGGTAGAAGCAATGTCACCCTACCAATTTCAAATTCCCAGTGCCTCAGTAAACAATCCCAAGGGGAGAATTCCAACTCACACTGACTAGGGTCATAAGATGTGGTAGGAACCACACAGCACAAGGTAAATGAGTCAGGAAGAGTTCCAAAATGGTAGAGAAACCTCATTCATTCAAATCTACTAAATACAATTTACTAAGCATCAAGACCCTAAATGATATGATCCCTGGCTACCTCCCTGGCCTCTTTTCCTACTACACTCCCCTTCTCTAACTGCAGTCCAGCCATACTAGTCTCCTTGCTATTCTTGAAAGCACTGAGGTCTTCGCTCTTGCTATTCCCTCTGCCTAGGATGCCTTCCCCCAGCTACTCACGAGGTTCTCTCCCTCACTTCATTCAGGTGTCTACTCAAACATCACCCCCTCAGAGAGGCCTTCCTTGACCAACTGATGTAAAAATATAAAATAGCACACCCACCCTCTTGCTCTCCTCACTCTCTGTCCCCTTATTTTTTTCTTCATAGCACTTATTATTTCTCAATATTGTTTATATATGTGCATGTATGCATATGTGTGTATACGTACACATACACAAACACACACACATACACACAATCAGGGCAGGGTTTTTTCTGTCCTGCTCCTCACTCCATCCCCAGTGCATAGCAGGTGCTCATAGAATATTTGTTGAACAGTGAATGAATGAATCTAACATATACTTGGGTCTGAGATAAGTACTAGAAATATAAAGATGAATAAGTCATGTCCCATTTCTTCAAAGGAACTAACAATCTAGCAGGAGAGGCAGACACACCACAAGAAGAGAAAGTTCCACAGCCTCAGGTACTCCCCATAGCTTCCTATGAAGAGGGAAAAAAAAAGGAAGAAAAAGAAAAGTCACTTGTAACTTGAAGTGCTAACTGTTATAAAACTGTAATATTAATTAAAAATTATAAAAGGCTGAATGCTGGTCATAAGAGACAGATCTGGTTTCAAATTTAGGTATTGCCATTTGTAAGCTGGGTAATTATTTAACCTTTCTCAGCCTGTTTCCTAACCCATAAAAAGAAATAATATTGGTAATTACTTCACAGGTTTGTTACAAAATTAAGATAATGCATGTAAAGCACTTATATTGCCTGGCATACAGTATGTACTCAAATGTGAGCTATTAATGTTATTAATGAAATGAATTCAACTATCCCTTGAGCCTGATGCCTAATCAACAGCTAAACCTTATCAATTCTATCACCAGACACCTCTCCTATCCTTTCCTTCTTTTCATTTTCAGATACTAACTGGTGTCTCTGATTCCAGTCTCTCTCCCTTCCAACTCAATTTACACATTTCTAAAGAATTATATCCAAACCCCCTTAGTGTAGCACTTAAAGCACTTCATGTTTGGGCCCCAACTTACCTTTCCAATCCTATTTTCCACTACTTTCTGGACTCCACCAGTCTAGCCAAATTAAATCACTCTACTTTTCTGTACACACCACATGCTTTCCCACTACCATGCCTTGTTCATTTTATTCCCTCCTGGAATGCTCTTCCCTTCTTTACTCTCGAAAGTTCAAATACTTTCCACCATCTTTCCAGACCTAGCTCAAATGCCAATAATGCCTTCCCTGGCCTCTCCCAAGTGAAAAAGGTGTCTTTCTCTCCTGAATATCTATAGTTTTATTAAATCTCTTCTATAGTAGCGATCGCTTTCAGTCATTATGTACGCCACAGGCTCCCTGTTGAAGGAATCCATGTCAGTTCCTATATATACTACATGCCTCAGACCCAAATACATGCAGAATGAAAATTTCACAAATAGACATTAAAATTATATTTGGCCTCAATAAGAAACTTTCAGTATTGAACCAGAATATTCTGATCTAACCTGTATTACAGCTCCCTCACAAAAGGAAACTGGAACACAAAGTACTATACTTTCTAACCAGTGGTCACATTAATTTTTGTTTCAAATTTCTGGATTTAACAGACCACATATTCTTCTTTCCACTTCCAAAGTGCCCAGATTCAAATGCTTTCCATCAGAAACTTCCCTCTCTCATTGTATGTTTAAATTTAAAAGCTAAGTGATAGATTGTTCTTTAAAATATAGAACATAATTGTAATTCAGGACCAACTAGTTGTACCTATTAACAGGGTACAGCCAAGCTCACAAAAACACAATAATAAACAACAAGGATCATGATACCATTCTTTCCAAGTAGTTGCTGCTGCTGACCTCCTGTTTATAAGGCTCTGAGCTAATTTTCAGCCACAAGGAATAACGTGTATTTGACTCATTCAACTATAGTATCATTCAGACCCTAATGGTGGGGAGGGAGTTTTAAGACAAGCAATGACATTCTGAAATCCACCACCACCTCTACCATGTCTTACTTGCTATGTGATTGTGGCCATGTCCCTGAGCTTCTCTGTGTATCATGCTTGTTCAAAAGAGTAACTAGGTGGGGAAGGAAAACAAAAGCCTCATTGGCTTGGAATCCAAAAATACATGCAAATCTTTTGCTACAAAAGACAAAAGAATGTAAACTAAAATGTTTTTGGTGAATTCTCTTTATTAAAGTAGAAGTCATCTCACCCCTCGAATACAAGTCATTGTATCTGATTTCCAAATTCCTTACAGGAAGAACTGTATTAAAGTCACCAAAACACATGCACTCTCCACTTCCCTTAATTGAAAGGTTCTGACTTCCAAGAAGCCAGAAGCTCAGCAGAATGTAAAGTCTAAACCAGTAAACAGCTCCCGATCCAAGCTGGCCAAAGAGGAAAGAGAGGTGGGTGGAGGGAGGCAGATGACAGGAAAAACTAGGCTGACCACTGGAGCCAGTCGACTCATTCACTGCCTGGAGGGGACACACACACACCCTCCCACCCTGCGGCTGTCAGGACTGCTGTCTTGGCCCCAACACGGTAAGAGCAGAACTCCTGAGAAGAAACTCGAGCTGCAGCTGGGGCTTCGGACCCTCGGGGTGCCTGGGCCTGGCAGACTCGGGGATAGCAGCCCGCCGTACCCAGAGCAGAGCACCCAAGACGGCCTCAGGTGTGGCCCTGGCCGTAGCCCAAGCCGGGCTCCGCGTCCCGGCAGCCCCACCCGGGCCTGTCCCCGGGACGGCCCCCGCCCCCCAGCCCGGTACCCCGGCTCACTGGCTTGGCTGATCCGCTGGATGTTGCCGCTGCACGTCTGGATGATGCTGTTGAAGTCCCGGAGCGGGGGCCCCGAGGCCCCCGGGTTCCGGTACATATCTAAGGGACCGTAGGACATGACGAGGAGCCGAGACCGACTCGCCCTGCACCGCGCTCCTACCGGAAGCAGCCGCCAGACCCGACCAGCAGGCTGACAGGGAAACCGGGAAGAGAAAGGGCGGGGAAGGGGCTAAAGCTGCGTGAGCGCTAGCCCCGCCCCCTCGCAGCGCGCACACGTCCGCCCTGGCTCCCCCACATTGCGCAGGCGCCTCTGGAACTGGTGTAGGCCCGGTAGCTTAGAGACGTGACGCCCTGGAGCTTGGGGATGCGGGGCGGGGCGATGACATCATACCATTGGGGCTCGGATTGGAGAATCTGAGGTGGCGGTGTTGTTTATCGCCAGGGCACGGTGACAGAAGGCAAGAATTTTTCGATTAGCATAAAATTGTACCAGATGATCTCAGCCCTAACATCCTATTCTGTTCTATTCTGAGCATTCAGGCCCAAATATGGAGAATTCGACAGCCTTGAAACCCAGATCCGTAACCAAACTCCTGAAATTCCTCACTCTGCTTCCATCCTCTAGGGCTTTGTTAGGATTTGTGGAGCACTTTTTTTTATTATTATTTTTTTTTTTTACATCTTTATTGGAGTGCACTTTTATGGTTTACAAATTACTTTCATTTCTCCCTCCACCCCTCTTCTAGTCTAAACAATAAAATGATAATAATAAGATTTCTTGAGCACGTATTATTTGTGATCCCCTCACTGCAATTCAGTTGTTCATAAGCTCTTTCACAGCAAGGGACGATGTTCTAACTATATTTTTACCTTCAGACTAGATAACGGACAATCGATTTTTTTTAATGTTGAAGTAAAGTAACTCGACAGAGTAAGCATTATTATTTTCCCTTTTACAGTTGAGAAAGTTAAGACCATAGAGGTTAATTTGTTTTTCTGAGATTTGACTGCAAAACCCAAACACTAAGCTAATTGTATTGTCATCTTGCTATGTCCCTAAAATGCATTCTCATATTACCAAATTCATTCTCCATCTAAATCCCTCCCAAATAACTTCTCTATCTATATCCCAAACCAGGATTTCTTGGAGAACTAGACTGTCAAATTTTTAAAATCATTCTCTTAAGTAATTTGGAGTGTATGACCTCAATGTTCCCATAGAAGACTGCATTTTGTGAGCGTATGTTAGATGGAAAGACAAGAGTAGGATTTTGCTTTGGGAGGAGATCAAGATAGAAGTGAAGGGGAACTGGCAGTGTTTGTTTCCTGTATTCTCCACCCCGCTTCACTCCAGTCTGCTTTGCAATCTCTGGGGAATGACCAAGAGAGGAAGCTGCTTGCCTGTGTAGGAGGGGACCCTAAATGGGTGAATGAGCCTGCATTCAGCCTTAGAGCTTTTGTAAGCAATGCTGTCTCTATTTTTCGTTGGAGCATTTATAAGAGCAATTTTTTCTCTTTAGAAAAGGACAGGGCTTCCCTGGTGGCACAGTGGCTGGGAGTTCGCCTGCCAATGCAGGGGACACGGGTTCGAGCCCTGGTTCGGGAGGATCCCACATGCTGCGGAGCGGCTGGGCCCGTGCGCCACAGCTGCTGAGCCTGTGCTCTAGAGCCCATGCCCCACAGCGGGAGAGGCCACCGCAATGAGAAGCCCGTGGGTACTGCAACGAAGAGTGGCCTCTGCTCGCCGAAACTAGAGAAAGCCTGCGCGCAGCAACGAAGACCCAATGCAGCCAAAAATAAATAAATAAAATAATAAATTTATTTTTAAAAAAAAAAAAAAGAAAAGGACAGATGACATTTGGGTCCTCTCATTCTGGTTATTAAAACCATACGATTTCTTAGAATCCATAGTTTTATGTCCTATCTTATAGTAAATCGTGTACATTGTACTTTTTTACCTATAAAATAGTCTTGAGAATGTTTTCATTTACATTTGATTCTATTTAAAGTGAAGTTCAGTAAAGGTATTTTTCTCCTAGGATTGAAAACATAGTGGTGGTTGTTATTGTTGGTTTCTTTCTCCAGCTAAAATAAAAAGTGGTTTTCCATCTGTGCCATGGCTATCTTGTGCTATCTCTCATAGCAATACATTTGTGCCTCACAAATACTAGATGTCAAATGAACATATATTGAATTTATACGTGAATAATAAAAAATAACTATCATTTCTTAATGTCCATCCAGGTAATGTGAACACATTTTACAAAGTTATTGGTAATACCCAAGATGAAGCCCATCTGATAAAGTGGCTTTATCTTTATATGGTCTGACAAAGTTAGGTTTATTAATTTACTGCTGCAAGGGGGACTACACACCAGAGGAATCATGGGGTATCTCACCAAGCACAGGAGAGATAGAATTATTCCAGGATTTGGAAAGATGGAGTGTAGGTAAAATTTAAAAGAAGCAGTGTTTTTGATAGCCTCAAAGCACACCAGGCTATGTGTAAAGGGATTATCATCAGGCCTGAGCTAACAAGAAGACTCAGAATCCTGTTTCCTTGGAAACTACAGCGTGAAGATAAATGTGGAATGCTGTATCTGGAAACCCCTTATCTGAAGCTCTGCACCTGGGTTGGAAATTGAGGCTGCTTCTCTGTGTCAAAGTAACTCAGATCCTCCAGGCGAGAGTGGAATATTCCGTTCTTACTGATATTTCAAATAGCAAATTTTCTGAAAAAGCAGTGCTTTTAGAAAATGAGGTTTCTCAGCATTATGTCTTTTTGCTAATTGACAAAAACAGTTTTCATGGTTCGAACCCATCAAGGTGAGATTAGCTCCTTGGTAACAGATAAGGAAACTGGTGTTCTCTAGAGGTTCTGGGCACTTGCCCAATGTCATCCAGCTATTAAATTGCAGAGCCATGATTCATACATATTCTATGACCCAGCAATTCTACTCCTACCTGTATACTCAACAGATGTGCATCCATATGTGTTCCAAAAACCAAGTATCGGAAAGTTCATGACAGCATTTTTTATGACTAAGCAGCATTTCTCTGTATTAATTTTTATTTCATCATAATTAACACACAATAGAGTACACAGTTATTAAGTGTTCATTTCAATGAATTTTGACATTTGTATATACCCACGTGACAACCATCCAAACTGAGAAATAAAACACTTTCACTGTTACCCAAGGAAGTTTCCTCAGGCTGTGTTCCTTTCTTTTTTTTCTTTTAAGAGATGCTTTTCTTTTGTAAGTCACCAATGTCTTTTTTATTTTTATTTATTTATTTAAATTTATTTATTTTTGGCTCTGTTGGGTCTTCGTTGCTGCACGCAGGCTTCTCTAGTTGCGGCGAGCAGGAGCTACTCTTCGTCGCAGTGCACAGGCTTCTCATTGCAGTGGCTTCTCTTGTGGAGCATGGGCTCTAGGTGCGCAGGCTTCAGTAGTTGTGGCACATGGGCTCAGTAGTTGTGGCTCGCGGGCTCTAGAGAGCAGGCTCAGTAGTTGTGGCACACGGGCTTAGTTGCTCCGCGGCATATGGGATCTTCCTGGACCAGGGCTCGACCCCGTGTCCCCTGCATTGGCAGTTGGATTCTTAACCACTGCGCCACCAGGGAAGTCCAGGCTGTGTTCCTTTCTAATCAATTCTCCTCATCCCCAGAAATCACTGTCTGATTTTTATCATTACAGATTAGTTTTGCCTATTCTCAGGCTCCATCAAGAAGGGATCATACGTTATGTATTCTTTAGTGTTGGCTTATTTCAATTAACATAATGTTTTTGAGATTTATCCATGATATTGCATATGTCAGTGGTTTGGTCTTTATTGCTGAGTAGTATTTTATCATATGATCTTACTACAATTTGATTATCCATTCTCTTATTTATGGGCATTTGGATAGTTTCCAGTTCGAAGCTATTATGAAGATGGCCAGAGCAGCATTTATTTTCACAAGTTCCAAACTGGAAACAGCCCAAATGTACATTGACAGTAGGATGGATAAATTGTAGTATCATAGAGCATGAAAATTCATGGCCCACTGCTATGTGAGCAATGTGGGTGACCTTGTCCAACATAACGTCTAGCAAAAGAAGCAGACAAAGATGAGTACACTCTGTATTATCCCATATTTATTAGGTTCAAAACCAGCAAGATGAATCTATATTATTAAAATTCAGAGTAGCATGTAGTTAGTTTTTTGGTTTGGTTTGGTTTTTTGCCTTGCTGTGCAGCTATACAGGATCTCAGTTCCCTGACCAGGGATTGAACCCGGACCACGGCAATGAAAACCTGGAATCCTAAGCATTAGGCCACCATGGAACTCTCAGTTTTGAGGAAGAGAGGGAGTGACTAGGAATGGGCACATGAGATGGGCTAGGGTGCTGGTAGCAGTCTTTCTTGATCCGGATGGTGATTATATAACTGTGTTTACTTTGTGAAAATTCATCAAGTCATACATTTGTGATGTGTGTCCTCTTCTGTATATATGCTACACTTCAGTAAATACATCTCATATTTTAAAAATAAAGTATCATTATCACCAATATAACAAGCTTTCTGGGAAATGTAGGGAAGAGTCAGTGGAGAAATTCAAAGAAGTTTGCAAAGAAGATTGTGTTAAAATTAGCACTCATCATATATTGCCAGTGGGAATGCAAACTTGTACAACCACTTGGAAAAGTTTGTCAGTTTCTTAGGCAATTAAACATAAATTTATCACGCAATCCAGCAATCCCACTGCCAGGTATTTACCCAAGAGAAATGAAAGCACATGTTCATATAAAGATGTATATGCAAATGTGTTAGCTTTATTCATAGTAACCAAAAATTAGAAATAACTCAAATATCCGTCAGCTGCTGAATAGATAAACAAATTGTGGTACATCTATCAATGGAAAACTTTTCAGCTATAAGAAGGAACAAACTACTGAAACACGGAATAAATTTACTGAGACTTGAAACCACGTGGATGAATCTCAAATGCATATGCTAAATGAAAGAAGTCAGACATGAAAGTCTACATACTGTTTGATTCCATTTATATGACATTCTGGAAGAGGCAAGGCTATAAGGATAGAAATCAGATTAATGGTTGCCAGGGCCTGGAGCTGGGGGAGGGAACTGACTGCCAAGGGGCACAAGGGAAGTTTTTGTGCTGATGGAAATGTTCCATGTCTTGATTGTGGTGACTACACAACTGCATACATCCATCAAAATCTTTTTGATCTATACACTGAGAAGGATAAATTTTACCATATGCAAGTTATATCTTTTTAAACGTAAAGAAAAATGGCACTCTAAGGATCAGTGTAATGAAGTGGCACGCATGAGGTGGGTAATGTGGAGTTGAAAAAAAGATATAAAAGTTGTGTCTTGCGTGAATCTGGGGATAAAGTGATCTGGAGATAAAGTAACTTTGGAAACAAAAAACAAGTGAACAGGGCTTCCCTGGTGGCGCAGTGGTTGGGAGTCCGCCTGCCAATGCAGGGGACACGGGTTCAAGCCCTGGTCTGAGAGGATCCCACATGCCATGGAGCTAGGCCCGTGAGCCACAACTACTGAGCCCGTGCACCTAGAGCCCGTGCTCCGCGACAAGAGAAGCCGCCACAATGAGAAGACTGCGCACTGCAACGAAGAGTAGCCCCCGCTTGCCGCAACTGGAGAAGGCCCGTGCGCTGCAACGAAGACCCAATGCAGCCAAAAAAGTAAAAATAAATAAAATAAATTTTAAAAAAGTGAACATATATGTTCACTCTATTTTGTCACTGTTTTCTCTCTCAAGAAACAGAAAATGTAGATTCTGTGATAATAATAGCTTAAAAAATCGAGTGCCTACTATGTGCCAAGCACTGTTTTAGAGACTTCTACATACATTATTTAATCCTCACAACAACCCTAAGTAGAGATAGAACTCACACACAGGCAGTCTGACTTTAGAGCTAACCACAGCCTGACACAGTCTCACTTTTCAAGTAGAGTTGATCATCTGCTTCAGTGACAGCCTGACAAACACTGGCAGGCAAAGTGGTTATTTGACTCCAGTCATAACTAAGAAATATGAACTCCTTTCCCCCAAATGCCAACTGTCATTCCTGCCTTCAAAATCCAGAGATTCACATAGTTGTTAATCAATCTTATTGGTCAAAGGTCAATGTGGTAGCCAGTCTCCAAGATGCACCCCAGTGGTTCTGCCTCCTGATATGAATGCACATGGGTAGTCCCATTCCACATTGAATAGGGTCAGTAATTTTTTAAAAAATTTATTTACTTATTTTTGGTTGCGTTGGGTCTTTGTTGCTGTGTGCAGGCTTTCTCTAGTTGCAGCGAGCGGGTGTTACTCTTTGTTGCAGTGCGCGGGCTTCTCATTGTGGTGGCTTCTCTTGCTGCGGAGCACAGGCTCTAGGCGCACGGGCTTCAGTAGTTGGGGCATGTAGGCTCAGTAGTTGTGGCGCATGGGCTTAGTTGCCCCATGGCTTGTGGGATCTTCCCGGACCAGGACTCGAACCCGCGTGCCCTTCATTGGCAGGCGGATTCTTAACCACCATGCCACCAGGGAAGTCCAGTGTAATTTGTCCTCTGTAACCAATAGGGTATTGCAGAAATGATGCAGTGTGACATCCAAAGATAGGCCATGAAAGTCATTGCAGCTTCTGCCTTGTGCCTTGTTCTCTTAAACTCGGTTTGTTTCCAAAATCCATTCTCTATGTGGCAGATTTTATATATTTTTTTAAAAAATAAATTTATTTATTTATTTTTGGCTGCGTTGGGTCTTCGTTGTTGGGTCTTCGCTGCTGCGCGCAGGCTTTCTCTAGTTGCGGCGAGCAGGGGCTTCTCTTCGCTGTGGTACGTGGCCTTCTCATTGTGGTGGCTTCTCTTGTTCCGGAGCTCAGGCTCTAGGCACACGGGCTTCAGTAGTTGTGGAACATGGGCTCAGTAGTTGTGGCTCGCGGGCTCTAGAGAGCAGGCTCAGTAGTTGTGGCACACGGGTTTAGTTGCTCCGCGGCATGTGGGATCTTCCCGGACCAGGGCTCGAACCCGTGTCCCCTGCATTGGCAGGCGCATTCTTAACCACTGCACCATCAGGGAAGTCTGGCAGATTATATTTTTTAAAATAGCCTCCACAGTAGCTTCCATCCCACATGCTCTTCTACTTTGTCACTTTCTCATCAAGAGAAGGGATCTATGTCCCCTCCCCTTGAGTCTGGATGGACTCCTGACTGCTTTGACCAATAAAATGCTGCAGAAGTGAGGTAATGTGACTTCTGAGGACAGGTCAGATGATGAAACACAGCTTCAGATTTGTTCACTTGCGCTTGGAGTCTTGATCCACCATGGAAGAAGTCTGATTACCTTGAGCCCATCATGCTGGAGAAGGCAAGGTATATATGGAGGGGCCCTACATAGGTGCTTCAGTCAGCGTTACTAGACTTTGTCATCTCAGTCCAGGCACTAGATACACAAGTAAGAAGAGCCTTCAGAGAGATGATTTCAGTTCCAATAAGTTTCCTTCAGCTTTTGAATCTTCCCAGCTGAGGACCCAGACATTAAAGAACAAAGACCAGTCGTCCCCACAGTGCCCTGTCCAAATTCTTGATCAACAGAGTTTGTGGGCATATTAAAATGGTTGTTTTCAAACACTAAATTTTGGGGAGTTCCCTGGCGGTCCAGTGGTTAGGACTCAGTGCTTTCACTGCCTTTGTCAGGGAGCTAAGATCCTGCAAGCCCCCAGCACAGCCAAAAAACAAAACAAAAACAAAACACCTAAATTTGGGGGTAATTTGTTATGCAGGAATAATAACCACAACACTCTGTAGGTCCTGACAGTTTGGACCTTCCCGAAAACGGCCCCTCCCCCCAAATCCTCGAACTGACCATTAGCTGAAGATAGCTATACTGCAGGTAACATACGGTCGTAAACTGAAAAGGATGCAACCAAAATCCTGCTAAGTTGCTTTTAAGGTTAGTTAGAGTGGTTGAAGAACTTCCTGAAGAACTAGATATCTTTCTCTGTTTATACTATATTCTTCCCCTACAGCCGTTTATACGGCTGTGTAAATGGGTAAATTAAGGTAATTCACACGATAAATGTGGTCATAAACATAACCTACTGTTGTAGTCTGTTTGGGCTGCTATAACAACATATCACAGACTGGGTAGCTTATAAACAACAGAAATTTATTTTTCACATTTCTGGCAGCTGGGAGGTTCAAGATCAAGGGGTCAGCATTCTGATGAGGGCCCTCTTCCAGATTCATAGCTGGCATATGGTAGAAGGGGCAAGGGATTTATTTGGAGCATCCTTTATGAGGGCACTAATCCCATTCACGAGGGCAGAACCTAAGCCCCTCCTAAAGTCCTCACCTCCTACCACCACCATCTCTAGGCGTTAGGATCTCAACATATGAATCTGGCAGAGAGGAGAGGGGCAATAAACATTCAGACCATAGCACCTATAAAACTATCTTTATTTAGAGAAAATAAGTTGTCATTGCACCTATAGAACAGAATGACCAGGATGTGACAGTGATAATGTCTGAAAGGCACCTGTTATTTAGAAACCTACTAGCACCAATGTTTCAAACCAATACATTCCTCTCCTTGAGATGACATCTCAAAAACCTTTCACTCATACCTTATAAAGATTCATCCCGTATTAATTTTGAGTAATAATGGTAAATATAAAATGAAGGAACAATGGTGGTGTCCAATATTCCATTCAATGGGAGCCTCATGAGGAGAGTAACTTTGTCAATTGTCTTCACTGCTGTATCCTCATTGCCTACCAGTGCTTATAACAAAGCAAGCACTTAAACTGAATAAATAAACTCAAAGAAGAAAGAGAATGATTTTATGGACACAAAACTCCCTATTAGCACTGTTAGGTTTTTAATTGTTTAAATTCTACAAGCAAGACAAACTGACTCTTTTCAGTTGTTGAAGGGGATTATGGGATATGTCTATTGGTGAACCAGCAAGAAATGGAAAAAAAAAAACAATTATACTTAAGTCAATATGAATTTTTATTAACACACATTTTTCAAAGTCTGTACAAACCAAAACATTCCTGTGTTTTAAAAGGTCCATTATTACAAACATACAAATAAACAAAAGGTGTTACCAAAAGTTAGCTACTCAATTTCACGGTAAAACAGTGTCATGATTTTTAAAAACCAAAATTTCAAGACTGAGGTTTCTTCCTTCCCTTTTTGGAACTTGTGGAAAGTTAGAAAATGTGTGGATTTGCTTTATATTAAATGCCAAGACCTTAAAAAAAGATTTAGTATAAAACTAAATGTGTTTTTACATTGTCACTTCACGTAACAGAATTTCTCAAGTCTTTAAAATTAAAAAAAAAATGACTAACTTTTTTCACAATCTTTTCCCCATAGTCAATGTAAATGCAGCTGAAAATATTATCTGACAGTTTATCTTTACCTAAAAGTTTCTCATTCAAAAAGTTACAAAACTGTTTAGCACTGCCATTTCCCTTGCTTAGAAGGGAAAATTACATCCTCTACTAGAGTGATAGATAAGTAACATGGTCCATTGTTCCTCTTACCAGAAGGAAGCCACTCATTGCCACATCTCTGTCCAATTATGTGCATGGCTCCACTTGTGAGAATGCTCACAGATTAGAAGCATTTGCTCCTAGGAAATGCCTAGCAAGTTAAACTTACTGCTACACTTTTGGTAGACTGAGGTACAAATGTCATCTGCCCTTATGATTACCTCTAACTCTAGTACCACCCCCTGCATCAATGATTCCAAGGTAGCTGGTTTTACTGTTTCATGGCACACTACACATCTCTAGTTCCTTTCACAAACATCATCTAGAGGACCTGAGAGTACAGCTAGAAATGCAAATCTATCCTCTCACCTGGAAAAGAGAATCCATGTGCCTATTGGGTCAAGAAAGGAAAACAGGACACAGTTCAGGCTGCAGCCAAGCTGCTTTTGAGAAGCAGCTGTTTTCAACACATTTCCATTAAAGGCAGGGAGTGTACAGGCTGGGGTGGGTGAGGAGGAGTGGGGAAAAGGTACAGTGATATCATTCTCCCAGGACTTACAGTCCATACTTGAGCAGCTCATACTAACCTCCAAAATGCTCTGTAGTCTGAATATTATCCCATTTTGAATCATGTAAAAAAAAAAGTTACCTGAAAATGGCCCAGTATGACAACTGATATAAGTAAAGGGCATTTTTTAAAAAAGAGGTGGCAGTGTGAGAATTTAAAATCAGTCACGTAAAACAATCAAGAAAGGGGTGGGGGAGAGAAGTGTCCAGTACAACCTGGACAACCCTTCTTTCTGCCTTTACTTAGAAAGACAGACTGCCCAAATCTTTGCTACCTCCCTTAAGTATCTTCTTACATGGTCTTCCAAGAAATCCTCCAAAAGGCACTTAACTCCATACTTATATATTGAATTGTTTCACCTTAGCAATCAGTTTTTAAGACTCCAAGGTAACAAGAAAGAAAAGATCTGATTCTTTTACTAAACGCTAGAGAGTAGGACTTTTTTTTAAGAGGCATCACTTTTACAAGAAGAACACGCTAGGCTACCATTACTCCTTTATCAAGAAAAAGTTTCTTTTTTTAAAAAATAAATAAAACTCTGGCTATACATAGTACAAAGTACATAATACACCTGGAAAAAAACCCAAGAGTATACCCTGAAGCAAAAGGTTTACTGGAGAGAAAAATTCTCTTCCACTGTACCAAGTCTTAAGGTGGCAGTTTTCAAAGTTCAGAGGGTGGCAGTGATATGTAATTAATGCCAACTATTTGCTCATGGGTATGGCAGGATGCCATGATGGACCAAACAAAAAAAACCAAACCATTCTGCACATAACACTGAGCAGTGAACACCACACACACATAAAAAAGTAACAAAATAGAGACAGACAGAGAGACAGTAGTACTGAGAGGAGGGTTGGGGGTAGAGAGGGGAGTGAGGGAGAGTGAGAGAGAGTGGGAGAGAGAGAGAGAGAGAGCCTGAAACCCCAAACATTCAAGCATGCAGTCATAATACAGCACAAACCAGGTGTTTCCACTCAGCCCCACTGCAATCGCACTAAGAAGGATAACTATAGTAAAATAGAGATTTCTTAAGAAAGCTTGCAATTCCCAGAGAACAGCTACGTTGCCACCCTAACCCAGGAATCCATTGCTATTGCCAGGAGCGTCCTTGTGGTCTCTCATGGAGAGGTTATAGCTCCTGACTTCTCTGACTTCTTGCTCTTGGACAAGGCAGCTGCCTGCTTCAGGAGCTCTCGGTTTTTGGCCTTTAAAAAAAAAAAAATCAGTGCACACAAGACGTTTTAGCAGGATAGGCTATGTTTTTCATGCAGATGCTAAGGGAGACAATGCAGAGGTCAGGAAGAGGTGAACAAATTCTAGAGGCAGAAAACAACAGAAAGCTCTAGGGTTTGGTTCAGAGGGAAGAAAGTATTTGCTGGAGATTAATCAGTGTACTTCAATCTCCTGGGATCCACTATTACAAAAGGATGCTTTATGCAACACAAACGAACTGTGGAGTGCCTTAATGTGCTGGATAAACAGAATTTACAATTCAGACATCTGGAATCACATCTGGTTTACCCAAAAATCAAAGAATACATTTATTAATTCCACTGTTTTTGAGAGAAAAAGATCAGAACACATCCAAGAGAAAATATTAAAAGACATCTATAAGGTGGATTAATGTGATTTGTCAATTCTCTGAGAAAAAAGAAATCTAAGAGATGATCACTTAAAATACCATCAGCTAAATAAACCAGAGTTACCATATTAAATAGGAAGAGTCACCTGCAATTGTTCTGTAACTTCTTTGTGGGTTTTCTCCATCTGGTTCATTTTGGCTCTCATCTGAGATTCTTGGTATTGAAAATCAGCCTTCAGCTCTGTGATCTGAGGGAAAAAAAGGCAGAGTGACCAGAAGAAATCTCTGTGCAATGAGAAATGTTTTGGCACCAGAGTGCTAAATGGTCCCCCAAATTAATGAAATCCAGGGCTCTCCTAAAGATTCATACCTAAATCAAAGCCAGGGAACTGTGTATCCTATTCTTTCTAATGATTTCCTGAAAATTACACAAAATCCTGAAATAGCATGTTTGATACTTAACCACTTACTAGAAGGTTTTAGATATTTCATGTATTTAATATATGCAATAATCTTTCAAATACCTCCAAATAAATCAGTGATTATAACAAGTATGACTGACAGTTTGAGAGAAGCCATGAGAATAACAGCTGCTGCCATTTACTGAATTTTTACCTTGTTCCAGGCAAACTGTTTGATTATATTATTTCATTCAATCCTATGACAACCCTGTGGGACAGTAATGTTATTCTTCCCATTTTATAGATGGGAACATCAAAGCCTTAGAAAAGGTTAAGTAAAGTGGCCAAGATCATACATGTTAGCAAGTAGCAGAGCTAGAATTCAAACTCCAGGCCTTCTATTGACTATGCTATTCAAGGAACACAGAGAAGAGGTATCTAAATCAGAGAAGTGATGTGTGAGCTGAGTTTTGAGGTACAAGCAGCAACTGGCAGATGAGGTAAGGAAAAGGGCATCCGAGCAAAGGGAACAGTATGGGCACAGGCAGAGTGCGAGATAATTGAGAGTGTGTTCAAATGACTGAAGAGAGTGTCAGGAGATGAGGCTACTGATAGGCAGGCATGATGTGGAAGAGCCTGTGTTCCAACCCAAGAGTGTGACCTTGATCCTGAAAGTTATGGGAAATAATCTACTACTTGTTTTTGCTTTCTAAAACCCTAACTTTGTGGGAATTCCCTGGCGGTCCAGTGGTTAGGACTCAGCGCTTTCCCTGCCCTGGTCCAGGTTCAATCCCTGGTGAGGGAACTAAGATCCCGCAGTTGCAAAGCACTAGAAACAAGTGTTCCTTTTGTCTCTATTTTGCAAAAATCCTTTTATGTGTCATTCTTATCTAGTTCATGAAGAAAATATACTTGGGTCTGCTTTCATCTGACAGTCATGTAGTAAATTGGAAAGAATATTGGTCTCTTCCCATGAATCTCCACCTTACTGGCAGAGTAGAAACACAGCACAGTAGGGTCAGGAAGATTTGGGTTCATTCCTTTGTTCTGTCATTTATCAGCTGTGTGATTCAGACATTTAATTTGGTCGTTTAATCCTCTTGGGTCCACTTCCTCATCTGTAAGATGAGGTAGAAATCAGATGCAAAGAATGCACATAAAGATTTTAACATTATAAATGTCTTTGTTAGCCATTCAGAATGAATCATAGCATTCCGAACACAGTGCAAAACAACATAACAGCCTCCGGAAGAAAACAGAGCTAGAGGAAGGGACTGGAACCCTAAGGGGAAAAATACTGAAGGTACTGTTTATCTATGAAATGATGATAACAATAATTCCTACCTCAAAGTGTTGTTATGGGGATAAATGAGTTAATATATATAAGCACTTAGAATGGGGTCAGGCACACAGTAAGCCTCCAAAAAAGTTAGCTATTATTTTTATTGTTATTAAAATATTAAGGCAAAAATGAGATATTCTCTAACAATCTGAAAATAAGAAACAATAGATATGAATCAGAACAAGGACATAAAAAATTCCCCGAAAGAGGGGGAGATGGCTCTTAGACCAGAATAAGGCTTTACTGAAGATATTAATGAGCTCAAAGAGTAGGTCATTCAGGAAGGGAGTTATCAGCAATAGAAACAAAGTGATGCAGTTACAGAGGAAGGCCTACCTGAACACTGTCCAGGGAGGAGAGAGACCTGGCCCACATATTTTGAGTATTACTGTCCCCTGGACACAGCCATCCCAATAATAGAGACGGAGGCATCAGGTTCTCCTAGCCTGAGAGTACTAAAAATTCCAATTATGTAACTACTTCCTCTTGTCCCAACTCCGTGCTCATTCAGCAACCTCTGATTACAAGCTTCCTAGACAGCTTATGCTGAAAAGAGTAGTACTCTGTTATATTAAGAGGCAGACATTACAGTTGTGAATTAAGAGGCAGACATTATAGTTTTACACATCATCTCTGTAAGCTTGGTCAACATCGGTCCTCCCTTAGAAGTGGAAGCTTCCTCCAAATGCAAGAAAGAAAAATCAACTTTTGGAACTTCCCTGGTGGCACAGTGGTTAAGAATCCGCCTGCCAATGCAGGGGACACAGGTTCGAGCCCTGGTCCGGGAAGATCCCACATGCCACGGAGCAACTAAGCCCATGCGCCACAAATACTGAGAGCCTGCGTTCTAGAGCCTGCGAGCCACAACAACTGAGTCCATATGCCACAACTACTGAAGCCCAGGTGCAAGAGAGAAACCGCACAACAGGAGAGAAGCCACCGCAATGAGAAGCCCATGTACCGCAACAAAGAGTAGCTCACCGCAACTAGAGAAAGCCCGTGCACAGCAACGAAGACCCTACGCAGCCAAAGATAAATAAATAAATTTATAAAAAACAAAAACAAAAAAACAGCATCATGCCCTGCACCACATATCTTACCCGCCTGTCTCATTCTGACCTGGGAAGCACTAACTAAACAGTACCTTCTTCTCCTTCTCTAAAATCATTTGATCCTTTTGATGCAGCATCTTCTTTAGAGTGGCTACTTCTTCCTTCAGTTGGGCAATGATGACAAAGTGGTCAGTGCCTGGTGAGTCCAGAGCCAGGTCTGGGGAAAAGCTGAGTGGAAAAATGGAGGGGGAGAAAATCAGTTGGATTGATAAACTTTTTTCTACCTGAGTACACATCGTAGGCCACTTGACTGCAAGTGCAAGAGCAGGAGCAACTACTTGAATTCCCAGCATCAAGCAAAATACACATCTGACTTGAGAGTATTTGCTAAACTGCACAGGTAAGGTAGCCATCAGATAATTATACCAACCAAAGCCACAACCCACAGCATTCCTGCAGCATCTTTGCTCACATTCAGGACTAAAATAAATGCCTTCTCACAACAGCCAAGGATATTCTGTTCCAGGTTCACTGACGATCTCCGATTATGTATGGGTGAGAGTCATAATTTTTTTGTGATTAGATAATTTCCCTAGAATCTGGATAAATTATCAATTGTAAGTTCATGCGTTTTTCTTTAAAGCTACCCATAGAGTTTTTGACTCTTTGTTTTCTGCTCCAAAGCCCACGATGTGGTGTAGCTGCTGTGTTCTGCCCCAGGAGCAGTCAGTCTTTTTTAAAAAGTGATAGAAAGAAGATGAAATTAATAGGAAAGAAGCCAACTTCCCCCACTACAACTGGCCTATTCATTGTCACTTCCAATATCAAGAATTCTGCAATATTTAGTTAGGAAAAGAACAAAGAGGTGGCAAACTGCAAAGCCACACCACAACCTGGGGTTTTCAACAGATTCCTCCCAGTAATAGTCTCTGAGCACTACACTCTATCAAAGTGCCAGGTGAACTCCATCCTTTTAGTGGAGTAACCAGGACACGTTCAGGGAATCTGTAAAGCTCTGAAATTGTATGTACAATTCTATGTATACATACAATGGATGGTTTCTAGGGTGAGGATCCATAGCTTTCTAAGGCTGGTCAGAGGTGTCTTAGACCCAAACAAGTTAAGGAATCACGGCCAAGAGAGTCAAATCCTGCCCTTCTCTACAGACTTCCCAAAGGAAGCTCTTTACTTTTCCCAGGGCAACCTTTAAAGTAAAACACAAACCTGTTTCTCCTAACAGATACTGCAATACTGATTCCCAACTCCCTATATCAATATAGCAACTACTCTAGATACTCCCTGCTGTTGGTTCTTTCCTATATCTTAAACAACATCTAATAACTAATAATTCTCTACACAGGTAGAAACTCCAAATAACAAGGTGAACCACTGGACAAACTTCCTCATAGTTACCAAGTCAAACATTTCTATGGCTAGAATGGGAAGACACACTCCATTGATAAGAATATTCCCCCTCTGTCTACACGAAGCATATGAGAAGAATGTCAGAGGAAGAATGGATCACTGCTTTTCTAACTGATAAACATGCAGAATTACTGGGTAACAAAAAGTAAATGTAAAATAATAAAACAAGGCATGCAGGAGAAAATATTGAAAGGACCCATCATTGTCTCCACCGGTTTTCATGCTCACCAAGGGACTGTCTTCCCTCAACCCAACAGAATCTAGGTAAACCCATAAGCAGAGCAACAAATGAAATAGAGTAATGGGCTAGTATAAATAACTTCTTCTTGTCCTCACAGCTCCTAATACTCTGCTCTACCTGCTTCTTCTTTTTTTAAACTGAAATATAGTTGACGTACAATATAATGTTAGTTTCATACATAATGATTTGACATTTGCATATATCATGATCACCGGAAGTCTAGTAAACATCTGTCCCCATATAACATTATTATATTATTGACCATATTCTTTATGCTGTATATTACATCTCCATGACTTACTGATTATATAACTGGAGGTCTATACCTCTTAATCTCCTTCAACCTATTTTGCCCATCCCCTACCCCCACCCTTCTGACAACTACCTGTTTGTTCTCTGTACCTATGAGCATGTTTTTATTTTGCTTTGTTTGTTTTTTAGATTCACATATACGTGAGATCATGCAGTACTGGTCTTTCTCCAACTTATTTCATTTAGCATAATACCCTCTAGATCCATCCATGTTGTTGCAAACAGCAAGATTTCATTTTTTATGGATGAGTAATATTCCACTGTGTGTGTGTGTGTGTGTGTATACATATACACACACACACACACACATACATCATAGCTTCTTTATCCATTTGTCTATTAATGGTCACTTAGGTTGCTTTCATTATCTTGGCTATTGTAACTAATGCTACAATGAACATTGGGGTCTATATATCTTTTTGTTGTTTTTGGTTTTGTTTTTGTTTTGCGGTACGCGGGCCTCTCACTGTTGTGGCCTCTCCCGTTGCGGAGCACAGGCTCCGGACGCACAGGCTCAGCGGCCATGGCTCATGGGCCCAGCCACTCCGCGGCATGTGGGATCTTCCCGGACTGGGGCACGAACCTGTGTCCCCTGCATCGGCAGGCGGACTCTCAACCACTGCGCCACCAGGGAAGCCCTATCTTTTTGAATTAGTATTTTTGTTTTCCTTGGATAAATACTTAGAAGTGAAATTGCTGGATCATACGGCAGTACTATTTTTAATTCTTTGAGGAACCTCCATACTAGTGGCTACACCAACTTACAATCCCACCAACAGTGCACAAGGTTCTATTTTCTCCACATCCTCATCAACGCTTGTTGTTTGTTGTCTTTTTGATAGCCATTCTGACAGGTGTGAGGTGGTATCTCATTGTGGTTTTGATTTGCATTTCCCTGATGATTAGTGATGTTGAACATTTTTTCATGTGACTGTAGGCCATCTGTATGTCTTCTTTGGAAAAACATCTATTCAGGTCCTCGGCCCATTTTATTTTTTTTGATAAACTTCATTTATTTATGGCTGCATTGGGTCTTCGTTGCTGCATGCGGGCTTTCTCTAGTTGTGTCAAGCGGGGGCTACTCTTAGTTGTGGTGCGTGGGCTTCTCATTGCGGTGGCTTTTCTTGTTGTGGAGCACAGGCTCTGTGGCGGGCGGGCTTCAGCAGTTGTGGCACATGGGCTCAGTAGTTGTGGCTCGCGGGCTCTAGAGTGCAGGTTCAGTAGTTGTGCACGGGCTTAGTTGCTCCACGGCATGTGGGATCTTCCTAGACCAGGGCTTGAACCCGCGTCCCCTGCATTGCCAGGCTGATTCTTAACCAGTGCGCCACCAGGGAAGTCCCCTCTGCCCATTTTTAAATAGAACTGTTTGCTTTTTTGATGTTGAGATATATGATTTTTTTGTACATTTTGGATATTAACCCCTTATCGTTTGCAAATATCTTCTCCCATTCAGTGGGTTGCCTTTTCATCTTATGGATAGTTTCCTTCATTGTGCAAAAGCTTTTTAGTCTGAGGTAGTCCTATTTGCTTACTTTTGCTTTTGTTTCCCTTGCCTGAGGATACATATCCAAAAAACATTGCTAAGACCAATGTCAAAGAGCATACTGTCAATGTTTTCTTCTAGGAGTTTAATGCTTTCAGGTCTTACATTTAAGTCTTTAATCTATTTTGAGTTATTTTTGTAAGTAGTGTGAGAAAGTAGTCCAGTTTGATTCTTTTGCATGTAGCTGTCTAATTTTCCCAACACCATTTAGTGAAAAGGCTGTCTTTTCCCCACTGTATATTCTTGCCTCTTTTGTTGTAGATCAATTGCTCATATAAGTGTGGGTTTATTTCTGGGCTCTCTATTCTGTTCCATCAGTCCATGTGTCTGTTTTTGTGCCAATCCCATACTGTTTTGATTACTGCAGATTTGTAGTACAGTTTGAAATCAGAAAGCATGACACCTCCAACTTTGTTCTTCATTCTCAAGATTGCTTTGGCTCTACCTGCTTCTTGAGGGAGGAGTCTTCCTATACCAATAAATCGTTGACAAAACTAGTTGTGTCTTTCTTGTGTTAGGTCCTGACCTCTCTAACTCTGTAACTCCTGATTAATAAGAACTGCTGGGTATCAAAATGAAAAAAGATGGCTAGGTTACCAAGGCAGAAAATCAAATCCAGTCTCTTTCTAACTACCTCCAAAGACAGGGAACTCACTATTTCTCCAGGAAGCTTCTTGTCTTTTCCAAAAGCTTAAGAGAACATCTTTCCTCAGGTTGAGCCAAAACCTGCCTCCCTATCAGTCCCATCCATTAGTCCTGGGTCTGTCCTCAAAGGCCACACAGAGTAAGTCTAATCTTTCAGGCATATTTCAGAGGGAGAATAAAATAAAACTATAAGGAAAGGAAAAGAATGTCCTTTAGAAACAATAAACCACAAAGTGTGCCTGGAGGTCACCCACTGCTTTTACTGCCCATAGAACAATAAACAAATATGATCAAAAAGTGCATTTCTCGGGCTTCCCTGGTGGCGCAGTGGTTGAGGGTCCATCTGCCGATGCGGGGTACGCGGGTTCGTGCCCCGGTCTGGGAGGATCCCGCGTGCCGCGGAGTGGCTGGGCCCGTGGGCCATGGCCGCTGGGCCTGTGCGTCCGGAGCCTGTGCTCCGCAACGGGGGAGGCCGCGGCGGTGAGAGGCCCACGTACCGCAAAAAAAAAAAAAAAAACAAAAAAAAAAAAAACAAAAAAAAAAAAAAAAAAAAAAAAAAAAGTGCATTTCTCAGGGAAGAAAGGTAGAAATGAACTCCGATTTTCTTCAAATTGAAGAGTTTTTGTTACAATTTTGACAAACTATAAAATATTGAGATGGAGGCTGTGAATTTTATAGGATACTAAAAAATAAAAAGACTAAGGCATTTTATAAGTATAAAAGCATGAGAAAAATGGTTTTATTTTTTTAAAAAAAAACCCTAAAGTAATGGGTTCTCTATGATATGGAAGGCTAATGAATAAAGAAAAAGAAGAGGGCTTCCCTGGTGGTGCAGTGGTTGAGAGTCCGATGCAGGGAACACGGGTTCGTGCCCCGGTGCAAGAAGATCCCACATGCCACGGAGCGGCTGGGCCCGTGAGCCATGGCCGCTGAGCCTGCGCGTCCGGAGCCTGTGCTCCGCAACGGGAGAGGCCACGACAGTGAGAGGCCCGCGTACCGCAAAAAAAAAAAAAAAGAAAAAGACGAGAAAAAATAATCAAATATTCCTCGATATTTAAAAAATAAAAAAGAGGACTTCCCTGATGGTCCAGTGGTTACGACTCCACACTTCCACTGCAGGGGGCGCGGGTTTGATCCCTGGTTGGGGAACTAAGATCCCAAATGCCGTGCAGCACGGCCAAAAAAAAAAAGAGAGGAGAATATGGTAGTATAGAAAGGTCAATGGAAAACTGTTAGAGAGCAACCTGCAGAAGACATGAAGGGATAAAAATGAAAGAATAAAAGCATAAATTTAAAAGTATATGTATATTATGTGTGGCTGATTCACTCTGCTGTACAGCAGAAACTAATACAACATTGTAAAGCAACTATACTGTAATAAAATAAAAAGTATATGGATATTTTAAGAGTGGGACAAGCAAAGTGGATTGTGATTAATTAAAAACTGGGAGGCAGTCACAATAGATAGTTAGGAAACAAAACTGGTAACATTTACTACAGAACTGAATTCAAAATGGATACTCAGGAAAAAATTTTTGGTTTGCATGACATTAAAAAAAGGACTGTTAAAAAAAAGTCTTGTCAGAATGTTTTCTAAGTGAAGGAAAAGCAAGGGAAAAAAACACAAAAAGTAAAAAGAAAAGGAAAAATGTAATTTACCTTGTATATGAACTTTTAAAAGACAGAAATGTAAACAAGTGGAATAGATTGTTAAGATTGCTAATACAGGAACATTCAAATGGAACTTGTATATGAAAATAATTTTTTTGGCAGCAGAAAAATTTTTTCCAAATTTTCAAGTTATTAGGATAAGTTATTTTTTTAATTACCTTGTACATTTAAAGGAAAAATTATTTTTAAAGATCTTTCCCAGAGGACATTATGAAAGACTACAGACCTAAGTTAAGGCTCGGCATCCTACTTGAGGAAAACAATCATTGCTGGTAACCGGATGCAATAAAACACTGAGCAGAAAGTTTAAGTCTTTGGCTTGGTGTATCCATAACAATAGTCATAAAGAATAGTGGCAGTATCTCAAGAACAAAATGAGCTAATAGAAGGCAAACTTTAAGGACTGTTGGTTAAACTAAAAGTTAAACTAAATGAGCTTTTCTGGGTCATTCAAATATAGCCTGCGTCACAAATAGCACAAAACAGAAATGATGAATCTAAAGGCTGTGGGTCTTGGCTTAGGCCTTTATAAAGCAGGGCATTCAGAATGGTTCACTCTTTTAAAAAGTAGTTTTTACAGGATCATGAATCCTGGCAGAGGTGATGGGACAATCAGCGCCACATCTATTTTCTTCAGAATGGTCAAACTAGCTGCTCAGAGAATAAACAATAAAGCTGACCAGAAAGATGGTCTTTATGGTTCCTTCCCCTATGTAATCAGAATATCTAAATTAAGCATTTCTAGAAGGATCAATTCAAGAAGTTTAAAGTCACTAATACTAGCATTAAGAAGACAGCTTGCAGAGTCTCAAATCAAGTTAATGAAAAAGCCAACTTCATAGACGCTGTGTATCCAGCTAAATAAACAAAATTCAGCGCTGGTAAGCCTATACGCTGGTCTGCTCCCATACCCACCACTGCCTGGGAGGGAGAACCGAGAATGGAAGTTTTCAGAATGGAGAGGATTCCAAGGATTTTAGGGAAGAGTGTGCCAGGTGGTCTCACTTCAGGATGCCCAGGCCTGGAGGAACAGGAAAACAGGTGGCCCCAAGACTCTGCTGAGAAGCCGCCCACTGCACCAACATGGACGGGGCACCCTGGATATGAGGAGAAAGTAGCTCGTAAGCGAAGCATGGCTGAGAAGGAGAGGGGAAAGTGAGGAATAAAAATGCATTCAGAAAGGCTTAAAATGCAACGAAAATATAAACACATCTCCTTCTCTCCTGAGCCAGCATCTGCATTGGGCTATCTCTGTTAATGCTAAGGAAGCATGGACTATCCCTCACAGACTGAGCAATACTGCCTTAATTCCAACTTGTCGGGAATTCCCTGGCGGTCCAGTGGTTAAGACTCAGCGCTTTCACTGCCGTAGCCCAGATTCAATCCCTGGTCGGGGAACTAAGATCCCACAAGCTGTGCAGTGCAGCCAAAAAAAAAAAATCCCAACTTGTCTCTGCTTTGCCTCTGAAGACCAACTCCTGCCCTGCCTGGAGGAGGCTACAGGCACAGATCACAATAAAAAGCATCTAGCTATTGACTTCTTTGAATTCGTGTGAGGAAGTTATTTGTGGACTGCAGAATTCAATTGCTATGAAATCCAGTTATATGTTCTAGACAAGATTAGATTTATAAACAAATATCAGTACTGTTTATTTATAAGATATCAAGTGGCTAGTGTAGCGAACCTGAGAAGTTCATTGACAACCACAGACTAGCCCCATGACACACCCTAAAATGTATTCCTGTTTCAGGAACTGTGTATGCATTTCAAACAGAAACATGCACACACACTTGAATTGGC